>NC_143142.1:79874285-80182380 GCF_059928025.1 Delphinapterus leucas
CCATTGCTTCCAACTAAGAACTATTTTCACAGCAAAAGAGGCGAGGAATGAATGACCCTACACTCATGGGGTTCACTGATCTTACTATGTATTCTATCACCCTGCAGTATCTGTCCTGATAAAAGGCAGGATGACTTATTCAAAATCCAATTATGGCACTAGCTATGTGACAACACCTTGTAGAGCTGGGGTGCTTTTCTATGTGTTGCAGTATATACTCAGAACAGGTGATCTGTATATGGCTAGAATCCATGTGTGTGAGAAGCAATTGGTTGACATGAGTGGGGTTTCTTTTTGGCTATTTCCCCTCATATACTTATAAAAATGTGGCTTTGCTGGCTCAAATATATTACTGCCCAAAGAACCACCATATATATATATGGTGTATACAGTGAACTTCCAGTGAGTTGGAAGTGTAGATAGTCATCCTGTTAATGTGGGCTCTTTGTGCCAATGAGACAGTAGAGAAGGTCTTACTCACTGGATTGATAAATCCAGTTTATTTTGGGAAAATAGAGGAATACTACACCATAAGAGCAGGGAGGAATATATCTGAAATCAGAGAATTACCTGGGTGTCTCTACGTACTACCATGTTCAATGGTAAAAGTAAATATAAGTCTACAGCAACTCAGTTCACACAGGGCACACTAACTGCACAGCTTCTTCATGAATAAAATAGTGAGTCATATGTCCAGGTAAATAACCAAAACAAGTTGTAACACTGGGTAAGGGCAAAGAGAGCATGGCATGATTTTTGGAGAAGCAAGTCATAAATACCAAATACTGTAGCCACAGAAATGAAAAATGAGAAGTCTTGCATATATGCCATGTTTAGATGTATATAATAATATATATCAACTGTACTTTTCTGTTTTCTATACTAGCTTATCTAAAGCAAGTTGTATTAAAAATGGTAATAGGGCTTCCCTGGTGGCGCAGCGGTTGACAGTCCGCCTGCCGATGCAGGGGGCGCGGGTTCGTGCCCCGGTCCGGGAGGGTCCCGCGTGCCGCGGAGTGGCTGGACCCGTGAGCCATGGCCGCTGGGCCTGCGCGTCCGGAGCCTGTGCTCCACAACGGGAGAGGTCACGGCAGTGAGAGGCCCGCGTGCCGCAAAAAAAAAAAAAGGTAATAAATTGGACTTCCCTGGTGACGCACTGGTTGGGAATCTGCCTAACAATGCAGGGGACACAGGTTCGAGCCCTGGTCCAGGAAGATCCCACATGCCGTGGAGCAACTAAGCCCGTGCGCCACAACTACTGAGCCCGTGTGCCACAACTACTGAAGCCCATATGCGTAGAACCCGTGCTCCGCAACAAGAGAAGCCACCACAAGCACGGTGCACCGCAACAAAGAGTAGCGCCCCCTGCTCACCACAACTAGAGAAAGCCCGCACGCAGCAATGAAGACCCAACGCAGCAAAAAATAAATAAATTTATTTTTAAAAAAAATTTTTAAAAAGGCAATAAATTACACAATTTATAATTAAATATAATTAAATATAAATTAAATGATATAAATTTTGTATTTATCAATAATTTCAGGATATAAAAGGGGAGTTGTGATTGAGCTTTTAAATGTGAATAACACCTACAGAATTATACAATTAAATGTGATTTGTCTGTTGTTTGGGAGAAGAACAAGAGCAAGTCTTTAGTTATATGTACATTTCATTGTTAGGTTGAGGCATAATGTTATTGCTGTTGTTCAGGTGATGAAATATAGGTAATAGGTACATTTACAAAGTAGTAGACTTGTTAGATAGTCAACTCGGGGAAAGTACCCTCAAGTTTAATATTTCTTCTGAGCTGAAGAGAAAGACTTAGGAACTACTTTTCCTTGAATCAATCAATTATGGAAACAATTCTATATTTTTAATAATACATAACTCTCTTTACTAACTTACAAATATATTTCCATGATAGGGGTAAATCAACTGTGGAAAAAATTCTCCCCCTTACTTCCTAAAAAAAAGTAAAATTTAGCAAATGATCAAGATAGTGTCAACTTGGTAACTCTTCGAAGGATGTTTTAGGAGAATCAAAATCATGCAGATTCAGTAAAAAAAGTATATGCATTTTCTGGCTTCACTCAAAATACTCAAATGAAATTATTTCTTTTGTAGATAATGTAGCTGAAAAATTAAGGACCAGAAATCAGCTAATCCCATATCCACTGTATAGAAATCATCTTGTCAGATCAAAATACTAAGCAGAGCTCACTGTGAAGTGAGCTTTCCTCATTAATCTAAGTAAAAGTGGTGTAGGTGGTTTAGAGCTGAAGAACTGACAGAATATTTCAGCTGTGTTAGAAACACAGTGTGATACCACTGCCTGTCTGAAGGGAAAGATACTTGAAGTAGATGGTGCTAGGGCTCACAGTTAAGTCCCATCATCCTTTTATTTGTGTGTGTGTGTGTGTGTGTGTGTGTGCGCGCGCGCATGCGCGCGCACCATGTAAATTCCTGTGCTAGTAATAAATCGTGAGGTGTGCTGTTTTTCCTTCTTAGAATTCCAGGACAATTTAGACCACTTGGCAAAATTTGCCCAAGTGAGGTATAGCACTTGGATTGCTGAGGCTGGTTTAAATTTACTTTGATTAAGAGCAATAACTTTGTCTTTAAATTAAAATCTTACACACTAGCAAATCTTCCTAGACTTAAATACTTACTTGTGGTGTGGAAATTAGAGAACAAAAAATTCTGCAATTATTCTTTATTTCTAGTTATACAGTAATGTTAGTTCATTCTGTTTATAAAAATAATGCAAGTTTCTCTTGATCACATAAGATCTTGATTTTCTTATATTTGAATTGCCTAGTCTTAAGAGATCAATCTGCACCAGAAACAGGTTAATCTTTTTCACCCCAATTCCTAATATATCCTTCAAACTTCCCACAAAATGAAATTAATGACATGCAAATCTACTTAGAACTTTTCAATGACTTGTAAGATTGAGTGTAATCTCCATGCTTGTCAAACAACTCTTCAGATATGACTCAACTTCATTCCCTACTTTGTTTCCTACCATTTCCCAATTCTCTTGGATTTTGTGCATAACCATTTGATTCCCTTTTAGTTTATTCATATGTTTGCTGTCTCTATTGGTGATTATTAGAAACAGAGGATATTGAGTAGAGAAAGAAACTAAAGTCAATTGCTGTATATACATTTTATATATGTATATCCATATGTATACATATACATATATAAAAAATATATATAATCTATCTACTTATTTATATACTATTTGGTCTTGAAGAAACAAAGGAAACCAAGGCAAAGTATGCTTGAGACTTGCATCCACATCTCTCCCTATTTGTTGGGGGAGACTGAATTAATGGAGGCTTATAAACAGAACTAGAGAGTAGTGTTCTGCCTTCTAAATTCTGATAGTCTGCAACTTTGGGACATCATGGAAATTATTAATGTTATAAATAAATGTAGGTACCAAAGTGTAGACAGCTCAGAGTGCCTTACCAGGATTTCCCCTTTAGCTTTCCTGGGGTAAGTATATTAATCACAAGTTAACCAAAGATTTCCCAGTCTCAGATACCCAAGAGATCTTCACCTCTGAATTGTAGTAAGTCCTGCAACAAGAGTTATTTCTTTCCAGACACTTTTACTCTCCAACTCCCAGCCATATTCGACATCTGCAGGGAAAACAGTACATATGAAAAACTAGCACAAATTTTATCTCTGTTGGGAAATCTTCCCTAAAATTTTTACACCCCTGTCACTCCCATATCACCACCTCATCATTCTCTGTTCCAGGAAAAAAAAAAAATCTGAGCATTAAAATCTTTGTGTTTTCTCTGTGATATATAACATTTGTTATTGAATTTGTCTGAACAACATAAGACAAAAGACTCACCTAGCTATCTAGACATTCTTAAATTTGGATTTTCACAGCATAGAATTATTCAGTGAAAAGTAGATTAGTTGTTACATCGTTTCTGTCTCTTTGCTTTGCGAAATGTGAGTATCTTGAAGATAGGAGTTAAACCATCATTTTATCCCCAGAGCCTATATTGTTCACAGAACCTTAATATAATTTATTGACTTTGAAGGAAACCGTGTGTAACAATGTATTGAAAATGGTTTAGAACTCTCTTGACTCATTTAAAAATATGTTTTCTGCTTACTTCCAAGTTGAGGTATAGGTACCAACATCCAGGCTAGTGTATGACCCTAAGTAGATGCTCAATTATAAGAATTATAATTTAAAAACCAAAGTCCTGACAGCAAAATATATTTGAGTGTATTTTACTAGGTCCCCAAATAAACGGTAGATATGTTTTCTACAAACAGAGGAAGGAAACAAAATAGAAAAATTTAAATTTAATTATAGTTTCAAAAAGTAAGACATAAACTAGTTCAAAATAAAGCAAATAAATATTATTTGGAAAAAATTTCATTTGAAATGTGCAAAAGTTATTTAAGGTAACTCTAGAAGCTGAACTATATGCTGCCAAAATTAATATCAAAAGGAGAAAACAAAACAGTTATTAATGTGTGGAACTGTATGCTGATACATTATGGATAATATCTTTGGAGAGAAAGGATCACTTGCTTATCTTATTGAAAATTAAATAAACTACTATTAAGCGTTGACTACTGAGAGTACAGTTGGGCTTTTCTACCTGACTCTCCTCTCTTCTACTTTCATACACTCTTCCTGTATGAATTACTCAACCCCTGCACTTTAATTATGACCTACGAAATCTTAAGCCCTTTACCTTTATTTTCAACCTACATTTTCCTTAACATCCAGACACATGTATTCAACTCCTCAATATCTCCTCCTAGATGAGACCCAGTCACCTTGAACTAACACATAGAAAGCTAGGTGTACCACCATGCACCTCAGTCAGAAGGGACTTTTAAAAAATTTCTCACTTACTGTGAATATTTTCACAATTTGTAGTCTTAATATCTTCTTAATATCTGTCCTCTTCTTTCTATACCACATTTATGTGTTTAATTGGTTTACAACCCAACCATATATATATATAATATATATATATACATACATACTATATATGTACTATATGCATATATATTATATGTATATATACATATACATGTACTATAGTGCTAGGTTCCTAGTTTGTTTTCCATATCAACTCTTTCACCTCCATCATTTGTCAAGCTGCAACTAGGAATTTTCTCACAAAAATCAAAATTATTTTCCTACTTCCTTATTTGAAATGCTTTAATCTTTAATATATGAAACATTCTAAACTCAAGAGAGAAATATACATTGTTTCTCTTTTTCCTCAAATAACTATCTTCAAACAAGAGACTAGATATTTCCCTTTCCTGTGTCTTAAATTTGTACTCTACTTCACGCATATTCTATAATTTTCCAATATTTAAAAAAATATATCAATAACTAAATTATAATTAAGAAATTATAATTAAAGAATGATAGCTCAGTCTAGTTTAATATTTCAATTAACTCTCTTAACCTCCCTCAGGTTAAAGCTTAATCTGTAACTGGAAAGACTTGCCATTAGGGAGTGGAAAGCATGGATTACTCTTTCACTTGTCCCTCACTCTCCACTCAGCTGCTTTTGGTTGGAGTAGAGGGAGAAGGTATTACAGATATAGCATCTTGGCTGTACATGGACTTCATTTGGCAGGCTTCCTGATGTTGGATCTCATGTGGGACACATAGCTCTATTCTTTGAATATTTTACAGGCCCTCTATAAGGATGTGCATTCTCTATTAACATGGGTAGAGTTTCATATACAATAAATCAATAGGATCAACCTTATTTTTTTGTTTTTAGATCCTTCATCTCTTTATTTATTGTTTGTCCACTTGATCTGTCTTTTACTGAGAATGCTGTATTAAAGTATTTTGTTATTGGGGGTTCTTATCTATTTTTCTTGCATTTTCTGTAGCTTTTATATAAAAAGGTTGTTGCTTTATTAACTGATACATGAACATTGATACATATTATATTGTCATTGTGGATTCTGGGCTTTCCACCTTCACAAGTGCTCTTTTCATGCTTGATTGTTTAAAGCTTGACTTTTACTTTTACTGATACCAGAACCTCTGTTCTCTCTTTGTTTCCATATGCCTGGTAGAATTTGTTTATCCTCTTATGTTTCAGCCTTTCTGAATCACTTTGTTGTAGTTTTTGTTTTGTAAGCCACATTGAAAATTTTTGTCTTTTAATGTGTGGGTTAAGCCCATTAACAATTATTCTTCTAACTCACATGTTTGTTCTCAACATTGTCATAGTGTTATATGATTATAGTATTTAACATATCATAATACTATATTACATAATATATTGTGCATGTTATGTATTATATATAATATATCCTATATGATAATTATAATATTTTATACCTATGTGTATTTTTCATGATTCATTAGTGATATTTTCTATGATTCTCTCTCTATTAGATGTGCATTCTCTTTTATTTATTTATTTATTTATTTTTAACTTAGATAGTTTGTATTGGTGTTCTGGATCTACCTTTATATTTATAATATTTTAATGCCATTAGTTCCCTGTTTACTCACTGAGCACTGCTAAATGGTTTATACATTTTATATGATATCCTTTAACCCATCTATTACGCATACACAAATGAATTTTTTCTAATTTTCTCTTTAACTATTTCTTCTTCCATTTTAGTTGCATTTTTTGTACTTTATTTCAATATATAACATTTGAGAATTAGTCATGCACCTTCATTGTCACATATTCTTTAGTTATATGTGTCCATTTATAGACACATAAGACACAAAAAGGTTAGAAATTGTAACCATCATTGTTTTGCTTAGTTTTTCCCAATTATCATCTGGTTGCGTGAATCTAACTGATAGATGCAGCATTCCCTAAGTACTTACATATTAAACCCTGTCTCCGTAACTTTGATATTTGAAGAAAAGATTGACTTGACATAAAATGCTTGGTTCACACCTTCTTTGACTCATATTTTAAAATATTGTTCTGTTGTTGCCTTACTTGGTATGTTGGTTTTCAAAAGTCTGATGTTAGTCTAGTTCCTTTTGTATTCATGTTGTTTGATCTTTTGCCTAGCTGCCTTAAGGATTTTACCTTATATTTAACATCTTGCAGCTTTAATAAAATGTCTCTGGATTTAAATTATCAATTTGAAATCTTACATTCTTTCTAATATTAGCATTGCAAACTATAAATTTTCCTCAAATGTTTTAGCTGCATCACAGAAATTCAAATATGTTGAAATTAATCATGATATTTTCTAATAATCCTTGTAATTTTTTTCTTTGACACATAGGTTATTTGAATATATATTTTATATTTACTTTCCTAATATTTGGAGATTTCCTAAAATTTTTTCTGTTATTGATTCCTAGTTAAATTCCTTTGTGATTAGGTAATACATTTTGTAAGATTTCAATCCTTTTAACATTCATTGGGATTTGTTTTATGGCCTAGCATATGTTATCTCCTTGGACAATTCTATGCGTACTTGAAAAGGATGTGCATTCAGTGGCTGTGGTTGGATGGATCACTTTATACATGTTTTATAAGATGATAGTGTGTTCAAGTCTTCTATAACATTGCTGATTTTTTAATCTTTTTTTCAATTATTCAGATTGGCATATTGCAATGTCTGAGTATAACTGAGAAATTGTTTAAGTATCTTTTAATTTTATCAGATTTAACTTCATATATTTTGGAACCCTGTTACAAGATGCATATACATTCATAACTGATGCATTTGTCTAGCACCTAGGCTCTTTCAACCCCATGAAACATACCTTTGTTTCTAGTCATATTTCTTGTCCTACAGTCTATTTTGCCTGATGTTAATTTAGGCCTTTCAGCTCTAAGGTTCCTGTTTGCATGGTATATCTTGTTCCATCTCTTTACCATCAACCCATGTATATCTTTGTATCTAAAGCATTTCTCAGGTAGACAGTATATAGTGGGGATTAGCATTTTCATTCTGTTTGGATTATGTGTATGGAGAAATGATTAGGGAGTAAATTAATATGAGAATAATCCTGAATTCTGGGAGAAACAAAGGAGAGAGTATGAGGAACCCAGTAAAAAAAGGAAGAAGGAAGTTGCTAAGCACCGAAAAGCATGCCAAGATTTTAAGAAATATTGAAGAACAAACAAGAGAGAGAAATACTGTGCATCCAAAAATGGCAACTAAATTTAGAGGTTACATTGAATTTGAAGTTGTTTATTGAATGGAGTAAGATTACATTCCAGTTATACCCATAAATTTCAATAAAGATATTCTACACAATTAAATCTTGGGAGATTTAGGAAAACATGAGGGTATGAGTGTACAAAAAAGTTAGCTGGTGAGAAACAATTCAGGACCCAAAATCCAAACCAGCAAATAAGGGCAGATAAAACAGGAAGAATTACTCACACAAAGAAATTGAGTCAACTATCTGGTACCAAAGGCTCTCCTGGTCTTTTAGGACATTGACATATAATAAGCTGTCTAATTAAATTTAGCTGATTAAAAACCTCTTGTATTAATAATGCGCTGTTATTTCTGCTTCTGTTTGTTGTTTTATTTGAAGCACAAAGATTTGCTGTGACAGAACTCAGCAATTGATTCTTCCGTTTTACTGCAGCCAGTCTGACAGATGACATTGAAACAATGAGAATAATTTCAGGTTCATTATAATATTGAAGTCTATGTATATCATATCTAAATTCCCTCTGTTGTCTATTAGCATAAGTGAAAATAATAGCTTAGCACTAAAAGGTTCAGAGGTCTAGCCATGTTTTACAGGTTCTTTAAATTTCTCTCATCTGTAATACTCTCAGAAACTAAATAACTTTACTGATCAAAAGAGTCTTTTATTGTAATAATAATAATGCAAGACTTTTTTAATTTCCATAAATTCTTTTTCTATGTTCCACTTGTCACAAAATGTCCACGAAATAATTAAGAATTGGAGATTTGTGGACTCATAGAAAGCAATTTACATGTTGATTATGACTGCTTTTTATATATATTTACAATGTGCCAACATTTCTTCATCATAAACTGAATTTAAAGTTTTAAAATCTGCCATTACTATAAAGTTTGTATTTTTTCTTTCTCAGGATTCAGGTTTCTAAGTGAGGAGAGGCACTAAAGAGTGAGACAAGTAAGCCTCTCTCACAGGTCAATAAAAATGGCAGCAGAAGGAGAATTCATTTAATACACTTTAATATTTGCTAGGCTCCTACTATAAATTTCACTCATTATTTCATCACGCTTAGTAAGCATTTTTCATACAGCATTTCACTTAATTTTCACCACAACCATGCAAGGTATTTCCTAATGTTGCATTTTTACTGATGTGACAACAAAATGAAGAATATTATGTCTTTTGCTCAGGTACTAAGTATCAGAATTCAACTTAGGTCTATGTGGCTCTATATTTCTATATTGTGTGTACCTGTGTGTGTACCTGAAGGATCTCATACATGAGCAAAGAGGCTACATGTTAGTGTAAAGGAATTTGTCACTTATGTTCTTCCCAGAGGACCCGTCTACTGTTACGGACAATTTTCCTCAAATGCAAGTTGTTTTTTCATATATTGAAAGTGTTCTATTATTAGTTATTTTTTAACCTTAAGAATTCCCTTTGTTGTCCCACTTGTTCCCCTGGCCCAAAGCAGTTTATTCAGTGTAATGCAGCTCAGGTGTCTCCTGGGAAGCATTATTAAATGGATGGATCTGGTTCACCATCAGCAGTTACACCTTTCATTGATCTCGTGTAGCAAAAGTAACCCTTTACAATTTGCATAGCCTGTAACACTATTCTACTAAGATAAAGTTTGTCTCAAAGTACCCTTCTGAGTTTTAATTAGCAATTAAGAAGCAGTTGAGTTCTTTTTACAAAACTTTCCTCCTCCAACTTATATAGATAGTAGCATCCATTCAGTTTATCACACGGGCTCACTTACAGCCTACGTTATCAGTACAAAGGCTGATGTATTCTCAGATGCCCACTCTGCTTTTCTTCATTTAGCATTATTTATACTTGTTCATAAATGTTTTGTGATTTCTATTTCTGATTCTCCCTTCTGTGCCATCTTTTACTCTTTTCTTTTTCTTGAATGGAAATTTCCAGGTATTTGTTTTTGGTAAAGAAATTCCTGTACCTCCGAGTTTATCTTTATTGTCCTTTGTTATTTGATTGATTTTGTTTTGGTTTCATTTGTGCTAGCTTAGTGATTAATTTCCTTTGCTTCTTTATTCATGTGTTTATATATTCACTAAATATTAATTAATTCTTCCTAAGTGCTGAATATCCAAAATTGCACTCTCTCTCTCTCTCTCTCTCTCTCTATATATATATATATATATATACACACACACACACACATATATATTCCTCAGGCAGGAGGTAGGAATAAAAATGAGATTAAAAGCTAAGATGTAACTAATGTTTCATTACTGGTACTTATAGGTATTACAGGACCATGGAGGATGGAACATTTAGTTCTACCTGAAGGATTCAGAAAGAGCTTCAATAAGATAAGGGAGCCTATGCTAAGTAGTGAAATGTCTAGTATTTAACCCAGGAGATAATAATAAAGCACATTTCAGGCAGAAGGGAATTGTCCCCCAAACTTTATTTGACTACAGTAAAAGCAAACAAGGACATGGTAACTTTTGGAAACTGTTTACAGGTGAACAAAAGTTGCAAGGCTGGCAATTAAAGAAGGCTAGAAGGGTAAATGAAGACTGATCAGAATTCCACCCAGCGCTGCCCGCTGTGGTGCGCTTTCTGCCAACAACATTAGGATAAATGGTGTGGCTTACCCAAATTTGAATTCATCTTGTCACAGAGAGTGATGACTAATTTTATGTGTCAACTTGACTGGCCTTTGGATACTCAGGTTAAACAATATTTCTGGTGTGTCTCTGAGGGTGTTTTGGAGGAGATTCGCATTTGCATCAGTGAACTCACTAAAGTAGACTGCCTTCCCTAGTGTGGGGACCATCTAATCAGCTGAGAGCCTGAATAGAACAAAATGCAGAGGAAGGAGAAATTTGCCCATTCCTGACTGATTATTGATTACTTGAACTGAGACATTTATCTTCTTCTGCCCTTGGTGCTCCTGGTCTGAAGCTCTTTAGACTTGGACTCAATTATACCACTGGCTCTCCTGGCTTGCAGATGGCACATTGTAGGACTTCTTAGCCTCCGTAATTGTGTGAACAGTTTATATATATATATATATGTATATGTATATGTATATATATATACATACAGCCTGTTGATTCTACTTCTCTGGAGAACACTGACTAATACACAAAGTCTAGTCAATCTATTCTTTAAAATCCTATTTCTTTCCTCAACTGCTCCAGCATGGTTAAGGATGTGAAAAACATAAAGAAATTGTCTGTCATACAATACATTTTACAAATTTGTTTTACTACCTAAACAGTGAAATATTTTCTTTAGACAATGACAATAGGAACACGCAACCTGTAACAGAATCAAGCCACTTAAAATTGTCCCATTAACTTCAGTTTAAATATCTTGAATGAGGAGATAGGTTTTACATAACTTGAAAAAAAATTGTCCTACAATATTCATGCTCATTGGTATTGGATGTTGAAAGAAGCCCATTACTAAACTAGAAAGAGTTTAGTGGGGAGAGTACTGAAGTTCAATATTTATAGACTATTTTTTCAACTCCAAAATGACAAACTCCTAAAAGATATTTTAACTAACACATTGTGTTTCAGTTTCCGTTTTAATTGTGTTTAGATGTCTTTTAATGTAACAAATGGCTTTCAGATATTTAGCCCCTGCATGGACATTTTAACTTTTACATAAAATAATACAGAATTTAGCAATAATTGGCATAGAAAGTTTATTGGAAATAGTCATTGTTTGCATCAATTAAAACTCATCATGGTCCCCAATTCCCATTTTGTTGTATCCACACAATTAACTCAGAAAGTGAACACAATCACTTTGCTACATTGCTGATAGGATCCAATAATATGGTATATAATTTTATAAAATCCAAATTAAAAAATATACCTGAAAGGGGCCATTCATGTATTTTTAACTAAATGGCATTTCATCCAAGCAATTTTTAGCAATTTTAGGTTAACAATTTCTTTGGACATGGTAATCCTGTATTTTCACATTACTTGTGGAATTAGCAACTGTTTTAACTAAAGAAAACACCATCTGCATAGTTTATGTGATCTCAAGGGAGATCACATGGTTTCTAGGGAGGTATTATCATTTTTAATTCCAGGAAGGGTTGCTATTCTTCCTTAGTGAAAAGGCAAAAATACCTTGACCTTATCCTTAAAATTATGGGGCACAGATTAACTGTGCCTCTATGGGCTCCTATTTTAAGTCTGTTTTTTTTCTTGAGCCTGTGTGCTCCTTCCCTTTCAAGGGCACACCTTTTATTTCACCAGACTCTCTCTGAGTCTTTCTCTATTTCTATAATTGTCTCTTCCACCTGGGTATTCACCAGATTTTCTCCCATTTCTGATACCCTTCGCAGCTACCTGGGTTTGGGCTACACCTGAGCAGAAACAGTAGACAGGCGCCATCTGGTGAAATTCAGGTCCCTCACTTTTTCTGCTGTGTCGGCTCCAACCTCATGGTTCCCTTCATCTCAACAAGATTCCTGATATCTTTTGGATACATCTGTTAATATTATTTTTCTGGTTATTCTACAAAAAGCTGTAAGGAGCAGTATACTGCCCTCCACACCCGCTTCCTATCTCAGTTCAGAAACCACAGAACACATGGCCACCAGCAAAATACCAAACTGATCTAAACTGAAGTTCTGAAATGTGATGACTCTGAGAGTGAGGCTGGATTTACTTTTTTTTTTTTTTTACTTAAGATCGTTTTTACTTGAACAATAACTACCTGAAATAGAAGAGTCAACCCATTTGTTAAATTACCACAAGCAAATTTTAAATTGCTATGTTAAGGATCAGAGATCATTCTGAAAATAATGACGTTTTTAGTGTTAATTTCTCATGCATATTTAATTCAGTGACCTGCTTTAAACGGTCCAGCTAACACATAAATCTATGGGGGGTTTTCTGGGTTTTTTCTCAAGAAATTATTTTCCCTACTCTTTGTCAATGGAAGGTTCAGATCTTAATTTAGTACCTTTGATTTTCTGCTTAAAGGAGTATTATCTTAAGGAGGGAAACATTTCTGGAACTAAATATTTTTAAAATTATTTTAATTTTATTTATTATAAAAATGATAACATTTCTATGCAAGATTTGCCTATAAAACAAACATTTAGTAGGCATAGTTTAAAGGAAATATACTCAGTTAAAAGTGATAGTGTAGAAGCTAGCATAGGTATTATGTTTTAAAATAGTTTAAAATATGTTTTCAGTATTAATGCTACATATAGATAAACTACTGATTGTCTTTATTATCATGAAAACTTGGGTGATCTCTTTTCTTAATAAGCTGCCAGCCCTGGATACAGGTTCTGTCCTCTGGTTTTGATATAATTAGATTTAATGAGTAGCCTTTGCCATTTACCAGCTGTACCAACCTAGGGGAGCCACCCAGTATTGTTATGTTTTGTTTAATGATCCACAAAATGGAGAAAATAACAGCACTCAATTCACAAGGTTGCTCCAAGGACAAAATATGAGTCAACATATGCAAAGACCTCAGAACAGGGCTTATCACTGAGCACATGCTAAAGAGACCACCACCACCACCATCTTCATCTTCATCGTCATTATCATCATCATCAATGTCCATATGCTTCTAATCAGTTGATTTTTTTCCACACTCCAAGCACATAAGATCTTTCTGAGTCCAAATCAAAGCTCAGGTATTTTTTTCCTTTGTGAAATTAATATATAAAGGACCCAAGTAACTGATGAAACATAGATTTATTTTTCTTTTACTGCTTTTCAAAGGCTGGGGATCATAAAGTAAACATTTCCAATTACAGCAGCTCTTGCCCAGGAGATATCAAAACTCACATCATGTTTCTTCACAACAGGTTCTAATAAAGTGAAGCTGATAAGGACCACTGACTTTTGGTAACCTCAGGATGTCAGATTCTTACTGCACGTAATGAAAACACTTTTCTATCCAGTGAACAAAGGGACTTGTTTTAACCAGCTGTGTATACACAGAACTAATTCTATCTTATTCCAACTGCTATTTTTGAACGCTTAATTAGCTTAGTCATCCTGAATTTCCCCTTTCTAGCACTTAAAAAGTCCTAAGTCTTCCCCTTAGTAATTACCCAACGAATTTCTTCTCTTTAAAAAAAAAAAAAAAAAAAGCTTTTTAAGCTTTTATTCTTTGAAAGATTAATTTTAAAAATTATTTTCAAACAATTCCCCTTCTTCCTTTTGATGGAGTCCCAGCCATGGTAAATATAAAAGAAAAGAAAAAGTGCCCACTTGAGGGAGTGGAGTTTATGATAATAGAGTGACAAAGAATGATAAAGACAACAATTGGGGGAAGTTTTAAAATGCCTGAAATTCATCATGTTGTGCCTGAGAAAATATTCTTGCTGGTTCTCGAATGTAAAGGGGTCCAATAATCGATGCAGTCAAAATCAAGGTCAAGAATAAGTAGCACTGGGCTTCCCTGCTGGCGCAGTGGTTGAGAGTCTGCCTGCCGATGCAGGGGACATGGGTTCGTCCCTCGGTCCGGGAGGATCCCACGTGCCGCGGAGCGGCTGCGCCCGTGAGCCATGGCCGCTGAGCCTGCGCGTCCGGAGTCTGTGCTTCGCAACGGGAGAGGCCGCGACAGTGAGAGGCCCGCGTACCGCAAAAAAGTAGCACTAATGTGAAAAATACATCTTCTGAAAACATTTCAGGAATAGAAATATTTGCCCTTTTTAATAATTTGCCTAATGTTAAAGTCATTGCTATTTAGACATGACCTATCAATACTCAAATATTATTTACACAAACTAATAAATTTTAAAAATGTATGTATATGATGAATTAGATTTTCCAAAGCATTTAAAACTGATTGTAAACTTAATAAATTAAGTTTTCCACAGGTCTAGCTCTTTATATAGTCACAAATACTGGATTCTCTTAAATGCTTTAAATCCTTTTAAAGTTAGACAGGCAAACACAATGAATATACTTAGCCCCCTCCCAAATCCAACAATAATAACAATGTCTGTTAAGTAGAGTGTTATTACCATGATTTTCCTTTATTTGTTCAGCTTAACTTTTTTCATTCTCAGCTCCAATAGCAATATCTCCAACTTTGTAAACTTCAAGACCCAGTTTATTTTGTCATAACAGAAGCCTTAATGCTCTTAGATTCTTTGTGCTCCCAACTGAAATGAATTTTCTCTCAGGTAATTTATAGATAATCTGTCTAGTTTTCAGGAAAAAATCTCAAACTTTTGCCCTTAGTACAACTCAGTGATAAACTGTTTGATGAACTTTAAATGTCCGGTTAGAAGAATTATTCTTCTTAACTAAGTGTGGATTATCTAAGTGCCTGAATATATAATTGCACTCATTTGTACATCTTACTTTCTTTCTTTATACTGAATATTCTATATGCCTTTCCCTTTTTTGTTGCTGCTTTTCTTTTTTTAATGCATCAGCATAATCATTATTATCTGTATCAAACAGATGAAGTATGGGACTATATATAACTTCCTTGTATCACTGCAAGGATGACATTGACATGCCCATTGTCACTTCCCGTGGAGGCTGTCCCTTGGGTGAAGTGGACTTTTTATCTAATGGGGGACAGACATATAAAGGCAGAGAGGTGAAATGGGTCTCTTTCTTTATGTCTTTGGGAGGGCTGTAATAGCACTGTCTTCTACTACAGAAATGTCCTAATGAAGTGTCCTAATTGGGTTAGGGATCTCATATCCCGAGGTACCATGACTTGAATGTCCTAAAAGAAACTACCAATACTATCAGAAAATATCCAAAGTAATATGATTCAAAACTCGTACCTAATAATAAAGCAGTGTGTGAATGAGAAAATAAATAAATACATGAATACAATGCATGGATAAATATCCAAAATGTCCTATATTACAAAGAGTGCGTATTGTCCCACAGTACCTTCCACATATCCAGAATATACCTCAAAGCAATACATCTCCTTACGTGTTGTTGCATGGTGTTGTGTGCTGGAGCCTCTCACCCTGGGAGATGGAGAATGGCCACAACTGTAGCAGTTGGTCATATACATTTCATGGAAGATATTATCTAAATGGAATGAGTATAAAAATCAGATGGACATTTCCATGGCAACCTTCGCATATGATCATTTCTCCCCTTGCAAAGGATGTAGCTAGCAGAAGATAAAGAAATAGAAAAATAAACCCTGGCAGCTCTCAGCTTGTGGTTGTGTGGATACTCACACCTGGACCAAGGTGTTTTACATGTAAAACAGATAATTTCACAAAACACCAACCTCAGATGAGACCATTCTGTGACCACACCAGAGTGAGATAAAAACAAGACCATTTCACCATGAGACAACCATACACTTAGAAAAAAACAAGAAAAATAGATTCATATCATACAGTTATCAAATACTGAATTTAACATACTCCATCATTTCATATCAAGGCTAAATATAGATCACTGCACAGATGAAGATAGATGCAGATAATTATAGAAAAATAGAGAACGTATACCATGCAAGAAACACAAAGGAGAAAGGAAAGTGCTCATCTCAGTTCTGTAATTTTGAGAATGAAAAAGTGGTGTGACTGAAATATATTGAAAGATGTTTTAGTATATTACAGAGCTATAATTATATGAAATATGGGAAAAAAAGAAAATTCTATACAAAAAAAGCAGAAATAGTACAATAAATGAAAACATAGCTGTACATTCATTTATATTCTATAAACTGAATGAGGTATATAACTTTCTTGGATATTTCAGGGCAATTTATTTCATCAAGTCATTTACATGAAAATGGATTTTAAAATATTAGACTAGGAAATTAATGAAAATGTGCACTTAGCCCAATCAGCTTCTGAATTCTAGCTAAGACAGAAATACTTTTAAAATATATGAATTATCTACAATAATGTGAAATAATACTTCTTACAGCTTACTGGAATGTTAAATTTTTACAGTGTGAAGGATGCTTTTTTCTCTCTAATGCAATAAGCTTTTTAAATCACAGTCATTGTTAAATAAGAATCCTAATATATATGACATTTTCACAGATTACTTTGTTTATAATTTTAAAATTGAATTGCTGACAAAAGAAGTATTTCAGTTCAATTTACATTTCTATTGTGGCAGCTTTTATGTTTTCACTCCTGGCTTTCTAATGGCGATCATAATTCTCAGTATGAAAAAAGGCACTTCTCTGCTTTTCCCTAGACAAAAGGACAACTCATCATATGCTTTATTTTGAAAAAGGCATCATATTTCTGAGATACATATTATTTGTATGACCTCAAGTTGAGAGATAAAAAGCACATAAATTTATTTATTTATTTGAATATAAAATGTATACAGTTTTACTTAATGAACTTTGGAAAAGTGTTCAAAGCCACTGAGGTATTAGATCTTGGTTGTAGATGACTGAAATAGATTCTGGTTAACCTAAACCAGATGATAGATCATATTGGGTAACTCACATAATTAATGGGAAGATTGCAGAAACACGCTTATAATGAGGATGGCAACCATAGAGACTAGGTTTCAGAACATCAGTGAAATCGCAGGACAAGGACAGCCTGATGAGGGTAATGCGGCTGCCACCCACTCAGACCTGGAAGTTAGATGGTGCCACTGGACCTCTGTCATGAATGAATGCTTCATTGTTTCTGACCCTTTTTACCCCTTTCTCCAGTTTCAAATTCCACACTGAAGCCATCTGTATTAGTTTTCTGGGGCTGCAGTAACACATGACCACAAGGTTGATGGCTCAAAGAAGAACAATTTATTCTCTCACAATTCTAGAAGCCAGAAGTCCAAAATCAAGGCACTGGCAGGGCTTCATTTCCCACAGAATATTCTAATGGAGAATCCCTTCTTGCCTCTTCCGTCCTCTGCTAGCCCAGGTGTTTCTTGGAGCTATTCCTGGCTATTTAATTTTAAATAATTTAAAATGAAAAACTGTTATAAATTCAGTCTCTCCATCACACTAGCCGTATTTCAAATGCTCAAAAGTCACAGCTGGCCCCTGGCTACTGTATAAGACTATGCAGTATAAACACATCTGTCTTTACACAAAGTTCTCTTGGACAGCACTGCTCTGGAATAGTCCCTGAAAAAAAGAAGTGGTTTCACCTACTGGGCTTCAAACAACAAAGAGTCCTACGATTGCCTATTACTTGTATAGAAAATTCAATATTTATTTTTCATCATCACTGAGATAGTTGTTTATTCTACATTTGGATATGATTTCACTGCCTCAGTCAATTCCACCCACCACAAACTCACTGATGGCTTTCTCCACCCTCATGGCTGTTCATGCAAAATCTAAGAACTTACTTCACAGACAAATTATTAGGCAGTGGACTGTCCTCTTAATATGCCTTCTGCAATATAAAATCAGCCCACCTTGTAGAAGGAGAAATCAACTACAGAAGGCTCAATTATAGTCTAAGTGTATGCTGATTTACAAGCTGCTCTGCATAAATTGATCTAGCCACTCATCTTTGACATTTCCCCCAAAGTCAATGAACATGGTTGCTGCAACTAACATAAGGTACCCCACTTCAGATAATTATACCCAATTACCTGCTTGCAAAATATGTGCTTCCAAAACCAGTGGCTCTGTACTACTAGCCTAGCAGTCACAGTATGTAAAAATTTCATTGGAAAAATAATGAGGCTTATTTGAAATTAGAAGTTGAAGCAAACCCCCAGATAAAAGAATTTTCTCTGGACATTATGATAATGACTTCTCCATTTTTATTACTTTTTATTCTTAGTTTTCAAAGATATGTGTTTTTTCATAGCTGCCTGCTCTTCTCCAATTAGACGTATCTCAGATGTCTCAGATGTGACTAATTATATTTAAAATATTCCTTCTATTTTTGTATCAACTTTTTTTTTTAATATGAGTGGTTAGGTTTTGTGGTTTTGATTCCTAAATTCATTCTTTGTTATGCTCTGATATTTGGTAAAATTTTAAATGTACTAGTCAAACTTAAGGATAAATGGCTAGATTAATAAGATTTGGTAATTTGAGTTAATTTGCTCACCCCATGTAAACATTTTACTTCTACCCCTGAGTCAGCACTAAATGCGGGATTCTGATGACTAAGCCCTGATCCTGGTGATGTTGTGGGAAGAAAGAAGGAAGTTGGTGATGGATGGTTTAACTTCAATGTGTGTCAGTGATTTTTCTATCTGGTAATGATTCCTGTATTTCCCTAGAAAGCTGGGTTACCTGTGACAAACTCCATTTTTCCATATCCAGTGTTTACACTGAATTCTGACTTTTAAGATTTTCTACATTAGAGAGCAGTATTTAAATTACCTTGGGACAAACTACGGAAGCCAGTTGCTGTGAATAAGTTAACATGTGGAGACATTATCTTGTTGCTTTGTTTTCATAAATAAATTATCTAGTTAAATATCTCAGAGCGTTCTGCTTTGAAGCTCTTGTCCTAAATTTACAGATCACTTCATGTTGTAATTAACTTTTTTGGAAAATTTACCTTATTGATGATAGTCTTTTATTGATTTTCCAGAATGGAATATTCCTCAACTCAATCTAGTTATACTGTCAATCTCACCCATCCTGCTTTACATATTATACATACTCATTGCAATCTGGGTCTGTCCATGATTCTAGTCATGACTTTTCAATACCAAAATGCATTCATTTGTTGTTTTACCTTTCTTCCAATAATTAATACATTTCTTTCTTTCTTTCTTTTGAAAAGTTAGAAGAAAATATTGCATAGGATACTCCTGCCATTAACGAAGAGTTTTAAAAAAAGGAATTCTATGGAGTTTTTCTGTAATGAATTTCACAAGTTAATATTAGAGTCAAAAAATATTTGACATTTCAACAATGCTAACTTCCCATTTGGCATCAACAAATATATTTTAGGAAATAAATATGTCAATGGTATACAACTTTATAATGTGAAATTTTGAGAAAGTAGCAATTGAAATCTCAAATACAGTATCAGGGCTCATTTAAACATGAACTTAAAAATAGTTTGATGGCTGTGAACCTTTTCTTTTACTATCAATAAATAGAATGTCTGTAAATATTTTTAAAGAAAAATAATACTAGTATAAGTTATTAAATGTACTACTAATCCTAGACCTGTAATGTTTAGTTACCATCCACATTAGTAAAAAAAATTCTATTTTGCATTGCATGCATTTCTCTTTGATTCATTCAAATAGTGTCTACTTTAAAGTTTCAAATAGAGTGGAGAGGGAATATTTCTGGGTAAGTGTTAATAAGCTTGTTGTTAAGATAACTAATTTCTATAATTAAAAATAGAGGATTCAGCAACCCTAATGCACCTTCAGTAACATGATCATTAATTAATAGCTACATGTAATTTATATATCGGTCAAAACAATGAAAATGGAATTCCTAGAAAGACACACTAAAAACATTTATTAATGATGTAAGTTGGTAGAGAAATATTTTTTCCCTATTATGTTGCAGAATACATTTGGGTGAAACATAAATACACATGCTTTTGCAAGGTGGGCAGGATGGATCACCAGGAGGAAAAATAAATAAATGTAGCTATGTAATTTACATGGCTTAATATGACTAGATCAATTGTGCTGTAAATTTGATGGGTATTTTAATATTAAACAAATGATGCATATCTATTTCTTTCAAAATATCTGGGAAAGGAGTAAGAAGAAGATAGTGTGTGCTTTCATAATAAATTTGTAATGATATTTTTTCCGATAGTAATGTGCAATGTTCTGATTTTGTGTCTATTAAATACTTAAAGATGGAGAGGAATTTATGCACTATGACTGAAATCATTCACTGACAAAATGTGACCACTTACTGCTTAATTTGGTTAAGAACCAGCAGAAAATATGAGACACATATTGTGTCAGAGCGTTTATTGGATATTTATCATTTTGCCATATAAAAGAAAAATTTCCACTTAACTTGAAGTGTTGGTTGAATAATAGCTTGAAAAGAATCTTAAAGGAGCAACTATTTTAACTAATGGAAGATTAAATGATATAACTGCTAATCCACTTCTAAGTTGAATATTTCATGATTGTACAGGGTGGACATTAGGCAAAATGCATTTATCATCTGATTCATAAGCGAGCAGACCTTACTCATAAGAATTTTTGAAGTAGTACCTGGAAGTATCTGACAAAAGAAAAATTGTGAATTTCCTTATACTGATATATTTATATATTTTTCCATTGAATAAAACAAGAGAGCCACAGAAATAAGCTCAATTTATGACTAAGGATAAGTAATTTGAAATAAATTTCACAAAGAAAGTTACACATTAAATTCATTTCCTTTTTTGTTGTTGCTTTGAAAGTGAGGAAAATATTTTTTTTCTCAACCAAAAGAGCTTTTTCCAGTTTGACTTAAATGAAAGTGTCTATTGTGTCACACCAGGTGTCCATCTATGTTCAGATATCCTAGCAGAGACTAATAAAGGAATATTACTTCTTAACCAGAAGCTTTGCCTGAAATACATGGAGACAAACTGACAATAACATCAATATCTCCCAGTAAAAGGTAAAAGCCAGATATTATTTTAATAAAAAATGATTAGAAAGTATAGGAGCACATGAACTGCACACAAATAGAGAATGCAATAATGCCCAAACAACCTAAAATGTTTAAAAATTATTTACTGTGAATAACTATAAGAAAAGTCCCACATATTTCTCATAAAGAGATATTTTAAGACTACCTATGGCAGAAGGTGGGATCAAGATGACAGAGTAGGAAGACCCTAAGCTCACCTCCTCCCAGGGACACACCAAAACTATGAATACGTATAGAACAAGCCTGGAATGACCTGAAGACTAACAGAACAGCTCTTTTATAATTAAGGATATAAAGAAAAAACATATCAAGACAGGTAGGAGGGGGAGAAAAACAGCCTACTCAGGACCCACATTCCTGGGGGATGATTGAAAAGAGGAAGGGGATATCACAGACTCACAGGTCCTTTCTAAGGAGCAAGGGATTAGAACCCCACATTGGACACCTCAGCCTTGGCGTCTGGCACCAGGAAGATGAGCCCCCTTAAATGATTTTGAAAATCAGCAAGGCTTATGACCAGGAGAGCTGGAGAGCTGGAGGAAACCAAGACTCTGTCTTAAAGGGCTTGCCTACAAGCTTACTTGCTCCCAGTTTCAGCACAGAGGCAGCAGATTGAAAAGTGCAGCTGCCCCAGCACATCCTCCAGCCCACCCGCAACTCCAGCTCCAACACACCGTGGGAGAAGCCCCTGCTGGCACCAGGCTCTGGCTGGCTCCAAAGCCATGCATCATATGTAGTCTGTAGGAGACACTTCTACACAAGGGCACACCTGGGAGAGATAACTGTTTTGCTTCATTTATAAAGACAAACATAGAAAATCAAACAAAATGAAAAGGCAGAGGAATATATTCCAAACAAAAGAATAAGATAAAACCCAAGAAAAAACCAACAGAAAAAAGACAACAAATAACAAGAGTTGATGAGAATGTGGAATAAAAGATACCCTCGTGTACTGTTGGTGGGAATGTAAATCAGTGCAGCCCCTATGGAAAACAGTAGGAGGTTCCTCAAAACATTACACATAGAACTATTTATTATAAGATCCAGCAACTCTACTCCTGGGTATTTCTCGGAAGAAAATGAAAACACTAATTTGAAAAGATACATGCACCCCAATGTTCATTGCAGCGTTACTTACAATAGCTAAGATATGGAAGCAACCTAAGTGTCCATCAACAGATAAATGAATTAAAAGATGTCCTATATATAAACAATAGAATATTATTACTCAACCATAAAAAAGAATGAAATATTGCCACTTACAACAACATGGCTGGATTTGGAGGGTATTGTGCTAAGTGAAATAAGTCAGGCAGAGAAAGACAAATACTGTATGTTTTAACTTATATGTGGAACCTAAAAAACAAAACAAACAAACATAACAAAACAAATAGACTCAGGGATATAGAGAACAAACTAGAGGTTGCCAGAGGGTAAGGGGGCTGGGAGATGGGCAAAATAGGTGAAGGGAATTAAGAGGTACAAACTACCATTTATAAAATAAATAAATCACAGAGATGTAATGTACAGCAGAGAGAATATTGTCAATAATATTGTAATCTATAAAAATGTTGAATCACTAGCTTGTACAACTGAAACTATTATATTATTATAAGTCAACTATACTTCAATTAAAAATAAATACTATGGCAGCAATTAACAGACACTTTAAAGAATAAGTTTCAGAGACCAGTGCAATATCACCTTAGTATTTTCTTCATTATTTTTGATCAGGTTTCATTTAATCTAAGCATAGATAAATAAGATAAATTTGTAGTTTTCCAAAGGCAATGTCATTCATATTATTCATTTAAATGACAACGATTAGAATATTTTTGATGGGTTGTAAAATTGGTGTATCAAGGAAAATATGAATAATCACCACTAATCAAGTAAAACAACCAGAAGTTATTGCCAGTATATTTACCATGTCTTATGTAAAATTAATGAATCATTTTTCTTTCTTATGTAAACAACAGCCTCCACAAAGTATATATACTACAATATTATCAGAAAGAGATGTGTTCCCTTATTCATTAATTTATTCATTAATCTGATACAGTGTATTGATTGTCTACATGTAGCAGGAACTGTACTTGTCACTGAAGTTAAAACAGTTGAAAAAGCAGAATCACAACCATCACAACAAAGCCAAATTTTTGTACAGGATTACTGATTCAGACGGGATGGAAAATGAAAATTCCTGAAATTTTCTCCAGGCTCAAACAAGAAAAAAATGCGCTAGGGGATAAATTACACTAAAGATTATTTTCTATAAGTTTGAAGTTCAAAGGAAATAAAGAAAAATCTGCAAAGGAACTGCTTACACACACATGTGCACACACACACACACACACACACGTGAATTTTAACCGAATATCGAGTGAAAGGAAAATTTATGGCTATTGACAAAAGGAAGCAATCAATTTTGAGAATTATCATGGACAGAATATCAAAGACCAGCCCAAGAGGCCTGCAGAGTAAAGGAACTGATCCTGAGACACTTCGTACACGAATAACTTCCATAAAGAAACTCCCAGAATCAAAAGGTAGGGAAATAAATGAAAGTCTAACATGCAACTGAAAAATGGATTTAAGGAGAGGGAATAGAGGAAATTGGAGACAGACAGTGTGGGAGAAAGAAATGGACAAGCATTTTCAGAATTGAAGAAGACATGATGCTACAAATCCAGAAGGCATAAGTTGTTTGAATTAAGGTAGATAAAATATACATCTAGACACATTTTATTTACACTGCAAATACTGAAAGAAACGTTTTAAAACCTAAAGCCACCAGAGAAGAAAGAGAACAATTACAAAGTCAAGACAATTAGAATAATAATTTTCTCAACAAGAAACATTAAAGCCAGAAGATGGTAATACAATATGTTCAAAGTACTGAGATAAATTCAATGTCTTCTCTGAATTGCATGCCCAGAAAAACTATCTTTCAAAGTCAAAGGTGAAAATATACATATAAACAAAAACTGAGTTTAACCCCAATGCTCATGCTAAAGCAATAAGAAATATAATGCAAAAAAAAATAAATGGGGAAATGATCATAGAAGGAAAATCTACTCATTCTTGAAATGCCAAATATTTAGTATAGCTGGTATGATGGTTGACTTTATGTGTTAATTGGACTGGCCTTGGGGTGCCCAGATTAAACATTATTTTATTTCTGGGTGTGTCTAGGAGAGTTTTTCTGGATGGGATTAGGATTTGAATCAATGGACTTAGTAAAGTACATTGCCCTCCCCAGAGTAGGTGGGCCTCACCCAATTTTTTGAGGCTCTGATTAGAGCACAAGATGGAGGAAGAAGAAAGCAGCCCCTTTTTACTGCCTCACTGTTCTGTAAACCAGGGTTTACACCATCGGCTCCCCTGGATCTCAGGCCTTCCTACTTGGATCAAATTAGACCACTGGCTTTTCTGGATCTTCAGTTTACAAACAGCAGATTGTGGGACTTCTCAGCCTCAGTAATCACATGAGACAATTCCTCATAATAAATCTATCTACCTATCTATCTGTCTGTATCTATCTGTCTGAATCTATCTATCTATCTATCTATCTATCTATCTATCTATCTAATCTGTTTCTCTGGAAAACCCTGACTAAAACAGCTGAATCATAGTTTATTAATGTAGGTGAGAGTTTTCCAATGGAATGTTTCAAACTGCGTGCCAAGGAAAATACTGTATAGATGTTTGACTATAGGTAGGCATAGAGGTACATGTTTGCACACACACACTTTATTTTGTTTTACATCTTAATCATATAAAAAATAAAAAGGATATCATGTAGAGCAGAACAGAAATAATTCTTTGCCTTTTGAGATGATTAGATTAATTTCAGTTTATTTATTGACTATAATGTAAATCCCTATAGGTTTAAAATCTTGGTGGACTTTCTATTTAATACACATTTTGAAAACTAGAGAAAAAGT
The DNA here is from genome assembly GCF_059928025.1 of Delphinapterus leucas. Lineage (NCBI taxonomy): Eukaryota > Metazoa > Chordata > Mammalia > Artiodactyla > Monodontidae > Delphinapterus > Delphinapterus leucas. Next base: position 79,899,942 of record NC_143142.1, read on the forward strand.
TCGTAGGCATCATAGCACTATTTCTTGGTAGTAATGAATCCTATTACATTTATGACTATATTATCATATCAGTTAATGCATTTTCTGTGTACTGATGCAGTTCCACCCCCGACATCCATCAGCAAAATGAATCTTTTTTCAAGGTCTCTGCATGAATACTAAATAAATCAATAGAAAATATGCAGAATCATAATGTGGAAGATAAATCCATGTTAACTGTAGCTTGACTAATGCTGTTGTTCAGCATTTTTACTTTGACAACTACATTTTCTTATATTGTAATATACAAACACCCACCTTTTCCAAGTTAAACTTACTTTTATTCCAATCAAGCCCAATTTATCAATTGCAATAAACAAATAGGACATTGGATACTTCTAGAGAGAAACAGGAAATATGACAGGAGTTACATAACCTTTCCCCATATATTAGGTATTACTGTTTGGTTTCTTCATAACTGTTACTTTCCGTACAGTCCGTACCTTCTCAGCATGCATGTTGCTGGCATCAGTTTCTTCCTATGGAGAGTGCATTTCTGCATTCAGGTTTTCTTTTTGGCAATATTATTATGATGTTAACTGCTGATGTCAAAATATCATTTCTATTTATCCCAGAAACAGAGAGACGATAAAGAAGTGTGAGGAAAATGTCATTTTCACCAGGATAATCTCCAGGTGATATTATCCCAAAGATAACTTTCCAGAATACTGTTTTTCTTGTATTATTTTCTCCCAAACTTCTTTTGACGAACTGTTGACCTTAAAGTCCTAAGTATCCAACATACTGCTAGGAGACAAATCTCCCCCTGCATCCTTCTGTCTGAATGAGCCCATTACAAACTTTCTGTGATTGATTCAAGCACTTCAGATAGTATTTCTTGTAATAACTACTTTGGAATAGCCCAAGTACAGTGAAAACCATAACTTTCATGACCATAGAATTTGTTAAGGAGGTTTACTAAAATAATTTGAATGATCTTACTTAGATCTTATTTCACCTGTCATTTAGGTCTTACTTGATACTCTATTTCAAAAGGAAAAGAGTAATAACAAAATGAATTAATATGTACTTTATGGTAATATAAATCTGAATCAAAAAAGGATATAGTTGCTCAGTGATGACTCTATTAAGAATTTTCTCATGCATCTACACTCTTAATTCTCACACAGACCTATGAATTTTTTTTAACATCTTTATTGGAGTATAATTACTTTACAATGGTGTGTTAGTTTCTGTTTTACAACAAAATGAATCAGTTATATATATACATATGTTCCCATATCTCTTCCCTCTTGCGTCTCCCTCCCTCCCTCCCTCCCTATCCCACCCCTCCAGGTGATCACAAAGCACCGAGCTGATCTCCCTGTGCTATGCGGCTGCTTCCCACTCGCTATCTACCTTATGTTTGGTAGTGTATATATGTCCATGCCTCTCTCTTGCTTTGTCACAGCTTACCCTTCCCCCTCCCCATATCCTCAAGTCCATTCTCTAGTAGGTCTGTGTCTTTATTCCTGTCTTACCCCTAGGTTCTTCTTGACTTTTCTTAAATTCCATATATGTGTGTTAGCATACAGTATTTGTCTCTCTCTTTCTGACTTACTTCACTCTGTATGACAGACTCTAGGTCTATCCACCTCATTACAAATAGCTCAATTTTGTTTCTTTTTATGGCTGAGTAATATTCCATTGTATATATGTGCCACATCTTCTTTATCCATTCATCCGATGATGGACACTTAGGTTGTTTCCATGTCCTGGCTACTGTAAATAGAGCTGCAATGAACATTTTGGTACATGACTCTTGTTGAATTATGGTTTTCTCAGGGTATATGCCCAGTAGTGGGATTGTTGGGTCATATGGTAGTTCTATCTGTAGACAAACGTATGAATTGCATACAGTTATCATTTTGACTTTCTAGATGAGAAAATGCCCAAGGAAATCTATTATATAGGTTTACACACAAAGTGAATTGGGGGAAGGGTGAATTCACTTCTACACAGGTGCGCAGTGCTGTTTTCTTAACCCTCACCTTCTCTTGATTCCTATCAACACACTTCATGATATTATAGGATATTTCTCTTACTATGATTCTATTGCCTTTTTTTTACTAAAATATTTACCTCATAGAAAAATAAACAACAGCCTATAATCATAAAGATATTTCAATCTAATTTTAGGAACAATGGGAAACAGAAAAAAGTGTGAGTAAAAGGCGGTTTAGGAAATGTTAGCAAACATAAGTAAGGTTTCTAAAAATCTTTATTTTTTGGTATTTTCATAACTTCTTGCTTTGGAATATTTCTTGGTTAGCTTATAATGAGAATTAGTTGTTAGTTATTGTTGGTGTCTCAGGAACGCCCGCCCCATATGTAGCCATCAAAGTAGCAATCAGCTAAGTGTCACCTGCCTGCTGGGACAGTTTCCCTCTCTTTCCCTATTAATTGTTAGAGTCTAAGTTTGGCAAAGCTGGAGATTCATTTTGATTAATTGTATTTCAGTTATTTCTATTTTCAATTTTTCAGGAAGGCCCAGGCATGATACAAACATTCTTATATGAATTTAACCTTTTTCTTTGAATTTTATTTTATTTTTTATTGACGTATGGTTGATTTACAATGTTGTGCCACTCTCTTCTGTACCGCAAAGTGAGCTTAATTTTTTTATTAATGAAAATTTTAAGAAAGACAGGGCTGTCATACTGCTTTAAATATGGTTGTCTAAAAAGACATGTTATCGGAACTGCAAAATATTGATGTTTTTCCATCCAATTATAGTACTATCTACCAAACATGCTATATGTGTTTGCTATTTAATTAAAATACTTTAAGCAATGTGCCTTTTACAAGTTTTCTTTGACACACATAAGAACAAAGGAAATTTGTAGTAATCATGATATAGCATTTTATCTTAAAATAATTACATATAAAAATAAATTAGAATAGTGCAAAAGTTAGTGAATTTCCCAAATACAAAATGGGCCTCATGAAAAATATTTTCATTCCAATTTTACATAGACTTTCAAAAACATTATGTCTACCTTTTACAATTTACAATTCGTAGAGAGAAAGGCCACAAGATATTTGTGATTTAAACAAAGTTTGATTATAAATTTATAAGTGTCTGTTTTTCCCAGTGAGTATAGTATTTGAGTGGAAGTAAGCATTATTTATCTGGTTTTTTTGCTCCTCACTTAAATGTGATGCAAGTCTTAGAATGGGTAAATATCTGTAACACTTTATATCGTATAGCATATGTTTAATAGCTTTAATTGTGAGGTCTGTAGGTAATAATGATATAGGCTGCTTAAATCTACAATTATTTCATAGTAGATAAAAGTTCAGTATGATTATGATGATCATAACAAATATGTGCTATCACACATCTTTTTCCTCAAATTTCAAAACATTATAGTTTGAAAACACATTCAAACTGTTTTCAAGGAGCAGTCAATATGTGATTTTATTTATGCTTTATGTGAGTAAAAATTTATTTTCTACAATATAAGAAAAACACTATCTGATTGTAACAATAAATGAACCTATGTAATTTAAAACAAATGCAGTGAAACCCTAAATGAAATCAAATAGATAGTCCATTCAATTAAAAAAAAATGAAAAAACAAAAACATTGATACTGTTAGAAATACTCCAAGCTTAATGTAGAAGGAATTTTCTTCTGTATTAGGGAATATAGAAGTACTTGTAAAAATTTTTTAGTGAACTACTTTAAATCGTTCTCAAAATCAAATGATCATACATGCCTGAGCCTGTTTCTGGACTCTATATTGAGTAGAAACTCAATAAATCTGGCCCACAGCATGTTTTTCTATGACCCATAGGTTAAGAATGTTCTTACACCTTTAAACGTGGTATAAAAACACACAACAATAACAAATAAAAAGAGAATTTGCAAAAAAATTCTATGCAGCTGAAAAACTGAAATATTTACTATCTTGTGCTACACAGAAATCTTTGCCCACCCTTGTACTATATTTTTAAACTTTTTCCAGCTTTATTTGGGTACGACTGATATGTATCATTGTACAAATTTAAGGTGTACAGCATAATGGTTTGACTTATATATATTGTGAAATGATTACCAGTCTTTAGTTAGCATCCATCATCACATATAGAAACAATAAAAAGACAAAGCAAAAAAAGAAAAGAAAAAAAATTTTTCTTGTGATGAGAACTCTTAGGATTTACTCTCAACAATTTTCATATATATCATTACTTTTATAGAAGCATGTCTCCTATTATTTTCAACATAGTTACTTATTTGATCATATTGGTATCAGCCAATGAAACTGTTTAAATTTTTAAATGTACCCCAAAGAAATTTAATATCATAGTGATTTAATATCATCTATCAACTATTAAACATCAGCTGTTTTAATTTGTTCTTTCTACGCCTACAGCACATATTTCTATTTAATTTCCTTCACATAATATATACATATATTCCTATTATGTTAATTTAAATATAATAAGTATATGATAGGAATAAACAGTTTAACAGAAGAGTGTGCTGTAAGACTATGTAAGTGGAAAATAGGAATCTTCAGTTTCCAATAATATTTTGGCAAAATCAATGAATAATTAGTCTCCTTAAAGTCTGAAAAGATGTTAGATTATTATAAAGCATCACCTTAACTCTATCAGATATTTTATTTGAAGATTCATAATTTATCTGTTGGAATTAAAAGCGGAAAATTATCCATATGCCTTCTTTTTTTTTTTTTTTTTTTTTTGACTGTGTTGGGTCTTTTTTGCCATGCAGGCTTTCTTTAGTAGCAGCGAGAGGGGGCTACTCTTCGTTGTGGTGCCTGGGCTTCTCGTTGCGGGGGCTTCTCTTGTTACAGAGCACGGACTCTAGGCACGTGGGCTTCAGTAGGTGTGGCTCACGTGCTCTAGAGCGCAGGCTCAGTAGTTGTGGCTCATGGACTTAGTTGCTCCGCGACATGTGGAATCTTCCCGGACCAGGACTTGAACCCGTGTCCCCTGCATTGGCAGGCGGATTCTTAACCGCTGCGCCACCAGGGAAGCCCCCATAAACCTTCTTGAAAAAAATGTAAGCATGCAGCTAAAACCCAGATGAGACAAGGATGACTGAGAATGATGTGCCCTAAGCATTCTCATTATTGAGAATGATGAAAAGAGAGATGGGGTTTTCCAACATACTTTCAAAAAAGTGTTAACTATCTTCTCTTTGAAAGAGATATGGCATAAAACATCATCATAATCTTTTGCCCGGATGAAATAGGATGCTGCTGCCTTCGATAATTTTAAGGGCATTCTCTATGCTTTTTTCTCACAAGACACTCTCTGGATCACCTCTTGTTTCATAATAACTGAGGGTGTATGTAAATATTGTCACTCCCTCCTCCTTCCCTATTCTACAATATATGTGAGTTCCACGGATTGAGGAGGGAAGGTGGATGTAACACCTGGCACTAGGGGAAGAATAACCTTATTTTATAGGAAGTTTTCCTTGTCCACTAGAGTCTGACACTCAGAGAACAGCAAAGGCATAGGTTAAGATCATTTTTAGGGTTGTTGGCATAATGTTGAGGGAAATTCTTTTTGATAGTTTATATTTTTGTTACTGAAGTAGAGATTGAGTTCATTAAAATTATGCACGAGTAGCAGTGCCATAGGTTCAAAGAAAAAGAAAAAGAAAAGAAAAACATTTGAAACATCCACTATGGAGAGGATGGGGAAAAAAAGAAAAAACAGTTAAAACAAAAGGTTTTCTAAGCACTAATTAGGGCTCAGTTGAAGTTGAGTTAGGAAACTGATAAAGAGATCAAATCTGAGACGTTGTAATTTTTTCCAGTAGACTTGATCAGTCCTGGATTTGCTATAGAGAAGCTACCTGGATGGATTGATCTAGGATAAAGGTGTTCCTAGCATAAGGCAACAGAGCATAATTGCTGAGTTTAATTAAAAAGGAGACGTTCACAGAGCATGCAGTTGATATAACAGGGAGAAAATGAGGGCTCAAGAGGGAAGGGTCTGTCTGAGGCTCAAGAACATTCATTGAATAACCCCTGAATGAACCAGAAAAAAACTTGTATATTTGACTTAATTTCATAAGGAGGATCATTTTAAGTGAATGACAAAATTTGGACAATTATCATGGAAGAGTTTGGATAACATGGATAAAATTTGTGGACCACTGGAGAAAAAAGTCAATAAACTCAGCTTAAGGAGATTGCATGGACAATCAACATAAATTTGCCTAGAATTATGCACCCAAAATTTTAGGGGCAAATGTGTTCATTTCAATGCGATGTTTTAACACTGAAAAAAGTGTTGACATTAAAATTATGGAAAAAATGTTATATGTAGTTCACCAAAAATACCAGCATCAGTCAATATTTATAGGGAGCATATGCACTTGCCAAAAGGTGTGTATTTTTGCCATTCAACTTGTTAATTTGAGATAAAGTAATACCTTGATAAGAACGCAGGCATATTTATAAATAAAGTAAAAAAATTAATTGTAGGTTATCTTAAATATTAATGTATAAATACTGTGGAGAAACTGACATTTTTAAATTCTGAGAAGTAATGTATTTTACAAATAGTGTTATATTTATGTTTGACCTCAAATAACAGAACAAGCACAGGTACAGAATATTTTAAAGTACTCACTTAAAATTTCAATTCTCAGCATTGCTTATTCAAAAAAACCCACAACACTTCTCTTTCAGTAGTCAATGTGTTAGTTAGGGTTCTCCAGACCAACAGAACCAATAGAAAAAGAATCTATATGTGTGGTAGATTAAAGGGGTGTGGTCTGCCACTTCATAAAAGCTACTGGAAGGGTATTAGGACTGGAACATTTTGTGTAAGAGTAAAATGCAAATAAACAGAGGAGATAGATGAAGATCAGAATATATGGGGGTTTGTAAGTCATATCAAAAAGTTTGGGCTTTGTGAAAAACCACTCAAAAGTTTAATAATATGGCAAATATAAAATAAGAGTAATCTCATAAGTAAAGGGATGCCATAATCATGTTTATGTATTTTGAAAGATAACACTGGATATACTGTAAAAATTCATTGAAATTATGATTCCCTTCTTTGAAGAACTTACATTTTAATAAAACATGCCTCATAATATAATTAGATACAATATAACAATTATTATGCATTTGAGTAGCATTACTTCTGCTTGGCTGTCTTCTTTTAGCACGGTAAGGGAAGGATGGCCTATTAGAAGTCTGTGTTAATTGGCCACATGAGAAATAGCTATGATCCAGATAAGTGTGGTAGCAATAGGAGTAACAATTCTCATATCAGACAAAATAGACTTTAAATTAAAGACTATTATGAGAGACAAAGAAGGACACTACATAATGATCAAGGGATCAATCCAAAAAGAAGATATAACAATTGTAAATATTTGTGCACCCAATATAGGAGCACCTGAATACATAAGGCAAATGCTAACAGCCATAAAAAGGGAAATTGACAGTAAAACAATCATAGTAGGAGACTTTAAGACCCCACTTTCACCAATGGAAAGATCATCCAAAATGAAAATAAATAAGGAAACACAAGCTATAAATGATACATTAAACAAGATGGACTTCATTGATATTTATAGGACATTCCATCCAAAAACAACAGAATACACTTCCTTCTCAAGTGTTCATGGAACTTTCTCCAGGATAGATTATACCCTGGGTCATAAATCAAGCCTTGCTAAATTTAAGAAAATTGAAATCATATCAAATATCTTTTCCGACCACAATGCTATGAGACTAGATATCGATTACAGAAGAAAAATCTGTAAAATGCAAACACATGAAGGCTAAAAAATACACTACTAAATAACCAAGAGATCACTGAAGAAATCAAAGAGGAAATCAAAAAATCCCTGGAAACAAATGACAATGAAAACCCGATGACCCAAAACCTCTGGGATGCAGCAAAAGCAGTCCTAAGAGGGAAGTTTATGGCAATACAATGCTACCTCAAAAAACAAGAAACTTCTCACATAAACAACCTAACCGTACACCTAAAGCAATTAGACAAATAAGAACAAAAATAACCCAAAGTTAGCAGAAGGAAAGAAATCATAAAGATCAGATCAGAAATAAATGAAAAAGATATGAAGGAAACGATAGCAAAGATCAATAAAAATAAAAGTTGGTTCTTTGAGAAGATAAATAAAATTGATAAACCATTAGCCAGACTCATCAAGAAAAAAAGGGAGACGACTCAAATCAAAAGAATTAGATATGAAAAAGGAGAAGTAACAACTGACACTGCAGAAATACAAAGGATCATGAGAGATTACTACAAAAAACTATATGCCAGTAAAATGGACAACGTGCAAGAGATGGACAAATTCTTAGAAAAGCACAACCTTCCAAGACTGAACCAGGAAGAAATAGAAAATATAAACAGACCAATCACAAGCACTGAAATTGAAACTCTGATTATAATCTTCCAACAAACAAAAGCCCAGGACCAGATGGATTCACAGGCGAATTCTATCAAACATTTAGAGAAGAGCTAACACCTTTACTTCTCAAACTCTTCCAAAGTATAGCAGAGGGAGGAACACTCCCAAACTCATTCTACGAGGCCACCGTTACCCTGATACCAAAACCAGACAAAGATGTCACAAAAAAAGAAAACTACAGGCCAATATCACTGCTGAACATAGATGCAAAAATCCTCAACAAAACACTAGCAAACAGAATCCAACAGCACATTAAAAGGATCATACACCACGATCAAGTGAGGTTTATCCCAGGAATGCAAGGATTCTTCAATATACACAAATCAATCTATGTGATAAACCATATTAACAAACTGAAGGAGAAAAACCATATGGCCTTCTCAACAGATGCAGAAAAAGCTGTTTACAAAATTCAACACCCATTTATGATAAAAGCTCTCCAGAAAGTAGGCATAGACGGAACGTACCTGAACATATTAAAGGCCATATATGACAAACCCACAGCCAACATCGTTCTCAATGGTAAAATCCTGAAACCATTTCCACTAAGATCAGGAACAGACAAGGTTGCCCACTCTCAGCATTATTATTCAACATAGTTTTGGAAGTTTTAGCCACAGCAATCAGAGAAGAAAAGGAAATAAAAGTAATCCAAATCAGAAAAGAAGAAGTAAAGCTGTCACTGTTTGCAGATTACATGATCCTATACATAGAAAATCCTAAAGATGCTACCAGAAAACTACTAGAGCTAATCAGTGAGTTTCGTAAAGTAGCAGGATACAAAAATAGTGCACAGAAATCTCTTGCATTCCTATACACTAATGATGAAAACTCTGAAAGAGAAATTAAGGAAACACTCCCTTTTACCATTGCAACAAAGAGAATAACATACCAAGGAATAAACCTACCTAAGGAGACAAAAGACCTGTATGTAGAAAATTATAAGACACTGATGAAAGAAATTAAAGATGATACATACAGATGGAGAGATATAACATGTTCCCAGATTAGAAGAATAAACATTGTGAAAATTACTATACTACCCAAAGCAATCTACAGATTCAATGCAATCCCTATCAACCTATCAATAGTATTTTTCACAGAACTAGAACAAAAAATTTCACATTTTGTATGGAAACACAAAAGACCCCAAATAGCCAAAGCAATCTTGAGAAAGAAAAACGGAGCTGGAAGAATAAGGTTCCCTGACTTCAGACTATACTACAATGCTACAGTAATCAAGACAGTATGTTACTGGCACAAACACAGAAATATAGATCAATGGAACAGGATAGAAAGCCGGGAGATAAACCCATTCACATATAGTAACCTTATCTTTGATAAAGGAGGCAAGAATATACAATGGAGAAAAGACACACTCTTCAATAACTGGTGCTGGGAAAACTGGACAGCTACATGTAAAAGAATGAAATTAGAACACTCCCTAACACCATACACAAAAATAAACTCAAAATGGATTAAAGACCTAAAGGTAAGGCCAGAGACTATCAAACTCTTAGAGGAAAACATAGGCAGAACACTCTATGACATAAATCACAGCAAGATCCTTTTGGACCCACCTCCTAGAGAAATGGAAATAAAAACAAAAATGTGCAAATGGGACCTGATGAAACTTAAAAGCTTTTGCACAGCAAAGGAACCATAAACAAGATGAAAAGACAACCCTCAGAATGGGAGAAAATATTTGCAAATGAAGCAAGTGACAAAGGATTAACCTCCAAAATATACAAGAAGCTCATGCAGCTTAATGTCAAAAGAACAAAAAACCTGATTCAAAAATGGGCAGAAGGCGTAAATAGACATGTCTCCAAAGAAGATATACAGTTTGCCAACAAACACATGAAAGGATGCTCAACATCACTAATCATTAGAGAAATGCAAATGAAAACTATAATGAGGTATCACCTTACACTGGTCAGAATGCGCATCATCAAAAAATCTACAAACAGTAAATGCTGGAGAGGGTGTGGAGAAAAGGGAATCCTCTTGCACTGTTGGTGGGAATGTAAATTGATACAGCCACTATGGAGAACAGTATGGAGGTTCCTTAAAAAACTAAAAATAGATCTACCGTATGACACAGCAATCCCACTACTGGGCTTATACCGTGAGAAAACCATAATTCAAAAAGAGTCATGTACCACAATGTTCCTTGCAGCTCTATTTACAATAGCCAGGACATGGAAGCAACCTAAGTGTCCATCGACAGATGAATGTGTAAAGAAGAGTGGCACATATATACAATGGAATATTACTCAGCCATAAAAGGAAATTAAATTGAGTTATTTGAAGTTAGGTGGATGGACCTAGATAGTGTCATACAGAGTGAGTCAGAAAGAGAAAAACAGATACCATATACTAACACGTATATATGGAATCTAAACAAAAAATAAAAAAAGGTTCTGAAGAACCAGGGGCAGGACAGGAAGAAAGACGCAGACATAGAGAATGGAATTGAGGACACACAGGGAGGGGGAAGGGTAAGCTGGGACGAAGTGAGAGAGTAGCATGGACGTGTATACACTACCAAATGTAAAATAGCTAGTGGGAAGTAGGCGCAAAGCACAGAGAGATCAGCTCGGTGCTTTGTGTCCGCCTTGAGGGACGGTGTTGGGGGTGTGGGAGGGAGATGCAAGAGGGAGGACATATGCTGATTGACTGTGTTATGCAGCAGAAACTAACACACCATTGTAAAGCAATTGTACTCCACTAAAGATGTTAAAAAAAACAAGTTGAAGCTGGTTGATGAGTAAAAGGGGCTTTACTATAGTATTCTTTTGTATTTGTGTTTGTTTTAAATTTTACATAGTACTTTAAAAATAAAAGCAAATAACAAAACAAAACAAATGAATCCTACTCTGGGCATAATAGTTTATCTTAATATTTTGCATAACTTCAAAAACTCATTTTGTTTTATCTTCACAGTAATGATCTGAGTCTATTGTTTTACTCTTCAGCCTAATTAATAGGCTAATAGTCAATTAAAAAGTTATTCAAGGGTGAGTGGAGATATTTTTTAATATGGTGTCAAATGGTCTTCCTAGCATGTCCCAAATCTCTTTTGCTATAGCTTTATTCCTATACTGTTCTCCCAGTCCTGGAACTTCACAAGGGTCATGTGTTATTTTTTTCTAGTACTATGATTAAATCAATTTTAGAGTGCAATTAAAACTTTTACCCTCATCTTATCGACTTAAGTTTACAATATTAACACCATAAAGTCTCTTGTCTTGTAGGCATTGAGATGATTCCATGAAAGCTGCTTCTGAAGACAGTAGCTTATTTTACATGGATTCATGGTATAATTAATATATTTCTCTCAGATACAGACAATTAAAATTGTACACTTATTGTGCAATTTTGATCTATTTATCTCCTAGAATGGAGAGGAATCTATGCCACAAGTTCTAATTAAGGTCTCCCCTGCTCACCACTCCTTTCACAGCCATTTAAACTCTAGATAATTTTAAATGCTTGTGATTCCCAGAACATTCCGGGATGCTTCATATTTATTTCCTGTCTTTGCTTATGGTACCACTTTTCCTTGGTTTTTGGACCACTCCACCTTTCTGGTCTGTCAGTTTTAAAAACAGTACTCTGTTTATATGTCCTGTTTCCTCCTAGGAGAGTTGATGATGCACTCTTTAATGTCCCATCCTGTGTATGAATCTATAAGAATACCTGTAACACTTTATTGTACTAATTTATTTTCAGTTCTGTTTATCTCCCTGTAACTGAAAGCCAATTAATGGCAAGAACTGTGTCTTCTATGTATCCTTATTCCTATCATATGTCTCAGGGCATATATCACTCGGTAGAAGGTTAATAAGTGTTGAACGCATGAATGAATGAGTGAATGAATAAAGGATTCATGTTTTTATTAACCGATCTCCTGAAAGAATCAGGGTCTGAAAACTATCATATTTCATCTAAGTTTAGGGAATATTTTCAAGCAATTATATAGAATTTTTATCTTTCAATATTGAGCTATAAAGACATTATGGACAGGAGAAGCATAGGCTTATCTTCATAATGTGATTTCAATGATAGAAGGTCAGTAAGTAGATAGTCTGGTTAGTATTACAAAAGAACTAGGAGAATTGAGATTATTAGTTTTCAATCTGAAAAGCAATTTTTGTAGTGATCTCTAGATATTACTTTTGAATATGTTAGGTTAATGTGACTTTTGAGTTTCTATCCTTTAGGAAAATGGTGAATATATTTCAGAACAGAAGTTAAGAACATGGGCTGCAGATTCAAGCCCATATATATAATTTGCCTCATTGGTGTTAATTTGAATACTTGATATATGGTCCTGGTTGTATGTAGCCTGGATGAAATAGCATCCCCTTTCTGGGTCATCATTCCCCTTATAATGAAGGAAAACAACAATAAGCAAACCATATGATAGCTCGTAAGCTGTTGCTAAGAGGCAGCATGTATCATTCTCACTGTCATACCACTTGCCAAAGAAAGTAACATGGCAAATCCTAATACATGAGTGTGTCAAAACAACATAATCCTCTTGTAGAAAGAGAATTTTTAGAGAGATCATAACATTTCACTTCCCTGAAGAATTAGTTGTGAGTGTGAAATCAATAATGCAGAGTTAGAGTATAATTTCTGGAGTGGCTTCTATGAAAAGTTAATAGAATTTGGGATCTATAATACCAGAAAATGGAAGAAATGTAGAACAGAAGTCTTTTAATTGGAACTACATAAAAGTCAAAGTGTCTGGGCAGAAGTGTTTGCAGATGTGTCTGTTTGGCAGTGGAAAGATGCATTAGTTCCTCACTAATTGCCTGTATTTTCTAAGTGAAGCATAAGGGAAGGTCATCAGCTGAGAATCTGTAGGCAGCATGGAAAGTTTAGGGAGAAATAAAACAGTCTCTTCTGATGAAGGAAACAAAAATTCCGTAAAAATATATAGAGTAAGATTATTTGGTATTTTTGGTATCGACTTGCAATCAGTAACCATATATAAATATATAATAAGACTATAGCACAATTGTGTGAGAAGAATGTAAGTTAAATATGGATCTCTTTGGAATTATTTGACTAGAAACAAGGATGTTATCAACATTGAAGGGACTTGTAGGATTCAAGAAAATTTTATTCCCAATCTACAATATTTTCTGCAAAACACTTGTCAGAAGATCTTTTAAAAAATAGATGGAACAGTGTTTATTACTGTGGAATGTAGAGTGTGTGAATTGTATATAAAATCTACAAGGGACTGGTATATAATTTTCACATTAACTTCTGACCAGAGCCTCTGGAATAGTTTAAATGTGAAATTCTATGTAAATATATTATTACTGAGTTTGGATGATATTAAAAAGAGGTCATATTTATGTGTGAAATAGAGTTCTAAGAGTTTTCCAATTGTAACTCATTTAGAACTCACAGCAACACTATAAAATAGGTATAGTATCTGTTTTCCCACTTCTAACGTGAAGAAACAGATCATAGAGGCTAAATGCCTGAGGTCACAAATCCAGGATTCAAATTTTAGCAATGTGATCCCAGAGGCCACTTTCTTACGTCCCTTTCCATATAGATTGTGACAAATCATTGTGATGACTCTAGCTTTATTTTGGGGATGAAATAATTGTAAGAGGAGAAAGAAATGGCAGGCCACTCCAGCTTGAACTATAGTTTGAAGGATGCCAAGACAGCAGTTTATCCTTCATAAGATATGAAGAATCTAGTCTTGGGATTGTTGGGTCTCAAATAACTTCATAGCTAAACATAGACCTATGAAAAAAATGTGTCTGTTTATTCTCATAAAAACTCATTACTGATTGTAATAGACATTTGATTCTTAAAACAGACATTAAAAACCTAAGTACAAATTCCTTCTATGATAGAGTGGTAGAGTGAAACATTTTATATTCAGTTTTATTCTTTTTTAATTATGTATAGGGCTAAAATGATATTGTGTATCCTGTCCTTTAGCTTTTGCCCATGTTTCCAGAGTGAATATCAATTACTAAGATACCTTGATATTCCTCATTTAGAAAATACCACATTAGCCATAATCATTACTTAATATTTACATGATATTTAATATCTAAGAGATCTCTGTGAATCTTCAGAGAAGTGTCAAAACCAATTAAAACTTCTAAAAATATGAGTTAAATTATGCTTACATTTGAAACATTATCTTACCAGTATATTATCCTCAAACTATAATAATAAATGTAGAATTGCTTAGGAAAGAAATATTTCCAAATGGAATGACATAGTAGGGTGTATTTGTTTATTAAACTGTTAAGTTAATTTTTGATGGTTTTCAGTATTGTTTAAAAAAACACTGAACTTTCTACATTGTAAATTGAGATACCCCACCTTAAGGAATGAAAAGGACAGACTAAAAATAATGGTAATTATATAAAAGGTGTGTAGGAATGGCTTAGCTAAAGTGTAAGTTCACTAATTGTAACAGGGTTTCTGGCTTTTGGTTGGCAAGTCTACAGGACTGAAGTGGAAATCTATTTCTAGACGCTCATTATAAGTAAATGCAATCAAGCATCATCATATCCTAAAAGTCTAGACTGAAAATGACACCTCTGGAAGGACCATAGACATGATATGTTAAAGTATGTAAGGATAATCATTAAAATATGACACAACCTGAGAAGAGTGAGAGAAATATCTGCATCAAATAATTTTATTTTAATAAAGAATATAATTCACCAGTACCTAAAGCAACAGATTTTTTTTCTACTGGTCAAGCAAATTTGTAAGCTAAAAAAACAGGGCAGAAATTAATTAGTTTAGATGGATAAAAGTGCATAAATAATTGACTGTAATTGAATAAGGTAGAATAGTAATGGATAGAGCTGAATAGCTAGCTGTAGGGTACAAAGTTTAGACCTTCCTAAAATTTCATGTATACACATAATTATTTCTACTGACTCCCATAAACAGCCTCGCTTGTTGATCAGCAAACAGGAGTTTATTAATTTTAACTACACATAAAGCACAACTTCTGAAGGTCAGAAACAACAGAAGCTTATTTCCCTTCACGTACAATAAAAATATTACATCTAGGTATTAATGTCTCAAAGTTTAGCTAGCTGCTTCTCGATATATAGCTTTAATCTCAATGCAGCATTTCTCTGCCTTTTCAAAGTCTTAACGGACCAGATTCAAAATGTTAAGAAAGATGGATCAAATAATTTCACAATAGCTCCAGGGAAAAAAATCAAAGTCGTTGGATTTAATTCTGCTGCATGCATTAGTATTTGTTTAAAGGAAGGCCTTGGTTATTAGTCTTAGTTAATATAGATTGAATAATATTCCCAGAGTTGTCTGTTTAAAGCTAAAATTAAAATACAGATGAAAAATTTCCCTTAACTTCATGGCTATATGGCAAGCCTTTTAGCTAATATTATATTAATGCTATATGTATAATTGTAATATATAGCAATAGGCTATTAAGTCTCTGAATTATGGTCTCAGAACTGGAAGAAATGTTTCTATAATCTATATATGTAGTTCACTTTGCATCAGTCATGAAAATATAAAAACCTAATCTAGAATTCGCCCTGTCTGGGTTCTTACATGGCAGAGAATTGTTTCACTGAACTCCAAGTTTCTATGAAATGCCTAATTTATACAAAACACGCACAGATGTTAAACCCTTTAGACTGGGGACAGTGTTCTCTTGTTTATGATGACTTACTCATCTCGCTGATTGTGATTCACACTTGGTTCTTAGGTCTATTATGTTGGCCATGAAACGAATACACGTAAACTGGTGCACAATGTCTGCTCTGTCTGTAGATATAGAGAGTTCTAAAGAGCTCCGCATTTCAAACATACTTTCAACATCTGTGGCTTTTGTTGTTTGGTAAGAGGTTAAGGGGACTTTTGATGGAGGATTAGATTTGTTCATATGAGATTGCAAAGATGCCAGCTGTGATCAAGAGGGTTCTAGAACGTTCTAAATGAGAGTCTGATTAATCACCACTACATGTGAGAAAGGAACAGGAACCCCACCAGGGCTCTGGAACCCACACCTCCACTTCAACAGAGCAGCTTCTGGTTTTGTCCATTTTCTGCAGAAGATTTATTTTAAAAAACATTTTCCAAGCTTTTTTAATACCTCTGATTTGACAGATTTGCAGCAAAAGTTTTTATTATGTCATCCTATAAGGAAAATATTTAATTAAATTTCTCTTGCATAACTCTACATAATGCTCGATTTTCTCTGCCTTTTTGGTTGTTCTTGTTCCTGAGTTACAAACTGTTGCAGTTAATCACCCAGCTCACGTTGCCTAACTCCTTTCCACACTCTCTTACATGCATATGCCACTGGCTTGCCAGGCACTTTCCCCATGTCTGTCAGTGGATATTTACTCATTCATTCAGCGATTCACAGCAACTATGTTCTAGACACTGAAAAGGCTTTAGAGCTACAACAGCTTAAGAATAAAATTAGTTCCTGGGAATATTTCGGTTATTTTTTTATACTCTGCTCTTCCCTATTTTAGCCTCTGTGCTCCGTTCACTATTGTCTCTAATTAAGACTCTCTAAGGCATTTTCCACAATATTGTTTCTTGGATTAAAGATTTTTACGTCAAAAAAAAAAAAAGTGATGACCTGCATGTATCTGGCCCTTTAGTGTATTTTTCCCCACATCAATATTGGCTGTATCTACTACTGATTACCTATATTACATTAAATGTTAATTTAAAATCTGCCCTGCTTTTCCTATGTTTACTTTCTGAGAAAAATGTCAACTCTGAGTCTGCAATTTTATTGGTTTTTCCTTTCCCATATCCACAGATACAGGTAACTTTAAAATTAGAAACTTCTGGAGAACAGACTGTTTCCCCAAGTCAACTTTCTAAGGACAACTTCGCATCTTTACTGTTCTTAGGTTTTTCCTTCTTGAATTTCTTCATTAACTCCCCAGATACGTACTGTTAAATCCATCATAAATTGAAAATATCGTAAATTGAAAACGAACTTAATACACTTGGCCCTCTGTATCCATGGGTATACATCTGCAGATTCAACCAACAGTGAATCAGAAATATTTCAGAAAACAATTCCAGGAAGTTTTAAAAAGCAAAACTCGAATTTCCAGCATGATTTTGGCAACTATTTACGTAATTTACATTTGTATTTTACTACTACTTACACAGTATTTACATTGTATTAGGTGTTAGAAGTAACCTAGAGATGATTTAAAATACACTGAAGGATGAGCATAGGTTATATGCAAATACTATGCCATTTTATATAAGGGACTTGAGCATCTGTGGATTTTGATATCCAGGGTGGCTCTGGAACCAATCTCTCTTGGATACTCAGGGATGACTATACACCTAACCTACCGACCATCATAGCTTAGCCTAGCCTACCTTAAATGTGCTCAGAACACCTTACTTACTTAACTTACTACATGAGCCTACAGTTGGGCAAAACTAACAACACAAAACCTATTTTATAATAAAGTGTTGGATATCTCATGTAGTTTACTGAGTATTGTACTGAAAGTGAAAAACAGAATGGTTGTCTGGGTACAGCATGGCTGTCAGTGTATCAGTTGTTTACCTTCGTGGTCACGTGACAGGCTGGGCACAGCACTCACCGAGAGGATTGTAGCCCAGGAAGGGAGCAAAACTCAAAATTCAAAGCATGGCAACTACTGAGTGCGCATCACTTTCACACAATCATAAAGTCAAAGAACTATAAATCAAACCATTGTAAGTCGGGACTATATATTTTGTCCCTTAGTACTAGTGACTACTTTAAAAGTTTACCTAACATTTTTATTTAACTTTTCTCTAAAATGCAATCCACATTATCATGGTTCTCAGAATCAAATACTACAGTCCAGGGCTTCCCTGGTGGCGCAGCGGTTGAGAGTCCGCCTGCCGATGCAGGGGACGCGGGTTCGTGCCCCGGTCCGGGAAGATCCCACGTGCCGCGGAGCGGCTGGGCCCGTGAGCCATGGCCGCTGAGCCTGCGCATCCGGAGCCTGTGCTCTGCAGCGGGAGAGGCCACAACAGTGAGAGGCCTGCGTACCGCAAAAAAAAAAAAAAAAAAAAAAAAAAGAAGTCAAGCTTTGACTTCTGCACTGTTCCTTATCCTCATTCACGAGGAAGAACATTGGATAAAGTAATGACTTATACTGACTATTCATTATGAACATCTCATTTACAGAACTGTGCTGACAATTCCCATCTTGTGATTATGTTGTGTGGAGGTAAAATTGTCCCCTGAATTAATGACAACTGCATCAGGGCCTTTATCCAGTACACTGTTTGAAATGCTTAAACTCATGGAATGTTTGCTTAATGTATTTTCCTTTTGCATACGCTATGCTTTTCGCCTGAGGCAAACCCATCTAATAATTTTCAATTGAACAAAACCATAACTTCTGACCCAATAAATTTTTAAGGAATCCTGCCTTGCATCTGATTCATCATTCATCTTACCACAATGGCAGAAGCCTACTGAATTCTCGCCTTGATAAATAGTTCCATTCAAATGTAGGAATAAAGTCATTTGGGTTTGTGTGTGTGTATTTGTTTCTTTACAAAATTATAAGTAAAACTAAATTTTTCATTAAGACTTTATAGCAATAATGTTCTTGCTCTAAAAACTTTATAATCAAGTTATCATTTGTAATTTGCTTCTTAACCCTTGACAGTCCTCCAGAAATAACCATTATATTCTACCTGAGGTTAGATGGAAAAATGAGTTACAGAGTGTAGGATATCAAAATACTGCTTCTCATTCCTTCATTATCTTATTACTTTTGTTCTAATATTCTAAAATAGTCTCTAAAAGTCCAAAATAACATTATTTACATGGGTATGTTATATAATAAGAGTGGAGTAAAGTGGGGAAGGCATTGCGATGTTTAAAAAACTTCAAAAAGATCATTGAAATCATGTCAGTAGCAAGCAATAAGCTGTGTGTGTAACCTGCCGCATGACATCCAGTCCTGTAAACATATATTGATGCACATTTTTAAAGCATGGAAATGATATTCAATATCTGAATTGCTGGATGCTAGATCTGCGATTAAAATCCTTCCTAGTATGGGAACATATGTATATGTATAACTGATTCACTTTGTTATAAAGCAGAAACTAACACCATTGTAAAGCAGTTATACTCCAATAAAGATGTTAAAAAAAAAGGAAAAAAAATCCTTCCTAGTAACCAGTTGAAAAACAAACATGATTTTCCATCTGCTTATATTAACCGTTAGTTATCACATTAAAAAGTGCCATCTTAATAATAAAAATGGAACATGTGAAAACATCAGAAAATATCACCAGCCTCTTCAGTTAGCTGTGTTTTACCATTGGCATGAAGACAGCTCTATGATTATTCTTCAATATTTCATTTCATTTTTAGATATTTCCCTCTATTCCATGTTGATCACACAAACTAAAGTGCCATTTTATTTCTTATGAAAGTGTGTAATGGTTTTACTTCGAAAATTAAAATTGTTGTTTTGAATTGGTACATTCTCTATTTTAGGTCTCCTGTTATGTTTCTTAAGGGCTGTCAAGAGCAGATTCCTATGTTTCTTCTTGGTTGAAAAGAAAATTCATAAGGAATTTTAAAACTACAATTTGAATCAATTGTTCTATCGTTTTTTCCTTTATTCCTAATGGTACAGTTGAGCCAGATGTCTTTTTGTGGGTCCGAGGAGCAAAAAGAAAACAGGAGCAATAATTATATGTTCATGCCTGAGAGTTTCCTGAATCCAATTACTGTATCAAAGGGAACTTGCACCTGCAGTTACACGAAGGCAAGAATAATAAGATGCAGCAGGGATGCTGGACTTGCCTAGAAAACTTCAGAGACTTGCCCTTCTTAGCCTTGCCTCCTACCTCCCCTGTTTCATAAATAAATGCTTGAGTAAGATCTACAGAATAAAATAAGAAATAGAAATAAAACACCCAAAGAAAATAAAAGGTACCCAGTGCCCTATCAATCTCTGGATTTCCTACCAAAGCAAATGACAGAAGCTAGGATAATTTTTCAGGATTCTCATAAACGTGATATGTCCATGAAATATTTAAAAGGTCGCCATCCATTTGGCTGAGGTAGCCAGATAAGCCATAAACTTTGCTATAAATAGCAGCTGAAGAACCTGATTCTGAGCGGGTGGGGAATTCCTCAAGCAATGTTCAAACCCCCAAAGAATCATTTCTGTTCCGACGCCATCGACTTCTATAGACTGTCTCATCACTCCAAACACAAAAAATATGCTCTAGTATAATTTGTATAACAACTTTTGTAGAATGTGTTAGTGGAGTTCATTTAAACTGGAAAAAGTTTTCACCCTTGGCCCTTCAACGTCATACCAGCCCTTACAGTAGGAAATAGGGAGGTAATTATTTCAAATAATAGATTCCCTAAGTTTTAATGATCATATCTGGAGAAAATGTAGATACAAAGATAGAGAGCTCTGAATAAATATAACAACTGAATCAAGGAAGTAATCAGTTTTTTTGTGTCTTGATATAGGAAAATGCAATTGAAAAGTCATGTACTGTAGACATGGATCAGCAGATTGTAAAGCTAATAATATAAGAACTGATGTAGATGCTTATCCGTTTTCTAATTCCTGGGGGTTAAACATTGCCCCAGTGTGAGTGCATGGGGTGTGTGTGGGGGGGGGGAGGGTTGTTTAGCATGTGCTGAAGGTAATTCTTTTTTTTTTTTTTTTTTTAATAGTGTGCTCCGGGCACACTGTCACCTATTCTGCCTTTTATTAATTTTATTTATTTATTTTTGCTGTGTTGGGTCTTCGTTTCTGTGCGAGGGCTTTCTCTAGTTGTGGTAAGCGGGGGCCACTCTTCATCGTGGTGCATGGGCCTCTCACTATCGTGGCCTCTCTTGTAGCAGAGCACAGGCTCCAGACACACAGGCTCAGTAGTTGTGGCTCACGGGCCTAGTTGCTTTGTGGCATGCGGGATCCTCCCAGATCAGGGCTCGAACCTGTGTCCCCTGCATTAGCAGGCAGATTCTCAACCACTGCGCCACCAGGGAAGCCCTGAAGGTAATTCTTGAAGCCATCGTTATTCATTCTGTAGTCTCCATTAAATTTTTCTCAACAAAACTTTCATTGTATCAAAAAAAGTCTTGATTTCAAAGATTGCTGTAAACTAGTGTTAACAGATACCCAAACTGGAAGACTGAAGCAACTATTCAGGCGAAAGCATCAAGCACACATTGCATAAGAAATAAAAGCTTTTTAAAATTAGGCCCAAATTTGCCCATTTGTTATTTAGAAGTGACCTTGCCTTCATTAACAGGTGTCTGAGTGTAGACATATTAAGCTAATATTTTTAGAATTCATTGGCGATATTCTTCTCATCAGTAAAAGAAAAAAAAAAAAAACTGATTTGGCCACAGGTTCCATGATGAATATGCTGAGTCATGGCAATGAAAACAGATTGACTGCATTTGTCAATAACATAACACATAGTTCTTATCAATGAAATATGAAAAAGAAAATGTATTGTTTCATATAGATAAATAATTAGGTAAACATCATGAACATTCTCAGCTTATCTAAGGAAATAAATCCACTAGTACAGGTCAAAGCTTCAGTGTATCTTCCTGGTCATCAAAGTGAAAGTGCATGTATTAGTCATCTATTGTTTCATTAGAAGACACTCCAAACTCAGTGGCATAGAATAACATTACATTTATTTTCACTCACACGTATGTGAGATATACCCATTGGACCTCAGCAAACATATGTGTTGTGGTTGGCTGAGGTACAATGGGTATATCTACTTCAGATAGTTGCAGAACTAGCTGGGCTGATTCCCACTGCATTTGGATAAAACATAACTCTTGTCAGCTAAAAAAAAGAGCACAACATGAGAGTCGTGAGTTAAGATTTATTTGGGGCAAAATGAGAACTATAGCCTGGGAGACAGCATTTCATATGGCTCTGAGGAACTGCTCCAAAGAGGTAGCGGCGAAGGTCAGTGTTATATATGATGTTAGTGAAGGGGGGACGTGCACTCAAGCACACATGTTGGCAGAGGCTTGCTGCTGGTCACGAGGAGCAGATGTCACCTTTAATGATTTTAGTGCTTTTATAGATACGAGGAAATGCAAGAGTTGGGCTCATAAAGATCTTCTTCTGAAAATATCTGTCTAAAGACCTGTTCTTCCAGTTTGTCCCAGAGCACAGAGGGCCTCGTGCCTGGTCTCCACCCTGAACTCCTTGCATTGGGTGTTGAAGGTCAGCAGCTGCAGCCACTCATGAGCTAATCCTTATAGAGGCTGATGGCAGGTGCCCGTTTGTAGTTGGCACTCCCATATTTTAAATTGTGGAGCCCAAGCTAAGGCGGCAGAAACTACCTGAAGAAAGCTTTTCTTCATGATAGAAGAAGTGCAAGAAGTCAAATGGAAGCACACAATCCCTTTTAGGGTGAGCTGGGGAAATGGCGCACTGCCACTGCCCCGTCAGGCCAGCCAGTATCTGGGAGAAGCTTTTCTCCTCCTGAGGGCAGAAGAACAAAAGAGTAGCAGAAGTATGCATTGGCAGAGTTAAAAATGATCACTTATCATGAATTCTTCCCCTCCCATCAAAATAGGTAACCTACATCTCCACTCTTTGAGTCTAGGTTGGCGATGGAATGACTTGCATGCAATGACTTTCAAAGACCAGTTAGAACTTTTCCAACTGCGATCACACAGAGGCTTGACAAGTGTTTGGACATGAGAGCTCACTCAGTTGCTGCTCTGTCAAACCCTAAGACAAACACGTTAATAAGTCCAGACTAGACTTTTAGATACTGAGAGACCACGTGGAACAAATAACGAGCTGTCCCAGTTAAACCAAAGTCTGCCAAACACCAGACAGCAGCTTCCAGCTCACTCTCTCACCTTGGAGGCATGAGCGAACCCAGCAGAGAGCAACAAAGCAGATAAGCCAGAGCAGTCACAGGTTGTTTTACATAAATAAATTGTGATATAACATTGCTGTTGTAACTAACTTTTGAGATTTTTTTTACAAAGAGAAAACCTACATGGAACAGTAATTGTTATCTAGAAATGGGTGTTGTCTTTGTAAATCCTAAAGCATATGGCATTGGCTTTGGAACTGGGTGATAGTCAGAAAATGAAAAATCGCCAAGCACACTGTTGAAGAAGGCTGGAGAAATGGTGCAGAAATTATTACTGAAGGGTGGAAAAAAATGACAACTTATTCACGTCATCATGAGACAATTGGCAGAACTGTAACCTGCAATAGCTTGGCAGATAGAAAATCTACCTCATAAACATGAATTTTTCCAAAGAGATCTCCAGACAGAATATTGAAAGTGTCAGCTGGATGTTCCTAACTACATATGATAAAGAACTTTAGGAGAGAGGGAGGAAACTGTTAAGATTGCAAGAAAAATTTTAAACGGTTACAGAAGAGGCATAAATTATTGGGCTGGAAAATAAACTCTCACTCACCTCGAGTCTCCAAGTCAGTAAAAGATTCTTGAAGTAAAAGAAGGACTAGCGCCATAGTTAATATCAAAGATATGGCTATCTGTATTACTATCTTCAAAAGATTTAATACAATACCTAATACACCCTGTCAGCTACAATAAGAGGCATTACACAAAGTTGAAACATGCAAAGTAGAGAGAGGTCTCAAAAAGAAATGTAGTTTTTTTGCTTTCTTTTTTTTGCCATAAATGGATTATAAACTTAAAGATAATATCCTCACAAAAGTTTTTAAGGGAAACATGGTGGCTTTGACCAAAAGGAATTGAAATTGATCAAATCTCAAAAGGCCCTCAGGATTGCCAACTTTCTACAAGCAGGAAGTTTGTTGAGAAAGCTATTAAACTACAAATGTTGGCAATTTCTTAAGGAAAAAGTGGGATGTCTCAGGAGGCAGAGTAAAGATCCCACATGGTAGAGTCAAAAGACATGTAGAACAATGAACTAGGGATGGCTTCCCACAGATTAGAACTAGGTGAAGTGACATACACTACTGCTTCAGCAGGTGGGCCTGACACCAGGTGCCATTGGAATTTCATACTGTTTGTGGACCAGTGACTCCACGTACCTCTCATTCTTCACGTCTTAAAACATGAGGGTTTACTACAGTTATCCACCAACTGTCTCACCATGATATTTACAAGTGTGAAACGATCATTTGTTTCTTAGTTTATAGGACTGGGGATTAAGAGGTAGCACACTTGAAACACTGCACTGGAAGCATCTCCTTTCTGTCTGAACTTCATATTTATAATGGGTGTGATGTAAATCATAATCAGGGATTTTGATATCATAATTGGATGATAATTTTGGAAGTCTTTGGATGGAAGTGATATTTTACACATGAGGAATGCAACAAAGACTAGGGTAGATTTCAAAATTAATTTAAATTCTTCTCCTTTCATCAAAAGTGGATCTATTATTTAACTCTTAAATCTAGGTGGTCCATGTTTGTTTTCTTGGCTAGTAGAACATTACCATTTCATAAAAGATATATACAAATATTTCATTCTAAATTTGATTATAGTATGTTACCCTAACAAGTAGCTAAATGTTTTGCCATATAAAGCTCTTTGTGGGATATTCATGTTTGCCTAGTGGTAAATAAATTAACATTGTGTACAAAAAAAAAAGAAAGAGACAATTTTCACTGTTTTATTTACTCTGAAATCTTTTGCAGTTGTGGAGCGTAGTGAAGGTAAAAACTAAATAATAGTATAACTGATTCACTTTGTTATAAAGCAAAAACTAACACACCATTGTAAAGCAATTATACCCCAATAAAGATGTTAAAAAAAAAAAAGCTAAATAATAGTTTTATTGATGCATAGGAGAGTGGAGTGTTTCAATTACAATACAGTTATATGACAGTAAATTTTCTTAGCCTGTTAAGTTAGACATCAAACCAAAAATATGCAAATAATATAAGGTTTAAATACATAAAATTACACATAATTGTAAAACACTGATGATAATAGTAAAATACATGATTTAATAAACTTTAGTAGTTTTAGTCATGATATTCAAAAAGGGAAAGACAAATATTTTTCTCTTTTAATTACCATTCTATATTATTTTGCAATTGAAATAATCAGTGTTAGAAATGAAGCCAAGTTTTTTTTTCTTCACCTAAAAAATATATATGTATATATAAAAACCACAAGTACTTATACATATTGTATATACGATATATATTATTTCTTCACAGTAAATATATATACATATATAATATTTAGTTATATTGTATGTAGTGTAACGACCCACAAATATAACTTTGTGATTGAAAATAATTTGAAAAGAAAATATACATAAGCTTTTTTGCACGATAAAATGTCATCTATTTAAAATCAAATATACTATAATATACATTGCAGTATAAATTAATATGTACTGATCTGCTGCAAGAAGATAGTTATGGATCTAATAAACATTTATTAAGCAACTGCTATGTATAGGGAATTTCATTATAAATGTTACACATACAAAAAGAACTAAAAGATCATTCTTTTGATTGAAAGATTAAGTGTTCATCTATCTGGAACATATTGATTAATGACAACAAACTCCTTTCGACATACAGAAAACAACTTAGTTCTTGTCTGCTCAATCCAAGAATTTGGTTTGAATGATGAGCCCATAAGCCTTTCAGATGATCCTAGGAAGGAACTAAATATTAACTTTCAAAAGCAACCAAAAATAAGCCTTTCAAAAATAAACTTAGGCGTATACCTCTTCCTAACTCTAACATCTACACATTACAAAACCCTTAACTCAGACAGGTGTTTAAGAAAAGTTTGTCGATTGATATTTGTTGAATAACTTCAGCTTGGATTTACCTCACTGTGATGATGGCCTGTCTGATATCCCTAGAAATCAGTGGTGAATTGGATGCTTGTTCTTAAATTTTCATACCTTCACTCTTTTGGAATTGTCCATCTGTGCTCTTTGACATTTGGCTTTGTATTTCCTCCCACGATAGACGGAATGTTATCTCTCGTCCCTTTGATGTTGGGCTGCCTGATGACTGTTTTGCCCAGACAATAAGGGCAGAATTATATCCGTTCTCAGCATAGGTCTTAGAAGACAGCACATGTTTTTGCTCACTCTCTGACATCCTGTAGATGAGTGAGGGCCTGTGGTCCCAGATCACAAAGAAATATGGAGTAGACATGAACCTAACCAGCCGTGGCTCATAAAGCCTAGCCACTCCATTTGCCCCCATGAGGATCAATCAGTCAATCAATACAATATTTGTTATTAAAAGACAATGAGATTTATTGTTGCTTTCTGTATAGCATTATTGCAGAAAAAGGCGAAAGTCTTCTTGGATGTTGTAAATCCTATTGAGTTATAAGGAGAAATAGAGTTAGGATTTTTAAAAAAGAAGTACCAAAACTATCTTTTCCTTCCCTCCCTCCCTTCCTTCCTTCCTTCCATTTTTATTAAAATTTAAAAGAATAGGTAGCAAATAGAATATGTAGTATGTCTAGGATGTGTTTTTATGAAATTCAAATTTCCAAACTGAGCATCATTGATCATTAAAGTAATCAAAGTAAAAAGTAGCTTATGTAACTATTCAAATTTATACTTATACCCTTTGCATGTATAGCAAATAGTAAATGATTTTTTGCTCATCTTCCTAAAATTGCTAGATATTTCTTTTTTTTGATTACAAAGAAAAAGCAAGGTAGTGTTTCTTTATTGTTTTCATATTTAATATTTATCTATGATGTTTCAGTAACAGCTTTCCCTGTCCCAGGGAGCTCACTATTGTTTGAGCATTAGGATTGATGTCAACAAACCTTCCCTACTATTATAATAATTTCCTTTATGTATCATCAGAAACATAGAAAGTTAATACTTACACATGAATCAAGTAGATTAATGACATCACAGGCTTATCAGTGTGTCATATGTTTACAAATATAGAACCTTCTGACATTAGTCAGTCAGTGATCGTCATTCGCTACATTCTCCTTACAGTTAAATTCAAAGAAATTTGATGAAATTTTAATACAGCAAAACCTCTGTAAACATTTTCCTACAGCAATCAAGGTGTATAAATTGTAGTAAATCAAATTTCCCTGCACTAGGTAAGATTTTAAATGCTGGTTTTATGAAGGACCATTTTTTTCCAATATATCATTGTTATAATTAATTTTTATTGGAGTATAGTTGCTTTACAATGTTGTGTTAGTTTCTACTGTACAGCAAAGTGAACCAGTTATACATATACATATATCCACTCTTTTTAGATTCTTTTCCCATATAGGCCATTACAGTGTATTGAGTAGAGTTCCCTGTGCTATACAGTAGGTTCTCATTAGTTATCTATTTTATACATAGTATCAGTAGTGTATATATGTCAATCCCAATCTCCCAATTCCTCCCACCCCACCCTTTCCCCCTTGGTATCTATACATTTGTTCTCTATGTCTGTCTCTACTTCTGCTTTGCAAATAAGATCCTCTATACAATTTTTCTAGATTCTACATATATGCATTAATATACAATATTTGTTTTTCTCTTTCTGACTTACTTCACTCTGTATGAAAGTCTCTAGGTCCATCCACATCTCTACAAATGCTAGATACTTCTTATTCTCCTGTTGAAAATAGGCAGGATTGATACATTTCACACTGTAAGAAACTTGATGCCCAGGCTGAAGTGCAGCACAATGGCATCATAAAAGCATAACTTTTATATCTTAGAACATTGTTTACATCCAACAAGAAAAACCAGAGAAGAAATTCTTCCTAGATTTTGTACATAGATATTTCTTAATAGACTTTATAGTTACTGTATCAGCAGACTTACTGATAATAAAAACATTCAAATGTGAATCGAGAAGTAAAGGGAAGAAATGAAACGTAGACATTCCTGGACTCCAGAGAGATTAAATCCTTCCTGTATTAATTGTATTTTCTTCTCCTTCTGTTTCTTTGTACCTAAAGCCATGACATCAATACGTGGGAAGTAAAAATTGAGGCAACTACACTTTTACTTGTGGGTACAACACTAAAAAACTTTAATGTACATTCATGTGGGAGGAGGACAGTCTGTCGAGAGAGGCACCACCGTGGGACAACTACTGTGCATCTGGCAGCCACTTGGGGCCTGGGACCAAGAGGGAAATGGGCAGTTTGCTTCCTTTGTTGCTTTCACTTACTCTTCTTTACCTATTTTGCTTAAGGCCAGTTTTCATTACCCGTAACAGAAAGATAGGGTACAGGTAGAAAGTGTGGGTCTTGTTACTGAGATAAATGACTGTTCCAAGTCATATTTTTCTACCAAGAAAAAATAAGACCAGCCAAGATGCTCTCATAAATAAAAAGCATATATTTAAACATTAATCTCATATTTCTCCAGATGAGTCATTTATTCAATAACTAAATGTTGATTATTATATGACTCATATACTGTGCCCCTTTTTCTCTATTCAGCATAAAATGCTGATTTAAAATTTCACAGGAAATAGAGATGGTCTTTTTCGATGGCCTCAAGTTATCACCATAAAAATCTGTCACTAACACAAAGGCATGTTAACAATAATACCAGGAATCAAGGTACCCAGGAAATGGTTAACATTCAGGGGGAAAAAATTAAGAGCTAGAAATTAAAAATAAATGTGGAAATTCTGTAACTATGGGTTTATTTAAGGTTTTATAGATTTCAAAAACAACTCCATCCCCCAAAGAATTAGGAAGATCCAAATATGTATTTTGCTGGATTTGGTCTTCCAGTTTTGCATGCTAAAACCAAAAATTTTGTCTATGATTATTGGAAACTGCCCAAAATTTCTGGAATATTTAATGTCAATCCTCAAATATGTTTCCCCAAAACACATTCAGCTCTGTTTTAATCAGCACTTACTTCTCATGTTGCTTTTATATTCCATATGAAATATTAAGTTTCCCCATATGACCAAATTAACGTAGAGGAACCAGGGTTAAGAAAAGGTAAAGAATAAAAAATTCATGGCATAGCAAATACATGTAATTCCAATTTAAATAAATAAACATAGTTTATGCTTTTGTGGCTTCATTTTATTTTCTTTTAGTGCATATGCATTTGTGTTTTTCTTTCATCTGTGTCCTCAAATTATATTGTATTTTAATCCACTTTCATTCTGTCTGAAATAAAATATCCAAATTCCCTCTATTATGATACGAGTAGTTGATAGGGTATATTTTAACTAGCTGGGGACAGGCTAGTTACAGGTGCTGAAAAGAGTCCAAACAGAGTATTGTCGATATTGTCAACTGAAATAGCAGAGGACACCAAAAACAAAGGTTCACACAAAGTCAAAAAGCATGCAAGTATGCTGAGTCTTCCAAAGGAAGGTGGATAAACCACATTGTCGGTACATTTAAAAGGAGCATGGAAATTAGAAGTCCTATGCCAAGGAAATGAGGACAAGAAGATGTGAATCAGAAGCAAAGGGTGGAGGGATTGATGTGAAAAAAAAAGTCACTAATTTGGTTTTAGTTTGTTTCCATGAAATGACAAAGACTTGGTGGATTGGCTGGACTTAAAGAACTGACTGGTGTTCATATGGTCCTCTCAAATACAGACTTTATATTATTCACCTCTGTATTCCTCACTGTATCTGATCAAAATGCTTTCCAAATAAGAGGTGCACAATAACTGTTGTTGAATGGATGAATACGTGGATAATAAGACAGTGCTCTCTGAACCAGATAACTGTGAGTGGCCTTCTGTTTGTCCCAGAATAAATCATAATGCTCTTGCTGTTTTGGCAAGTTTTCACAAAATGCCCAAGGAGTTCTAGGTGCTACAGACTGCTTCCCGACTCTTGCCGTGTGCAGGTTTTCAGAGGTCAAGCTATTGTGTGAATCCCTCCCTTTCTGTGCAGACTTCCTTCCCCAGTATCAAATCGCCTTGGTGATGTCCTTTGGGGCTCATTACTTTCACTTTTTTATTTTCCCTTGGACATATATTTTTTTCCAGCCTCTGAAACAAAGAAACATGAGATCTTGAAAATGAATGGTCACATTAACCCTTTCTTTAGTATCAACTGAAAGGCAAAAATGTCACTTTATCTCATGCCTGGACAATGTTTTTCTGTACTTGTTTTCTTAGAATCTTTCACTTGCAGCCAATGCATTGTTAAAGTAATTATTCAGAGCAAATGCCTATTTCTGCAAATGAATATATAAGTAATTAGTTAAAATGGATTAAGTGACAATATTAATATGTATCATATTACTTTCTAACTGAATTTTTTCTTAATACATATTAAAATTATGTTAAGAAAATAATATTGAATACAAAGCACTTCACAATAAATGGTCTTTAACTTCTGTTATACCAAGTCTCCTTTGGTTTAATATGTTAGTGTTTAAAATTGAATGAAATAAAATCACCAGTCATTTGTTTGAGGTACTGTATAGAGCAGTATTTTGACTGTATTTAAATCGCCGTCACGTATAGTTATAAACATCTTATTGTGTACATCATCTCTGTTGATGTGTTCACCCACACTTCATTACTTTCTCATGTATCATTTTATGGGTTTTTTATAAGGATATAGCCAATGTTTGGGGAAAATGAAGAAATGTGCATGCTCTTCTCTCTTAAAAACCATCTTCAAATTTGAAATCAGTCTTTATTATTTATTATACATTAATTACCCTCTTCAAGAGTTGAATTTCACAAAGACTTTCTACCACAGTTGGTTTCTTCTACTTTATATGCAATGCTCAGTTTGCTAGGACACAAAATGTGAATGATGAAGCATAGGCATATAAATGTATAATATTTATACATTTTAAATCTTTCTTTAAAACAAGAGAGATGATGATTTTCAAACTATATTAGTCTCATTTATCTCCATGATGCCATTAATGTTGTAAAATGTTGCAGCGACATTACTAACTCCTGAAGGCCTGCATCAGCCTTTAGCTACTCAGCCGCATTATTAGATTGTCAACATAATTCAGACATCTCATATAGAAGGAGCCAACCCGCTGGCTCCAATGCTTTGTAAATGTATTTGCTTGATGAAGTAGCTCTGAACATATTGAGGCCTTTACTATTTCAATGCACATCACACTTGCAGAATTATCTCTATTGCTGCTTCAAAAATGCACTTAGATTTACACCTTTGTTTTTCTGTCTTGTACACTTCAGTGTATCTCAATTCTCAGTCACCAAGGAGCAAAGGGTAAAAGAAAATACAACTTGTAAAATTAGCTTAAAAAATCAGTGTTATACTGATCAGCATTACAAAATGACATTTTCATTTACTTTTCCAATTAAGAGATTAACTAAAGCCTCCAAACGTAAAGATAAAATAACATATTTAAGAAATCCACCCAAATATTTATGGTGTAGAGTGGATGCTTTGGTTTTGCAATGAATGGGTATAGCCCTGTCAGATGAGTTTTACATATCAACATAGAAAAAAAATGCAAAAATAATAGTTCGCTTTTAAACTAAATTCAAACATGGAGCACATATGCAAAAATCTAGAACTGAATTTAACATCAGAGTGGAAAAACAGTGGAGATTTGTTTGAAGAGACAGGACACTTGAAATCACAGTGGATGAACAGAGGATACATGAAGTTGAAAGACACAAGATAGAGAACATTCTGTTGGTACTCAGAGTTTACTTTATCACTCCCTGTCTGCAGATGCAATACTAATTTGAATTGACTTAGCACTCCCAAGTTAAGCTTTATTTATTTTGGATTTTGTTTTTTTAATACCTCAACGATAATCACAACGTGTATATTTAGAAGATCTAAGTTGGATAAAGAATCAAACTCTATCACCAAGTAAAACAACCTTCCAGGCAACCCAGTGAGAGGAAATCATGTGGCATAGGACACATAGCGTAGTACACATGGTGGTGATTCTGGAATCCCCTTTTCTTTCCCTACATCTGCTCGGCTTATCAATCACTTAATCACAACAGACTCTATCTCTTATGCTGGGAGCTTAGTTAGAGAATCATTCAATGCAATCTGGGAGTTTAGCTACAGAATCATTCAGTGCTATCTGCAAATACTTACTGAATCCTTGTTATGAGCTGGATACCGTGCTAGGCACACAAGAATCAAAGATGTGGAGATGAGAACACGCAGCCTCAGAAAAGAGACAAGCTCCTAGAAGGGACAAGTATGCAAGCTGACAAAGCAACATGCTGTGAGAAGTAAAACAACAAAGTATGAACAAAGTGGCCACAGATTTGGGTTGCATTCATTTCATCTGCTTGGAGGCACTATGGATTAACTACAAGCAGAAATATATTCATTGTTTTTTTTCCAGCTTTATTGAGGATATAACTGATGTATAACATTTTGTAAGTTTAAGGTGTACAATGTGATGATTTGATACATGTATATGTTGTGAAATGACTATCACAATAAGATTAGTTAACACGTGCATAGTTACGTAATCACATAATTATAAATTTTTTGTGGTGAGAACATTTAAGATTCATCTCTTAGCAACTTTCAAGTATACAATACAGTATTGTTTACTATCATCACCATGCTGAATATTAGATCCCAAGAATTTATTCATTTTATAACTGGAAGTTTATACCCTTTGACTGACATTTCCTCATTTCCCCGACCCTAGCCCCCGGTAACCACCAAGTTACTCTTATGTTTCTCTGAGTTTTGGTTTGTTTTAGATTCCACTAAGTGAGATTAGTATTTGTCTTTCTCTGTCTGACTTATTTCATTTAGCATAATGCCCTCAAAGCCTAGCCGCATTATCGAAAAGGCAGAATTTCCTTCTCTTTTTATGGCTGAGTATGTATTTATTTTTCATTGTTTATGTATATATATAAACATCTTCATATATATATATATAACATCTTCTTTATATATTAATTTGTTAATGAACACTTACATTGTCTTCATATCTTGGCTACTGTAAAAAATGCTGCAATGAACATGGGAGTGTATGTATCTCTTTGAGATAGTGATTTCATCCCCATTGTATATGTACCCAAAAGTGGTTTGCTGGATCATATGGTAGTTATAGTCTTAATTTTTTGAGGAACCTCCACACTATTTCCATACTGGCTGCATCAACTTATATTCCCACCAATAGTGTGCAAGAATTTCCCTTACTCCACAGGCCTCTCCAATACTTGTCTCTTTGACTTTTTGATGCTAGCCTCGCTAACAGGTGTGAGAAGATATCTCACTGTGGTTTTGATTTGCGTTTCCCTGATGATTAGTGATGTTGAGCTTCTTTTAATGTACTAATTGGCTATTTCTCTGTCTTCTTTGGGAAAATGTCTATTTCACGTCCTTTGTCCTTTTTTGCGGTACGCGGGCCTCTCACTGTTGTGGCCTCTCCCGTTGCGGAGCACAGGCTCTGGACGCGCAAGCTCAGCGGCCATGGCTCATGGGCCCAGCCGCTCTGCGTCATGTGGAATCTTCCCGGACCGGGGCACGAACCCCTGTCCCCTGCATCGGCAGGCGGACTCCCAACCACTGCGCCACCAGGGAAGCCCCTTTGTCCATTTTTAAATTGGATCGTTTGTAGGTTATTTTGTTTTGCTTTGTTTTAGCTATTGAGTTGTATGAGTTTCTTACATATTTTGGCGATTAACTTCCAAACTGATATATGGTTTGCAAATGTTTTCTCCCATTCTGTAGGTGCCTTTTAGTTCTGTTTGTTATTTCTTTTGCTCTGCAGAAGTTTTTAGTTTGATGATGTAGTTCCACTTTTTTTTTTTTCTTTGCTTTTGTGCTTGTACTTTTGGTGTCATATCCAAAAAATCATTGCCAAGGCCAACGTCAAGGAGTTTTTACCTATATTTTCCTGCAGGAATTTTACATTTCTACACCTTACATTTAAGTCCTTTAATCCATTTCAGTTTTTGTGAGTGGTGTAAGATAGGGGTCCAATTTTCTTCTTTTTGTGTGAATATTCAGTTTTCCCAGCATAATTTATTGAACAACTTTCTTTTACCCATTGAGTATTTTTGGCTTCCTTGTCAAATATTAGTTGACCATGGGTTTACTTCCAGATTCTTGATTTTATTCCATTGTTCTTTGTGTCTATTTTTGGGCTGGTACTATACTGTTTTGATTATTAGAGCTTGAAATCAGAAAGTGCAATGCCTTTACATTTGTTCTTCTTGCTTTGGCTATTTGGGGTCTTTTGTGGATCTATACAAATTTTAGGGTTGTTTCTTCTATTTCTATGAAAAAATATCATAAAAATTTTGATAGGAATTACATTGACCCTATAGATAGTTTTGAGTACTTTGGACATTTTAACAATATTAATCCTTCTGATCCACAGACACAGTATATCTTTCCATTTATTTGTGTCTTCTTCAATTTATTTCATTTACATGTTATAGTTTTCAGTGTACAAATCTTTCATATTCTTGGTTAAACTTATTCCTAAATATTTTATTGTTTTCTTTATTCTATTGTAAATGTAATTGTTTTCTTTATTTTGCTTTCGGATATGTTGTTGTTAGTTTATAGAAATGCAATTGAGTTTTGTATGTTGATTTTTTTTTATGCTGAAACTTTCCTGACTTCATTGATTAGTTCTACCAGTTTTTTGTGTGTGTGTGTGGTGGGGGCAATTTTTAGGGTTTTCTATATATTAGATAGTGTATTCTGCAAATAGAGACCATTTTACTTCTTTCATTCCTTCTGGATTTTTTGTCCTAGCCTAATAGCTGTGGTCAGGACTTCAAGTACTATGTTGAATAAAAGTGGAGAGGAAGCAAACTTGTCTTGTTCCTGATTTTAGAGAAAAAGCTTTTAGCTTTTCAACATCAAGTATGATGTTAGCTGTGGGTTTGTTATATATGGCATTTATTATGTTAGGGTGTGTTTTCTATCTCTAATTTGTTGAGAGCTTTTATTATGCAACGTGGCTTTAGAAAGATAAATCTGAGCTGAGTTGCTGGGTTGAGGAGAAGGGTATTCCAGACATAGAGATGTAAGAGTCATGTTTAGAATATTGTTTTATAATGGTAAAGATGAAAGAGTCCTAAGAAATCATCTTTTTAAGGTCTGTTATTTTACAGATGAGAAAATCAAGGCCCATTCAAATCTATTGACTTGTCCAAGTCAGTTAGTTATTGGTAGAAACAACTTTAGAAGATTTACTCTAATCACCAGACAGTTCTCTGTGTGATGTCCTGTACCCTGTTGTCTTTTACCCTTTTTTTAATCATTTGGCCTTATGCTACTATACATTTCCAGTCTTGTCT
This sequence comes from Delphinapterus leucas, assembly GCF_059928025.1. Taxonomy (NCBI): domain Eukaryota; kingdom Metazoa; phylum Chordata; class Mammalia; order Artiodactyla; family Monodontidae; genus Delphinapterus; species Delphinapterus leucas. Next base: position 79,935,674 of record NC_143142.1, read on the forward strand.
CTTTCCTCAGAATTCTCTTGCTTTTTATGCTGTTGCTATTGTTTCATATTCTGTTATTTTCCTGACTTTACCTCTTCTTTCTCCATCTTCTTGGATCTTGCTTGATACTCCAAGGATATTGAAGGCTAGCACTTTGTCAGTGGTTTCTAATGGACCTTATCATATTTTAGTTAAAATACATTTTGCACTTCCAAAACAGGATACACAATAAACATATAGAAGTAGGTTAAAAAAATTAAGAAAATAACTCATAGCCTCACCATCCATAGATTATCACTGTTAACACATCTGTGTAGATCCTTCCAAATATTTTCCTGTTCTACATTTTTATCCTATGTATTTGAGTTAGTAATTTTGACCTTTCCATTTCTATACATTTAATTTTTAATACTCATTCCATATTCAAATTCCCCATTGTCCCTAAAATTTTCTTCATAGCTGGTTTGTTCCAGTCCAGATCAACTGACAACCTCTCATTTCATTGGAGTCTTATTGTTACAGCTCCTTTCATCTAGAACAGTTTTATTATTTTTTCCTGTCTCTGACTTATGGAAAAGATCAGGCTATTTATTCCCCAGATTATTCCAGCTCCTCAACATTTCTAACTACTTTCTTGAGGTATTATCTTCCTCCTCAATATTCCATATTTTCTGTAAAATAGACATTAATTCTTAAAATGTAGATTCAGGTTTTTGGCTAAAATACATCTTAATGGTTATTTACTTTGTAGTGCTTCACATCCCATAATACTAATCATCCTATATGTCCAACCATACTGTTGCTAGGATTCATTAATAATTTAGGCATTGATATTAGTCACTTTTCCTCTTCTAAGTAGCAAGTAATACGCATAGTATTACTTTGGCATCGCACAAATAACTTATCCCCATCAACCATTCCCTTAACAGTCTTGAAAGCAGTTATTGACCCTTGAAATAATCTCTCTCTCTCTCTCACTATCTATCAATCTATCTATCGATCTATCTAGCTAGCTAATATCAGGTTATAAAATTATGATTTTCAAAGTAGTTCATTCCCTTATTGACTGATGCCCTTTGGTTATCCTGACATAGAGTTTCTACTGAGAATGTTGGATCAATGTTTAATTTTCTCTATTTAATTACCTTATTTTCAAGGAAGAAACAGGTTTAATAGCTATCTCTAATGATAACATATGGGTGTTATCCAGCTTTCCCTATTGTGAGCAAAATGAGGAGCTAATGGATTTTTAATAAATCAATTAATATTTATCCAATAAAATAATTATCATTTTAGCAAACATTAATAGTGGAATTACCTTCAAGCAGATGTCTATATCCTGTTTATATAGCTCCCTAAATTACTATGTTTCCTTTCCTTCCACCACAATATATTATAATATCCCAATTTCATCTTGTGTCCTTCTTGCTTTACTCCTGGAATCAGCTGTTTTTCAAGGAATCCTGATTCTGTTTAATGTAAATTGCCATTAGAAATCTCTACTTTATCTACATGATGTTAGGGTTACTCATTTTACTGAGGTAAAATTGCTTCCAAGAAATTTCAATTGACAGAGCTAAAAAACAAAAAGTACACATACATGCATACATGTATTTAAACATTTTAGCTATAAATAAACATATAATATAAACATTAAAATACATGTATTTACTTTATATGTATATATTTATATATCACATATTACATGTATTATAAAATAACATTTTATGAACTAAAAGCTTATATATGCATATATCTTAAGTCCATGAATTTGTATTGAAATTTCTAATTTAATTTAAATATTTTAGTTCTTTTGTTATGCTTTATAATTGTACATATTTCCTCCGAATCCAAATATCTTGATTTGTAACACAGTTAACATAGTAATTACTTAATCTGGCAATATATAACAGTAGTTCCAAAACAAAATATCAACTTTGTTGCTAAAAATAACACATAGTGTGAAATTTTAAACGTCCTTGTACTTTTCATTCATGCATCACATAAAGTACAATCTTACAGTACAGTCAACACCTTTCCTTTCAATTACTTGACATAAGTTATTTCCTCCTGTGTTAATACTATGAAATTGATCCAAGATTAGGTTGATTTGTTTGTTTTTATTAATTTATAGAACTTTTTTGTAATTTAGATTTTGTATTTATTTTTTGGAATTAGGAGTGTATTTATTTGATCAAAGACAAAGATTATGTGGAAATTTGTCTTACCTTCCCCCTTAAACTTGTGACCATATAACCTCTCACTTACTAAAGGTAACTAATGGTATTGGTTTCTTGGTTATACAATAGGGTCATTGAATTTCCGTGTGAGTATAAAAAATACATACTCATGTGGATTTAAATATGTATTCTGACTGCATCTACCACCTCTTTTTTTTCCTTCTTTTTAAAAGTGCAAATGTTCATGTATTAAGTACATTGTTCTGAACTCTGCTTATCAAAATAAACAGGAATCCTCTACTGTTTTTTTTTTAACACCTTTATTGGAGTATAATCGCTTTACAATTGTGTGTTAGTTTCTGCTTTATAACAAAATGAATCAGTTATACATATACATATATCCAAATATCTCTTCCCTCTTGCATCTCCCTCCCTCCCAGCCTCCCTATCCCACCTCTCTAGGTGCTCACAAAGCACGGAGCTGATCTCCCTGTGCTATGTGGCTGCTTCCCACTAGCTATTTATTTTACATTTGGTAGTGTATATATGTCCATGCCACTCTCTCATTGTGTCCCAGCTTACCCTTCCCCCTCCCCATATCCTCAAGTCCATTCTCTAGTAGGTCTGCCTCTTTATTCCTGTCTTGCCCCTAGGTTTTTCATGACATTTTTTTTTTTTTTTTAGATTCCATATATATGTGTTAGCATACGGTATTTGTTTTTCTCTTTCTGACTTACTTCACTCTGTATGACAGACTTTAGGTCCATCCACATCACTACAAATAACTCAATTTCGTTTCTTTTTGTGGCTGAGTAATATTCAATTGTATATATGTACCACATCTTCTTTATCCATTCATCTGTAGATGGACACTTAGGTTGTTTCCATGTCCTGGCTATTGTAAATAGAGTTTCAATGAACATTGTGGTACCTGACTCTTTTTGAATTATGGTTTTCTCAGGGTATATGTACAGTAGTGGGATCGCTGGGTCGTATGGTAGTTCTACTTTTAGTTTCTTAAAGAACCTCCATACTGTTCTCCACAGTGGCTGTATCAACTTACCTTCCCACCAGCAGTGCAAGAGGGTTCCCTTTTCTCCACACCCTCTCCAGCATTTATTGTTTGTAGATTTTTTGATGATGGCCATTCTGGCCAGTGTGAGATGATATCTCATTGTAGTTTTGATTTGCATTTCTCTAATGATTAATAATTTTGAGCATTCTTTCATATGTTTGTTGGCAGTCTGTATATCTTCTTTGGAGAAATGTCTATTTAGGTCTTCTGCCCATTTTTGGATTGGATTGTTTGTTTTTTTGATATTGAGCTGCATGAGCTGCTTGTAAATTTTGGAAATTAATCCTTTGTCAGTTGCTTCATTTACAAATATTTTCTCCCATTCTGAGGGTTGTCTTTTTGTCTTGTTTATGGTTTCCTTTACTGTGCAAAAGCTTTTAAGTTTCATTAGGTCCCATTTGTTTATTTTTGTTTCCATTTCTCTAGGAGGTGGGTCAAAAAGGATCTTGCTGTGATTTATGTCATAGAGTGTTCTTCCTGTGTTTTCCTCGAAGAGTTTGATAGTGTCTTGCCTTACATTTAGGTCTTTAATCCATTTTGAATTTATTTTTGTGTTTGGTGTTAGGGAGTGCTCTAATTTCATTCTTTTACATGTAGCTGTCCAATTTTCCCAGCACCACTTATTGAAAAGGCTGTCTTTTCTCCACTATATATTCTTGTCTCCTTTATGAAAGATAAGGTGACCATATGTGCGTGGGTTTATCTCTAGGCTTTCTATCCTGTTCCATTGATCTATCTTTCTGTTTTTGTGCCAGTACCATACTGTCTTGATTACTGTAGCTTCCTAGTATAGTCTGAAGTCAGTGAGCCTGATTCCTCCAGCTCCATTTTTCTTTCTCAAGATTGCTTTGGCTATTTGGGGTCTTTTGTGTTTCCATACAAATTGTGACGTTTTTTGTTCTAGTTCTGTGAAAAATGCGACTGGTAGTTTGATAGGGATTGCATTGACTCTGTAGATTGCTTTGGGTAGTAGAGTCATTTTCACAATGTTGGTTCTTCCAATCCAAGAACATGATATATCTCTCCATCTATTTGTATCATCTTTAATTTCTTTCATCAGTGTCTTATAATTTTCTGCATACAGGTCTTTTGTCTCCTTAGGTAGGTTTATTCCTAGATATTTCATTCTTTTTGTTGCAGTAGTAAATGGGAGTGTTTTCGTAATTTCACTTTCAGATTTTTCATCATTAGTATATAGGAATGCCAGATATTTCTATGCATTAATTTTGTATCCTGCTACTTTACCAAATTCATTGATTAGCTCTAGTAGTTTTCTGGTAGCATCTTTAGGATTCTCTATGTATAGTATAATGTTATCTGCAAACAGTGACATCTTTACTTCTTCTTTTCCGATTTGGATTCCTTTTATTTCTTTTATTTCTCTGATTGCTGTGGCTAAAATTTCCAAACCTGTGTTGAATAATAGTGGTGAGAGTGGGCAACCTTGTCTTATTTCTGATCTTCGTGGAAATGGTTTCAGTTTTTCACCATTGAGGATGATGCTGGCTGTAGGTTTGTCATATATGGCCTTTATCATGTCTAGGTAAGTTCCCTCTATGCCTACTTTCTAGAGGGTTTTTATCATAAATGGGTGTTGAAAGTTTTCTCTGCATCTATTGAGATGATCATATGTTTTTTTCTCTTCCAATTTGTTAATATAGTGTATCACATTGATTGATTTATCAAGTCCAGGAAGCACAGAGAGTCCCATACAGGATAAATCCAAGGAGAAACACACCAAGACACATATTAATCAAACTATCTAAAATTAAATACAAAGAAAAAATATTAAATGCAAGGGAAAAACAACATATAACATACAAGGGAATCCCCATAAGTTTAACAGCTGATATTTCAGCAGAAACTCTGCAGGCCAGAAGGGAGTGGCAGGACATATTTAAAGTGATGAAGGGGAAAAACCTCCAACCAAGATTACTCTACCCAACAAGGTTCTCATTCAGATTTGACAGAGAAATTAAAACCTTTACAGACAAGCAAAAGCTAAGACAATTCAGCACCACCAAACCAGCTTTACAACAAATGCTAAAGGAACTTCTCTAGGCAGGAAACACAAGAGAAGGAAAAGATCTACAATAATAAACCTAAAACAATTAAGAAAATGGTAATAGGAACATACATACCAATAATTACCTTAAATGCAAATGGATTAAATGCTCCAACCAAAAGACATAGACTGGCTGAATGGATACAAAAACAAGACCCATATATATGCTGTCTACACGAGACCCACTTAAGCCCTAGGGACACATACAGACTGAAAGTGAGGGGATGGAAAAAGTTTTTCTATGCAAATGGGAATCAAAAGAAAGCTGGAGTAGCAATTCTCATATCAGACAAAATAGACCCCCTACTGTTTTTAGGCTCTTTCTTTATACTTATGTGATAGTTTAAATAATTTTCCAGTGTTCTTTGAGTTACAGTCATTAATATTTGTTTGTTCCTCCATTGGATTATGAGTCCCTGGATATAGAAATCATGTTCTATCACAATTTTACAATGTAAAAAAAATTTCATTTATTAATTAATCATTTATCTCTGTCTTTTATTTTTGACCCATAATATGTGCTTACTGATTCCTTCTTAAGCAAGATTGTAAATAAAAAATTTTTCCCAAGAGTCCAAACCATTCTTCAAGGATTCAGTAATGTTGTATTCTTTTCTCCAGTTCTACAGAAAGTAAAATTTAATTTCTTCACATCAGACTTGCTCCGCAGCACCCACAGCAGCAATGTCCCTCCTGCTCCATCTGCTTGTCTTGTCCACCTTCAGCTCTCTCTTTTGGGAAGTGAGTCTTTCACTTTAAAGAGTTAGTCTTTAACTTTGAAGGGTTTCATCAGAAAGGGACAAAGGCGTCTTACAGATATTCATGACCCATTTAGAGATTTCTTGGGTTCTTGATGAACTCCAGCTTTCCTGTTTACCTTGAACTGCTTATAAATTCCAAAAAGCACAGATCATTTTTCTTCCTCTCCTCAGGAGTCATCTGTATTTTTATAGATCAGAAAGAATTCTTTTTAACATATCTTACAAATGGTTTGTAGTAACCATGATATCTGTAATCTAGAGATTATTACAATTCTTCCAGCAATTGTTCTATATGTATTATTTCTTTCCCTTAATCTTCCTAATAGCCCTACGAAGACATCAATATCTTTTTCTTTTTATCATGAAACCATATCTTAAATGTTAGGTATTTTCTCAAGAGTTTCCAGTTAACAATAATTTTTAAAAGGGCCACAATTAGGAATTAAATCTGTTTGACTTCAATATCTGAGCTCTGACCACTGCAATTCATTTCCTAAGAGGATAAAAGTATTTAAAAACTGAATTCACCTAGATGTTCCATAGGATTGCTGGTGTCATTCTGTCATTTCAGCCTTGTGTTTACAGTTACCAATAGATTAAAAGAATGATGAAAAGACCCCACATATGTAACTTTTTCTCACCTTATAAATAAGCATTGTCATACTGAGTAATACCTTATGCCCAAGACATAAGGTAAAATTAGTAATACTGATCCTGTATTTACTTAAAATTATATATTTTGCTCATTATGAATTTTTGCATTAATTGTAATTTTTAAAATATATTACATTCATTATTTATCTTGCTGCATGAGAGGTTTTTTTGGTGCTCCCCTTAGTTTTGCACTCAAAGTGAGTACCACATTTACTTCCTCTTTGCCCCAGCCCTGTAAATAAGAAAGGTGTTGGTTATTAGGGAACCATGTAAAACTCAGTCATTATCTACAAGACCAAAGTAGGATGGGCATCTTGGGGGAATAATAAGAATCAGAGTCATGGTCTTAAGCTTGAGAAATTTTCAGTGAGGTTGTGTCCATAAACTATTAGTATGCAAATGCACTATAGGGATGAGCATATGGCAAGTTGAAAATAAAAATAATTTGCTTTCTAGTTCTGACAATAGCAGGATCTGAATGTGTCAGAGGAGCTAGAGAAGGTGTTATTGTGTAGATGGACCTTGATTTGGAGCTTTCAGAATTTGTAATAGTCAAACTGAGGAGACCAGGAGGACACTGCATTTTCAGGGAAATATCATGATCCATTAAAGGTTAGAATTTGGAGGCTTTGGGAGGAGGGACTAATATAAATTGATCAGAAAGTTCACGCAGTGAATTAGTATAAATGAATTTGTAAGATCTGGTTGTGAAAACTTTGTAAGATTACCAAATCCAGGACAAACCTTAAAAAAAAAGGGGAGGGAATCATATTTCATAGGAAGTTTCTGGACAAGCTTATTTTGGCAAACAGAAAGAGTTGCAAGGGTAGAAAATTATTCCTGCATATTGAACTCTGAAATGAAGTAATAGGGACTTAATAACATGAAATGGAACATTTTAATATCCATCATTTAATAAAAAATAACTACATTCCATCAGAAATAATAGTTGCAGAGCTAACAATTATTGAACATTTACCATGTGGTAGGCTCTGCTTCTAAGGCTACAAAATGGTTGATAGAAACAGAGAGATTTATTAAAGAATTTAGAAGAAAAATTCTTAATTTATTTGCCATTTGAATGATGTTACTTGTATTTATTTTAGATACTTTATCATATTAAGAAAGTTTGTTTTATAGCAAATGATTTTTTCAGCATCCGTTGAATTGTTCATATGTTTTTTCTACTTCTTCCTGCTAATGTGAAAAATCACATTGTTAGTAAATTTAAGTGCTAAATCACCTTTCAATTCTAAACATAATCATTACGTGGTTATGATACAGCATCCTTTGTTATATTTTGGTAGGTTTGATTTGTTGACACTTTTATTGAATTTTACATCTGTAGTTCCCCCACCTTGGTATCTTTTTCAGATTTTAGTACATTCGTTATACTGAATCCATAAAATGATTTGAGAACGTCTACCTCCTCTTCCTTTTTCTGGAAGTTTAAGATGGAGAATATTTTCCTTAAGTATATGGAAGAATACACAAGCACATCTTTTCTGGATCTGGAGTACTGTTGTGGTTCATTACTTTTTTGCTCATCGTGAATATTTTTGAAGAGGTTTAATTACATATTTAATTTTTTTAGAATATCTAGGTGCATCTTCCCCAAGTTAGATATTTAAAAGTACTCACAAGATTCTACAGAGATTTAGAGTGAGGGATATGATGCAGTAAGAGAAAGAGAACACGAGTTCCAAGTCTGAGGGACACCCCTGTGCATGCGCTGTCCTTGGACAGCTGTTCGTGTGTATCACGCTGTGTTCCCAGCCTGAACCTCCATATCTGTTTGAGGACCCTTGGCTTGGGAGAGCTCTTAGCATCCCTGTATATAACTAGAAACTTTATTAAACTCCTCATGACTTTTTGTTCCTAATCATATTACGTCAGAGAAAAGTTCTGCGTCTGACATTCCCTATTGTATATCCTTTCTTGAATTGTATTATCTTTGACTTAGTCTCATTAATGCTGCTGAAATATTAAGTTCAAACTTTTATCTATAAATGATATTTGAAAAGTCAGCGCAATTGGCAACATCATGAAGTGAATCACAGAGGGAACTTTGCCTGTAATAATTCAACATTAGTGGGAGAAAAATCTTTCATCAAGCAAACGTCCATCTTCGATATTAGGTCATGGGTCTGTATTATTATCTCCTAATCGGTCATCAGTCTGTCTTGTCGCTCTGACATAGGATCCTAAATAGTAAAATATGATTCCCTATGACAGATTATTTTTTCCCTTTCAATTTTTTCCCAACACTTTCCCTATGTGTCACTGTTCAGTTGAGGATAAGGAAGTAATTTTCTACTTGGAAGTCAGAACACTCAACTGCCAAAATGGCACAAAATAGTCCCATTTGACAATGGCTGGCACTGTATCAATAATGCTTCAAGTCACAAAATACTTTTCCAGAACATTGTTCTTCTCTTCCTTCTTCTTTTTCACTCTCTCTCCTCTCTCTCTATTATCACTCCAGTTAAGCTGCACTTTTTTTTTTTTCATTAAATAGAAGGTACAAAGCATGCCAACTTATAACAGGCCCAACTGTAAGTCACACCGTAAGCGGAGATTTCTTGACTTTTCCTTGGCATAACTGAAGCTGCCCTTTACTCTGAGAAATTTTTAAACTCTAGCTCTACTGTCTGAACTATGATTCATTAAAAAAAGTGTTCTAAATCAAACAATTAATAATATATTATGCACTGTAGTATATGCCCTCTTAGAGGCAGAATAAAAATTTTTTAAATAGTAGAGCAAAAGCTAATTGACTGTATGTCTACGGGGGGAGGTTACAGAGGTCGGCAAAGGCCAGTGTATATTGTAATAGGCACGGTGTGATTCAAGCTACTTCCTACTATAAAGGATTAAATTACCACACACACACAGCCCACACACCCTGTTGAGAAGTCTGACAGAAAAAGAGGGGTGCCCTTTGCTAGGTATAAATATCATTTAGCTTAGTCTCTACTGTTCTGCTCTCTACTCTTCCTTTACTTGGGTTTGAAAATGAGCTTTACTGCTCTCTGGCTGCAGGAGAATGCAAAAGTTGCTTAATAATTTATTTGAAAATTGCACAGTGTATGAAAAGTTTTAGAGGTTCAGTGTAATGTTATCTTCTTCCTGTAAGAATAAACTTGCTCCTTGAGATGATTTGAGCCTGGTTACAGTATTGATAAGTTTGCCCCTACTATCTCCCGTTGCGGAGCACAGGCTCTGGACGCACAGGCTCAGCGGCCATGGTTCACGCGGGATCCTCCCGGACCGGGGCCCGTGTCCGCTGCATCGGCAGGCGGACTCTCAACCTCTGCGCCACCAGGGAAGCCCCGCCCCTACTATTAAGCTTTAGCCTCAAGGGGTCTCCTTCGAAAGTGCGGGCTGTTAACCAGGCTACCTCTCCCTTTGTAGATCCTGGGCTTACACTGCTTCCCTTCGCAGCACTGACAGCTGAAAGCCCTGCTTAGCTCTTTGGCCTTGTAAGTTGATGCTCTCTTATTGGTCTCCTGCTCCACGCAACTTATGCGCCCCAGATGCTTTGAGACAAAGTGTGAAACAGAATATCAGGCTGACTTCACTGTGGTTCCCTATCTCTACGTTTTTGGCTGCTCAAATTCAGACCATGCTTAGGAACACTCAGCAGCATTCTTGCATTTTTGTAAGACTGCAGAAAGTGTGACCCTGGGCCCCTATTGCCTGTGGGTTGTCAATCCTCTCAAATGGAGAATTAGTGGAGAGTGATGGACTTGCCTGAATTCATGTCCCTTCTCCAAGGATCTTGGCTATTTCATCCTGGCTAACTCAGTTGCTCTATAGTTCCTTCAAAGAACTGTTCTATTTTTCCCCCTGGTTTGTTTTTGTTTGTTTGTTTTTTTTACATCTTTATTGGAGTATAATTGCTTTATAATGGTGTGTTAGTTTCTGCTTTATAACAAAGTGAATCAGTTATACATATACATATGTTCCCATATCTCTTCCCTCTTGCGTCTCCCTCCCTCCCACCCTCCCTATCCCACCCCTCCAGGCGGTCACAAAGCATTTTATGTCATCAGAGGAGTTTGGTTAAAAACTACCCATTGCCTTCAAAAGCAGATATATAGCAATAGAGCAGATGGTGAAATTTAGTTTGTTTATTTTCTGAGAAACATAGGGACCCAGGACCCTACAAGCTTTTAGTTGCACAGTCAGAAGTGGGATTCTGTTCCTTGAGAGAGGGGGAGAAAAAAAAAGAAAGAGAGAAGGAAAGAAGGAAAAGAATGCCTAGTTTCCTGACTTCCTACATTGCTATGTCAGTTTCCACTGTGTGAATTCAGTTACTATTTTACTGGGAATGAGATGTGATATGATTCATCAGACCATTGAAGGAATCACTATTTCAGTTGGACCAAAAAGGTATCTACCATTTTCACCTGTGGAACACTCTATATAAAACTACTCTTTGTTTTGAGTCAGAGAACAATTGTGTCTTATTAAAAGCCTTTTTGTAGAATTAATTTTGTCTGAATATATTAATTGAACTTATTTTCGATACTAGTATTGAACTTCAAGAAATTAGTTACATTTCTCTGTATCAATATATTATAAATGTATAATAATAGCTACTAAATATTTTCAGAATTGAATCACACGTGTTGACCAACATTTATATTGTCTGCATTGTTCTTCCTTAATTGCAAAGATATTTGTATTTTCTTAGTTTCCATACTCATTCTTAAACCTAGATCCAATCCCTATGTTTAACTGTACTAAGCTATGTGTTAAATCACTTTGTGGATAATTAAAAGAAATATTTTTATAAATAATAAAAATAGAAACAAAGTTGAAAATTGTAGTGTTCTACAGTCCTATATTTTATCTAATACTATAATTTATTCAATAATTTCACCATACTATTTAGTTTATACTTGCATGCCTCTAGGTTTGTAACTAATACTATACAAATTTTATGTTACTCAAATTTGTTCTGGTAATGAAAATAAAATGTATTTCTTTTAGAAAATGTAGAAAAGCAAATATATAGATATATCCATATATCAATGCTAAGATCATCTATAAATAAATTAAACTAAAATACAAGAAGTATTTATTTGAAAATTTCAATAATACTTTTAAAGAAGGAAAAGATAGTATAACGAACACCTATTAATGTGTGTTTATCCATACAAACATGGTCAGATTTTGTATAATTCTTTTTCTTTTAGAGCTGTGTAAGGGTCACAGCAAAATTGAGGGAAAAATACAATGATATCCTGTATCTCCCCTGCCCTACACAAGCATAGCCTTCACCATATTCAACATCCCCTGTCAGAGTGGTACATTTGTTATAGTTGATGAACCTAATTAGACACATTGTAATCACCCAAAGACCATAGTTTACACTACATTCCACTCTTGGTGTGCACATTCTGTGGATTTGGACAAATGTATAATGACATGTATCCATCATTATGGTATCATACAGAGTATTTTGCCCTAAAAATGCTCTGTTCCCTGCCTATTCATTTCTCCCACACCCTAATCCCTAGCAAACACTGATCTTTTTACTGTCTTCATAGTTTTGCCTTTTTCAAAATGTCATGCAGTTGAATCATACACTATGTAGCCTTTTCAGATTCTTTCACTTAGTATCAATAATATGCATTTAAGTTTCCTCTATGTCTTTTCTTGGATTGATAACTCATTGCTTCTAGTGCTGAATAATACCATGCAGTTTTTGATATGTAATTTAATTTCACTGTAGTCAGAGATCCTACTGTGTATGAACTGACTCCTTTTAGATTTATTTTGACTCAGTGAGTGGGCCAGAATATGACCCATTTTGATAAATACTCCATGTGCTCTTGGAAAGAGTGTGCATTCATTCTACTGATGTTGTTTAGAGAGTTCTATCCAAATCACTTTGGTCAAGTTGTTTGATAGCACTGCTTAAGTTTTCTATTTTCTCACTGATTTTCTGTCTACCTGCTCTTTCAGTTATTGAGAAACAGAGGTGTTAAAATTATATATGTATATTTCTCTGTTTAAAAAAATGCTATCAGTCTTTGTTTCATATAAGTTGAAGCTTTGGTTTTAGATACATAAATGCTTATATTCTTTATGTACTCCTCATTAATAAATGCCTTTATCATCAGGAAATATCCACTTTACCCTTGGTAATATTCTTTGTTCTGAAACCTACTTTGTCTGATATTAATAGCCACTCTAGTTTTCTTCTGATTATTATTAGTACATTATACCTTAGTCCGTCCATTATCTTTTAATATTTTGTGTCTTTATATATGAAGTAAGCTTCCAATAGGCAACATATTGTTAAGTCTTATTTGTGTGTGTGTGTGCACATGTGCATTTTCAATCAACGACCTTCAGTGTGCAAGTCCATATGCTTTACGTTGTAACAAAAATATAAATCAGACTCAGGAGTTCTGCATTCAGTTAAATAAGCTCATATATACCCAGTTAACTATATTTAACTATATGTAACACAAAATGGCAGAGCAGGTGATCTAAACATAATATTGCGAGTTCTCAGAAGATGCAACAATATTAAGCCAATCTAAATTATAACTTTATTCTGATCACTTAAGTGATTATCCAGGTTATTAATCAAACCTTCTATTAAAATATTTGAATTGTGTTAAATAAGTTAAGGTATAATAGTATATCATATAAAACATGGCACAAGTTAATATTTTGCCATTCATCATTTCTTAGTCCAACAGATCAGGGTCAGAAGAACCAAGCAACAAAGTGAAAAACACTTTCACCAGAAAAAATAGCTGAACCTGCAAATCAGCAGCAGTCTCTCATGCTGAGACATTCTTGGGTTCGATTGGGGGAAAATGAAAAGCTACAGGGAACAAGATATGAAAAGCTATTGAAAATCCAGGTGAACTGGATAAGGAAAAATAACATCCTACCATACTTCATATGTGCATCAGTGAAAAGCAGTAGTTACAGGCAAAAAATGTTTCCAAATGTTATCAAAAATCCTGAAATGATTGATTTAAAAGGTGTGTCACAATTATCCCATTATGTCTCTGGGGAAAATAATTTTAATTATGACATGGTTTCAAACTTTAACCAATAGAACTTGTGATTTGATTTTAATCATTATTTTATATTTTATTTTCTGCGCTGTAGGTCAATTTCTCAAACAGAAGATGCTTACTCTCTGATTTAGTTCACATTTGTTAGAAATAGCTAACTTTGCAATATGATAGCTATTAGTAATAAGCCCAGATATTTTAAGTAATTACCCCCGTAAGTTCAGTATTCTTAGCAAAATTCTGCTGCTGATCAAAAAAGAGATACACCATGGCAGTTGCCAGAGTCAAGGTGGCCTTGTTTTTCATACCCATGAAAGTTCTATTATGGAATCCCCAAAGCAGGCTAGATTTGTCCTATAACTTCTACCATAATCTAAAGCTGAAATATCTAATCATCTCAGGCATGGAGATTCTTTACATGCTTCAAATAACTTTATGGACCCCGACGACATGTATGATAGTTGAATTTTTGGTATCAAAAGCAAATGGCAAAAGAATAATGACAACGGTTTTCATAAATTCAGTAACGTTTTAAAATAAACTTCTCTATATAATTGTGAGACAACAGGTATTAAGTACATAAACAATGCTTATTTTCCATGGGGATTGTGAACACTTTCTAATAAGCATTACTTTCTAATAAAAAGCTTCCTAATAACAAGACATGTAAAACTGTTGATATGTATTTTCATCCATTGTTCTTTTCTGAAAGTTCAGAATATGGTAACTAAAAGTTTCTAATCAATAGTGAAATAAGGCAGCACTTAACTAATTTGAAACTTTTTTTATATATGTGGGTCATAACCGTAAAGCATTTAAATCCAATAATGATTCAGTCATTTAGTAACTGCTATTTCAATCTTGGTCAAAAACATTTTAATAGATTCACTTATAATTAATTTCAATGCCTGATATATTGCACACAATTATTTGAAAGTCCAATTAAACAAAATACCTTAATTAAAATGCTTTACATGTGATGCAGTAGAGTCAAGCTAATAAAATCACACAGATTGTTGATGTACCCCATCTCCTAAGATAATAGGTCGACCTGTGGAATTTTGGTAGCAGCAGCATTCTTATCTTTTATCAGGAAGACTGATGCTCAAACAAACCAAAGGATAAGAAGAAGAGATGACAGAACCAGCAGTTTCTGGACAAAAGTATACTTACGTATTTTATACACTCAAGAATTCTCAATCCATTGACAAAACATATATATGTTTAAAAAAATAATTGACACAAATATATACAAAATGACATTTAATGTATATTTAAAGCAGGTTTAATTTGTAACATATATACAAAATGACATTTCATGTATATTTAAAGCAGATTTAATTTGCAACAAATTAAATCATTTTATTAGTCTTTTTATGCAACTTCATAATGTTTATTTGACAAACTCATTTCTAGGGATAAGAGTAAGAATTACAACAAGTAATCAAAGGCTTTTTATTGTGTCAAGTGCTTTGCATTGAATATCACATATACTCCTTATGAGCTAGGTGCTATTTCAACATCTATTAATAAATGAGGAAATTGAGGCTTAGATGGTTAAATAATTTACACAAGCTTAAAAGGTTAAATAAGTCTCACAGCATTGTAACATATATTCATGCTACTCCTATGGTGTTACTTTTTTTTGAAGGTTGTAGACCTAAAAGAAACAAAATATTAAAATACTCTGTATAACTACACTAATGCAAACAATATATACTTCTTCACATTGATAATACAAACTAATATTTATTGGGCACTTACTAAGTATCAAATAAAGTTGCACATCCTTTACGTATAATAACTAAATGGTAATCTCAGAAAACATTTAGGAAAATATTAACCTTGTCTCTAATTTGTAGGCAGAAAATACAGTCACAGAGGTATTAATTAGATTGCTTAAGGTTCAGGCAAAATGGAGCAACAAAGAAGAGGTTTAAATTCTTCTTGGAACAACCAAAAATTTTTGACAAAATATTTTTTGAAATAATGAACCTTAAGACATTAGTATCAAGCAGCAATGAATAATGATTCCTGAGAGATGGGAAACAAATGAGGTGAGTCCTATAACTGCTCAAGGCTACTTCCTGAAGAGCATCTTCAGGTAGTAGTTCAGGAGGGGAACCCATACTGCAGCTCAGTGGACTCCATGAACAAAATTGGTAGAAGTCACAGGAGACTATATCACAGAGGAGAAAGAACCCTCAAGATCTGGAGAGGCGAGAAACAAACTTTCATAAAGAATGAAGGGAACAGGGCCAAGGATCCACATAGGGCCAGTAATAGAGCTTACTTCCACCAGCCAAACAGGAAAATCTCATAATTTATAGGGCAACAAGTAGAGCACTTAGAAAGATATTGCCTCACTAACTAGTCCTGCATAACTAGTCCTATATTAAACATAGTTCTGATCCCACCTCATAAATCTTTAAAAACAAGCACTGAAAGCATCAAACTATTTCCAAGTAACTTAACTTCATCCCAGAACTGTGCTCAAGAATATAGGAATACAAAAATATCAGACACCAATAAGTTAAAAATTTATAATGTCTGGCATCCAGTCAAAGATCACCAGGTATGAAAAGCAGCAGAAAAAGCAACCCATAATGATAAAAAAAAAATCATAATAAACCCATGATCAACACTGATATGAGAATTAGGAGACAAGAAATTAAAAGTTATTCCTACCACATTCCACGTGTTCGAAAGTTAAGTAGAGCCACGGAAGTTAAAAAAAAAAAAGATCCAGAAAAGAGGTATGATGACAGAACTTTTCAAATTGTACATTTTAAATGTATAGTTTATTGTATGTTATTTATGCCTTTGTAAAACTGTAAAAAAGAAAAAAAAAAGATGGTATGGAAATAAATGAAGAAATATTGACTCAGGCACACAACTAAACCTCAGACCAGAATGTAAACCCAAACCTTTTGACTCTAGTTCCCTTACCCACTCTGCTGGAATAGCTCTGATAGAATCTGTTACACAGAGAAGTCAACATAAAGTACCACTGTGAGAGGCACCTGCTCTGTAGTTTCTTAAACATGAAGCAGGTTTTTTGCTTTTAATATATGACCAAGATATGCGTGATTTCTTTAGCGCAGCCAGCCAAGAAAGATTTGGCATTAAGCCTCTTATTTTTCTTCACTAACTTAACTGAAGATTACGAATTGTTATTAAAACAATAATAATTAATTATCCCCTTCTCATTTCCCCACTATGATATCAATACTGCATTTCAAATCTTTCAACTGTTCATAATCTTAAAATGATCAATTGAATACAATATCACACTGATGTCTTAAGATAATTTTACAAAAAACTAAGAAACAACAAAAACCAAGAAGCATACATTATTAAGGAAACATGGTTTCACTGGAAGTTTACACTGTATCTATAATCAGGACAACTTTTCTCCTTTATCCAGAGAACTTTTTTTTTTTTCCTGAAAGTTAAGTCCAAGCTTCATTCAAGTTGAAACTACTTCTCTCCTGACATAATCCAATGACCAGAATCTTCTCTCCTCTGTTTCTTTTGACTTTCACATGTTCCTCGATATGTCACCTACGTAAGTTAGAAAACTCAGCCAACAAACACCAATGCCCACAGCCCTGGTCCATCTGCATCAAGCTTTTGCTGACATGATTATGCATACCATGTCCTTACCATATAGCACAGAGGCCCTCACCCCAAGGTTTCGTGGTCACAAATGTGTTTTTCTTGGAAATGAGCCTCCATGATACCCCAAGCTCGTTAGCTCAATTCCACCAACCCTAAAATTCTGTGGCTTCACCCTGCACCCAGTGAATACTATTGCATATAAATCATCAGGGTACGTATACCTCATAGCATCTTCTGAAGTCCTGAGTATTCAACAAGCATTAATCACTTCCTCTTATCTCTGGTGTATCTTCCTTGGAAGCTGTTTCCTGGAACTCAGGGTTCAGTCCACCCCAAATTCTCAAAGTCTCTCCTGAGTTCCCTGTGTTTCCCCTGCATTCACTCACTTCCTTCAAGCTCGTTTCTTAACTCTGATTTTTTTAAATAAACTAGTGATTCCTTACATAAAACTTCAGTTATTACAGAAATCATGTGAAAATATCTTATCCCTCATACTGGAACACATGACTGACACAATATTCTGTGAGATTTCTTTTCATTTCCAACAACATGTCCTCATTCCTTTATACTATGTATGTGTTTCCCCACTCTCACAACTTAAAAAAATGATGTTTCAATCACTATTTTTATAAAACATGGTTTGGGAAATAATCCTTATACCATATAAACCTATTTCAATTTAATTAATTTAAATAAAAAGTTTAAAGCTATACTGAGAATATAATTATTTGAAGTAAAAAGTAATTACATCATATATAATGTTGAATATGATTGTATAACAAAATATTGCTTTCTAAAGTTTTGTATAAAATTTTGCATTTCTTCACAATTTAGATAATTCTTGGGAAATGTTGGGAGAGGAGCAATTAACAACAATACAAAGGAATCCATCTTTTAAGATTAAAATATCCATTAGATATAAGAATATTCCAGTAATCATTACACAAAACATTTAAAAGTCATGCCATTTTGTACAACAATGAAGATACACACACACACACCACAATTATCCTTAGAGTAACACCTAAATTATAGGAGACTTCGTTTTAAATACATATGACTCCCGTATATTGCTTTTTAAATTACGATAAATTGCCCAAATCACAATGCAAACATGCAGACCAATAAATCTAAAAACAAGTGTAGTTATAGTCGAATATAATCACCTATGAAATATCTATCTATAAATATATTTATGTATTATTTATCTATACCTATCTGCATTTTCTAGTTTGGTGAATTATTTTAAATGTTTTTAGTCAAATTAAAAATCATTTTGTTGATTGAAACAACTTCTAATCCCAACAGATGATGCAATGCAGATCCAAATATTTCTGAAGTGCTAGGGGTTTATCCTGCTTGAACGGAAGCCTCACTAAACCTCAGTTGCATCCAGACATTGGGTTCCACCTCAATGGTAATGAGTAACAGAAGAAAAAAATCCATTCCTTCAGTTACCTCATGGCAGCATTGTTAATATTCTATACTAAGGTGACAGCAAATGATTTATTTGCATCCCTATTGCTGGAGTGATGTACAATTGCGTAGATGATAGGCTGGTGAAAACCACTGTCGATGTAATACCGCTGTAGTGCCATGATGCTGATGACTTGAGGGAAGACATTATTAGGGAAATACCATGCTGATTACTTGCCTCTGTAATCTATCATTAATCTGATGACATTACTAAGATGTATAAGTGTAATCTATAATCTGCAAAGTGAAAGGTGAGAGCAAGACTGTCATCTAAATAATCTATTAAAGGATTTATTTTTGAAAACTTTAAGTACTTAGGAGAAGGTTTGGTGAGTTAAAATTAATTAAAGATGAAGGTCATATGTTGAAGTCATAGAACGGGTATAATGGAAAGATTTGGTTGAATCACTGTCAGTTTTCATTGTGAGGAGGGCCAAGCAATTGCCCTGCCCAGAATTTTTGGTTTGATCAAGAATTCCATCTCAATAAGGGCAGGCTAATTTAAGAACTGTGACAAGTGCCCTAGTTTTAAAAGCATTTTGACATGTTTTAACTTCCATTTTGACGATGTTTCTTAATAAGATCGTTGAGGAAGGAATTCTGAGGCTTTTTAAATAATTAAACAGTTAGATATTAAAATCTACTTATCTTATGTAACTGCAGTAGCACAGTGGAGGAATAGAATGTAAGGTGGGTATTCAAGATTCTCATCTCACATGCCAGTAATAATCCGTGATTATAATCAACTTGGCCTTCTTGACATTAGTTTTCTTCATCTATAAAATAGCTTAATTTAAATAAGGTAATCTTCACAATTATAGTTGAATTTGATTCCAAGTACTTTCTTTAGAGCAAAAAAGCAATTATTCAACACAGTCTTTCAAAAATAATAATAGGAAAAAAGCCCATGTACTTGATGTTTCACAGAAATAATTTCCTAACCCTGTGGAAATATGAAGCCACTTTCTGTGTTTTTAAATTTGTGGATACATAAGCAGATTGTTTAATAATACATTTCAAACAATATGTTTAGTTTATCATAGGATTAAAAGTTAACACCAAATGACCCTTAGAAACACATTTCTTCATGAATATATCCTCCAGCGCATTTGTCCACCAACTGTCCAGAAAAAGCTGGACAGCTCTATTCTCATAGAGGATAAAGAACTCTCCTCATTCTGAGAGCCTCAAATATAAAACATTACTGAACATTTTCACAAAGAAAACCATTATGAAAGTCCTAATTCTAAGATCTTTAATTCCCTCTTTAGAAATACAAATAAAAATTATGTCCAGAATTATTCTAAAATTCAGTCAACGCCATAGCCAAACACCTTTATGTATATGAATCTCCCAATCAGGACATTTTTCATGCAACTCTGTTTTCCAAAAAATTACTCTTTTCCCAGGGTGTTTTGCAATAGACTCACTTCAGTTGTGAATCTGGCTAAAAGTAACAACGCTTTTACAGAATTCAGTAAGGCTTTGCTTATTTAAATAACATTCATAACTGAAGAAAGAGGAGACATAGGGAAAATACAGTGTAATTAGTATGAGTAGGAAGACAAGGAAGAATGCTCATATGTGGTTTTCTAATATGCAGATTTTTTGTTTTGCTCCTGTCCCCAGGTTTATTGAGGTATAATTGACATACAAATAACTGAACATATTTAATGCATGACGTTTAGTGAGTCTGGACATATGAACACACCAGTGATGCCATCACCACAAACAAGGAAATAGATATATACAACACCTTCCCACCTCCCAGCGGTGTTTTTGTTTTTTGGAGTTGTTTTCTTTTGTTGTAAAACACTTCTTATGAAATCTGCACTCTTAACACATTGTGAAGTGCACAATACGATACTGTTATCTATAGGTAACTATGCTGCACAGCACATCTCTCTTATTCATCTGTCCTAACCGAAATGGTACACCCAATGGAACAACTCCCCATTTACCCCCAACATCCAGACCCTGGAAACCACCCTTGTGTTCTCTGTTTCTAAGAGTTTGACTATTTCAGATTCTTCATATAAGTGGAATCATGTAGTACTTTTCTTTCTGTAACTGGCTTATTTCCCTTAACATAATGTCCTCCAGATTCATCCACATTGCAGCAAGTGACAGAACTTTCTTCCTTTATGAGGCTGAATAATATTCCATTGTATGTATATACCATTTTCTTTACCCATTAATCTGGATGGATATTTAGGTTGTTTCCATATCTTGGCCATTGTGAATAATGCTGCAATAAACATAGGAGTGCAAATATCTCTTTAAGATCCTGATTTCAATTCTTTTGTATATATACCCAGAAGTGGGATTGTGATTCATATGGGAGTCTACTTTTAATTGTTTGAGGAACTTCCATACTGTTTTTCCATAGTTGCCTCACTATTTTACATTCCCACCAACAGTGTACAATTGTTCCATTTTCTTCACATCCTCACCAACACTTAACTTTGGATTTTTTTTTTTTGATAATAGCCATCCTGACAGATATGAAGTGATATCTCATTGTAGTTTTTATTTTCATATCACTGATAATTATTGATGTTGAGCATCTTTTAATATACCTTTTGGCCATTTGTATGTCTTTGGAGAAATGTCTGTTCAAGTTCTTTGCCCATTTTTTAAAATTGGGCTATTTTGTTTTGGTTTGTTTTGCTATTGAGTTGTATGAGTTCCTTACACATTTTGGATATTAACGTCTTATCAGATGTGTGGCTTGCAAATATTTACTCCAACTCTGGAGGTTGCCTTATTATACAGAATGTAAAGGCATAACTTGTTATTAAGTCATGATACTGACAAAACTTTTTGCCTTTGGAGATGGTGTGGTGTGTACCGATGTGTGACATAGATAGTGGGTCCTTGCCACAGTTATTTGGCAACACACACACTCCAAATACTCTGTAATTTTGGTTTACCTTAAGATTTAAGTGTTTACCAAGTGTCTTGGAAGCACTGAAGAAAATTTCTGCCATTATCAGGTTGCTGAGTGTGTGTCTTAAACAACTCTGTGCATGTTTCCTAAAAAACAAAAATAATTTGGCTCCAGGGAAAGTAAATGAACTGCCATAGAAAATCCCTGCTGTGCACCTCACTACAAATAACTTAATTTTGTTTCTTTTTATGGCTGAGTATTATTCCATTGCATATATGTGCCACATATTCTTTATCCATTCATCTGTCGATGGACACTTAGGTTGCTTCCATGTCCTGGCTATTGTAATTAGTGTTGCAAAGAGGGGTGGGATAGGGAGGGTAGGAGGGAGATGCAAGAGGGAGGGGATATGGGGATATATGTATACGTATAGCTGATTCACTTTGTTATACAGCAGAAACTAATACAACATTGTAAAGCAGTTATACTCCAATAAAGATGTTTAAAAAAAAAAGAAAGAAAGAAAATCCCTGCTGTGGCTAGCTCTAGGGAATGTATTGAATCCTTTGATAAAATGAGCTTTTTGTCTCTTGAAAATGTGTCTGAGTTGGCCATTTTAAGCTTGTGTTTATATTTTAGAATTGACTCAATATGCTGTTGGTATTAAATAATTAGCAGAGAAATGTCTGTTGGGGGGGGGATCCTTGTACCCAGGTTATATCTATTAGGAAAGCACAGCATTTTAAATGCAACTTATTAAACTGAATGGAGTGAGCCAATATCAATAGAAAAAACTACAATAAATCAAAGTATAGTGCAAAGTGAAAATAACTCAATTTATCTTCTTTAACTGCTTTTCTAATGGCTACACACTCTTAAGGCTGGTTTAAATCCCTGTATCTAATACCTTCATTCCATGAACCCTAGGACTCTCTGCAGCTTCTATAATGTTTATTGACACTTTAAAAATGTAGAATTCAAATTCAGTACTCATGGGTTCAAACTCTAAGCAAACTCTCTATTTCTTTGTATTTTTATATTGCAAGAAATAGAGAACTGAAGTTCACAAAATCTCGATTCACTCTTATCCTTCATGCCCTCTCTGCCCCTGTAAATTCATGATTCTATGATCATATAATTAATATATATTAAAAGAATTAAATAAAACTTGTTATTTTCCACATGATGTTAATGAAAAGAAATTGCTTTAATAAGGACCCCAAACTACAAAAATGTCAATTTTAAATATTTTAGTAAATTTAAAAAAAAATAACTAAATATCTTCTATTATTACAATCACTTTTATATTGGAATCTCTAATTCTCATATGTTTCTTACTAAGATGAGAGGAGTTAATAATCTTCACTTGCTTTCCTGTGTTGTCACCAGGCCCCTAGCTTGTTTTCAAGTAGCTACTACCTAAGAGCATCTAAAAATGATCCTTGTAAAAATATATAGAGAAAAAATACTTGAAAACATCAAAAAGCCAAAATGTGCCAGAAACTCAGAGAAAATAACCGTCAGTGCAACTGAGTTGGAAATCACAATAGTTATCCAGCAAAAAGGTTAATGCTGAAAGAGACAAATATTCTTTTCCCCTCACCCCAGGTCCTGAGCAGGGCTCTGAGACTGTCAGAAAAATAAGTAGCTTCTCTAGGGCTGTGGTTCCTGGTATTTGAAGCAGCCACACAATGAAAATTCCTGCCTCTTAACCTAAAATTTCTTTCACTTAAGTGTTAACTCAGACATTGCAACTCTTGACAATTTTACATCTTCCTTTCTAACTTGGATGCCTTTTATTCCTTTTATTGATTCATTATTTTGACCAAAGCTGCCAGTATAATATTGAATAGCAGTGATGAAAGTGAGCTTTCTCGTCTACTTTCTGATCCTAGGGAAGGCTTTCAGTTTTTCACGATTGTGTTAAATGTTTGCTGTGGATTTTCCATGAATGCCTTTTATCATGTTGAGGAAGCTTCTTTATGCTCCTAGTTTCCTGGGCAATTTTATCATGAAGGGGTTTTTGGATTTGGAGAAATGTTTTTTCCTGTGTCAGTTGGGATGGTTATGTATTTCATTCCTTCATTCCTCTAATGTAGTGTATTATTTAACTGACTTTCTTATGAAACACCTTGCATTCTTGAGATAAATCCCATGCAGTCATGGGGTATTATCCTTTTAATATGCTGTTGTGTTCACTTTGCTAGTATTTTGTTGACATTTTGTATCAGTGTTCATAAGGGGGATAGTCTGTAGTTTTCTTGTGGTGTCTTCATCTGGTTCTGGTAACAGAGTAATACTAGTAACATAGAATTAATTAGGAAATGTTCCCTCCTTTTCTGTTTTTGGAAGTTTGACAAGGCTGTAGTAGAAGTGGAGCTTTCATACAATCCTGGTGGAATGTAAAATGGTGTAGGCACATTAAGAGTTTGACAGCTTATCAAAAAGTTAGATTAGTCAGGGTTCTCCCAAGAAACAAGCAATAGTATCTACGTAGAGAGAAACTATTATAAGGTATTGGCTGATGTGATTTTGGAGGCTGAGAGTCCGAGGACCGGCAGTCTGCCCTGGAGATGCAGGAAAGCCCAAGGTGAAGTTTGAAGGCCTGAGAGCTGGAGAGCTGATGGTCTAGGTTCCAGTTTGAGTCCAAAGGCCTGAGCACCAGGAGTGCTGAGGGCAGGAGAAGATCAATGTTCCAGCTCAGCAATTAGGTAGAGAGCAACTGCCATACGATCCGGCCATTCCACTCCCAAGAATTTACCCCAAGAGGAACGAAGTCATATGTTCATACAAGTTTTGTACAGTTGTGTTTGTAATCACAAAATCTAGAAATAACTCAAAATTTATCAATCAGTAAAAGTATAAACAAATTGTAGTGTATATGAACAATAGGGTTCTACTCAGGAAAAATAATTATTGAAACATACAATGTCATAAATAATTATAAGGGAAAAAAGGCAAAAAAGAAAGTATATACTATGTGATTCTGTTCACTAGAAACTTTTAAAAAATCTAATTTGTAGTGACAGATAACAGATCAGTAGTCGTCTAGGAGGGGATCTGGGGAGGGATGGAGAAGAGAGATAACAGAAGGTCACATGGAAACTTACGAGGGTGATAGATTTGTTCACTTTCTTGACTGTGGTGATGGATTCACAAATGTATGTATGAATTTATCAAATTGCACAGTGCAAATATGTACGAATCATTGTATGTTAATCATACCTTAGTAAAATTTTTAAAAAATCAGCATCAGTCTACACTTCTTCCATACTCTCTTCCAGAGAGAGTGGAAAATTCCACATTCATTGTTTCAAGTTTTGTTCGCTAAAAGAATTTCTGTCATTATCTTTTGGAGCCATGACTAGGTGAAGTTTATAATCCTCAAGCTATCTAGTTTCATGTGTTCCACTTTCATGTGTAGAATCATCCAAAAACCAGAAAAATAATACCCTCTTCAAGAGTCAATGAGTCATAATGATTTCCCTATGATGTTATAGATATGGGTTGAGGGATACAATTTAATGTAATAGTCATAGTTACGATAATAATCTAAACTACTTGCTGTGCTTCTGTCCTTCAGAATTGTCTTAAATCTGACCTACCTTGTAGTACTATGACCACATCCACATCAGTTTCATGATGGGCAGCTCAGGGCACCCCACGATCAAGTGTTCAATCTATACCAGGGATCAATAGCCAGCCAGAAACCGTTTTTCAATGGGATACCAAATATTTGCAGATGTTCGCATATATTTTCAGGTATCTGCACACGTGTGTGCGGGAAAGAATATGCAGGCCTGATCTAAGAAGGGCTTACTTACAGGATGGTGCCAGCCTGTCCACAGTGTTTCTACCATGTGAATATTTGATTTCCTTCTAGAAGTCCAGAATTTTGATGGGTGGAAAGTGTCTGCATGATTAGTCCTCAGTAAAACTCAGGCATTAAGTCACAACAGGGCTTCCCTGGACAAAAATACTGCACACACGCATTGATGCATGTTGCTGCTTGAGAAAAGGTCATGCTCTGCGTGACCCCCACCAAGGAGTGGGAGAAAGCATATGAAGTCAACGCATGGGTTTCTCCAGACTCTACCTGATGTGTCTTTTTCCCTGACTGGCCCAGTGGCATATCCTCACTGTGTCCCCATAGTAAATCTTACCTGTGAGTACAATCATGCTGAGTACCGTGAGTCCTTGTAGTGAAGCACTGAACGTGCCGGTGATCTTGGCACCCCTGACCCAGCAAGTCAGTGATAGGAGGACCTCTCATGAAAACCTACCAAAGCCTCCAAACGGAATGACACAGACCCTTCACTCCTGTAATCACCGTTTTCTTGGGTGGATCATGTGGCCCAGCTAGCACATGAGCTTGCATGGCAGTCAGGAGCGGCTGGAGAGCCTTGTCTTGCCTTTGGCGCAAACAAAACTGACCACCATAGGCTCTCAGTAAGGGAACTGTAATTTCACACTCAAATATGTTATTTAAAATGTGTAGTTCTAAGAAGACCACCAGAAAGCTGCTTCAGTTTTCAGGAAACTCTCAAACTCCCATCCTGTCTCTCCTCATGCAGCTTCAAAATGAGTGTTTCCAAAGCACTCACCAAGAATCTGCTGAGAATCTCAGGCCTACAGGAGAGTCTGGAGGCAATTCTACCTACAAATGGAACACCTTCCAAATAGAACACTTTCCAGATATCACGTGAGTTTATTGTGTTGGCAAATCGTAACCTGGAGCACAGAGGGAAGGGGATTCTGAGAAGTGAAGTCCTTAGCTTATTCTCTGAAATGCAGAGAAAAACTTAGAACGCTTTGGGGATGATTCCAAGTTGGTAATAGATAATCCGGTACAGATAAATAATATCATATTCAAATGTTCAATCGTCCTTTATTATATATGCATATTCTATATATGCGTCTCATATTCATCTCAAATTCAAATTAATTATGAAATTTTAAGGGTTTAAATATCAAGTCTGATTAAGCTTTGCAAGTCGAACTGTTTATTAATAGTGACAAATATAATAATTGAAAGTTTTTCTCTTTCCAAATAAAAAGAGAGGACAATCTCAGCTATCATTAAAAATCTGTGGGTATTTCTCCATACCAGTATTTGTGTGCAGCATGCTGATTTTACCAGATTAGAAAAATAAAAGACTCACATAAGAGAAGGAGTGGCTGACTTAGATAGCTTGAGACCAGTGTGAAAACAGAGAATCTCTCAGGATTCAGGTCCAAGAATGTGCACATTAAAGAAAAAGAAATATTTCAACTGAAGCTTAAAAGGGAAGAAGAGACGTCTGCCTAGGGAGACAGAAAAATGCATGTCTTCTGTAATTGTTCTGTTATTTATTACATAATACCGCCTTAGCTATTATTCAAAAGAGAAATATTTTTCAGCAGAGCCTGAAAGTAGGAGGTTGAGATTTTTCAAGGTTTCTCCTCAATCAGATGAACAGAACATCAGTTCTGTCACCAGCCAGGTGCAGTGAATATACATCCAATTTCACATCCTTTTTCTGAGAACATCCTCCTTGTTGAAAATGGAGGGGTAAGAATTCAATAGAAACAGATTGCAGGTAACAAAGCCACTAGATTTTAAAAACACGTTTATTGAAGCCAAGTTTGCTCTTTAATAAAAAGTAAAGAAGAAATCAAAATTACTTCACCTAGGACACTTAGTTGTAGGCTACATATTAAAGATACAAACAGACTGAAAGTAGTTATTTTTCAGGTTTATAAATAACACACATCTTTCTACTTTCTAATAAATTGTATAGCTCATAAGTCTACTGATGTAACATGGTTAATGAAGGAAGACATGGTAGATAGTCTAGATGTGTCCATGGAGGTATCCAAAATATTTTATGAATCTAAAAAGCAAATGATTCCTTTCCAATATTCTAAAGATATTTGTGGATGAAAGTCATTTAAAAATAATACCATGTTTTTCATAAAAGAAGAGATAAAATTGGCCCCTTTCAGTTGGATAAAAACTATATTTCACTCTATATGATAATTTGTAAAGGTTAATATAGCACCAGAGGATGATAAACTGATATAATGGTTAAAAGTTTTGTTCTCTTCAAAAATATAAGAATTTTTGAAGCATCACTGCCCTGATTATTTTTAACTATTTGACATGTTTATACTCTTTACATAATGCTAATTCATCATGGGAAAAATCTTCTTGGATCCCAACTTTTAATTTCTATATAAGTGCTCTCAGTGCACTTTGTATATCTTTACTTCTTATAAACTCTATGTCAAAAAGCACATTAGATCATTTACTTTCATTGTTTATATTCTCTTTTCCTTTACATCACTCCTCACATACTTAGAAATGATAAAAAATAATGGGCAAGGAGAATTTCATCTGTAGTTATCCAGTTATCTAAACACAAAACTTGTACCATGTTGTGTAAATCAATCCAAGGCTGTCTTATAGATCAACTCAAAAATTTTGAAAGAAATACTCAAATTTAGTAGATGTGCAGTTGAAATGAGTATTTTCTTTGAAAATGTGTGATTATACTACAGTAATCATATAACTTTATGTTTATATATATGGTTTATATAATAAATCAGATAATTTTAGTTCCTGTCTTTCTTTGATATAAACTTCTATTCTTGCCCCCTAAGAAGTTATTTGGGATAAAAATTCTTGGCAATAAAGACACACTAGGATTTGTGAATCTGGGTCTCCTTTTTGTGCAGTCTTCATCCTCATAATGCTTTTCAAATCCCTTTCCAAACCAAGGAGACACATTTTTTTTCTGTTTGGCTAATACATTAGCATTTATGAATCTACAGTGATCTGGGCCCTTGACTAGGCTTTTTCCTGTAAATATGTAAAGAAGAGGGAAACACATAGCCATTATTTCTGGATTTCATTTCAAAGCATCAAGCCTGAAAATGCTCCCCAAACTAAGGAGTCAGAATAGAGCCAAAGTGTGAGAGCCAGAAGCAAGTAAATGGATCTACAACAGAGCTGGAAAGGTTAAACGGAAACCAGGTGTGAAAGTGACCAGTAAAGCAGTCATAGCAAAGAGCAGCAGGTTCAGGAGAGATGGATTCTTCACCAGTTAGGGCAGTCACCCTCAAGCTTTCACACAATGACATTTATCATTCAGCCTGGTAAGGGATGGAGGCTGAGATGCATCAGACTGGAGATACTGATTACATGCTGCTCTTTATAGCAACATTCCTGATCATGAGTCCACCTACAGAAATAGTGAGCTTCTTGAATTGTCAGACACTAAGCGAAGTAACTAAAAAATATGAGGAAAAATTTAGCTTAATTTTTTTCATAAGGTAGGTGTTACTATATCTTCTTTATAGAGTAAGAATTTTGAGAATTAGCTTTATGAAGAAAGCAACTAAACAATCAAGCAAATATACCACCTAAAAAAATGGCTAGTGATACATCTTTTAGTGTCCATTGGCTATTTATTAATAAACTAAAAAACTGTTTATTGACTGTTCACTTGTTTGTTTTTGTATACACAAACATACTTTTTAATTTTATTTTTCCAGCTTTATTAATGCAAAATTAACAAATTAAAATTGCATAAATTAGGTTGTACTATGTGATGATTTGTGTATACATTGTGAAATGATCACCTCAATCAAGTTAATTAACACATCCCTCAATTCACACAGTTACTATGATTTTGGTTTTTATGTGTGGTGATAACATTGAAGATCTATTTTCTTGGCAGATTTCAAGTATGCAATACAGAATTGTTCACTGTAATCACCATTCTGTACATTTGATCCCAGAACTTATTCATCTTATAACGTACAATTTATAATCTCTGGCCTGAAGAACTCTACATTCTATAGTCATATCACATACATACAACACAGCACACATACACACACACAAATACTAACAAAACTTAGCCTCACCAATATATTTTTCAAATGTTATGCAAATTCTGTGGATTCTGATACTCATTCCTTTTATGTATATATTTTTTTATTGAACTATAGTTGATTCACAATGTTGTGTTAGTTTCAGGTGTACAGCACAGTGATTCAGAGATAGATATATATAGATATATATATATATACACACATATATATATACATACATATATATATTCTTTTTTAAGATTCTTTTCCTTTACAGATTATTACAAAATATCGAGCATATTTCCTGTGCTATAGTCCTTGTTGGCTATCTATTTTATATGCAGTAGTGTGTATGTTAATCCCAAACTCCTAATTTATCACTCCCCCACCCCTTTCCCCTTTGGTAACCATAAATTTGTTTTCTATGTCTGTGGATCTATTTCTGTTTTGCAAATAAGTTCATTTGTATCATTCTTTTTAGATTCCACATGTAAGCAGTGTCATATGATAGTGGACTTTCTCTGTCTGGCTTACATCACTTAGTATGATGATCTCTAGATCTATCCATGTTGCTGCAAATGGCATTTTTTCATTCTTTTTTATGGCTGAGTACTATTCCATTGTATATATGTACCACATTTTCTTTATCCATTCATCTGTTGATGGACACTTAGGTTGCTTCCTTGTCTTGGCTATTGTAAATAGAGCTGCAGTGAACATTGGGGTGCATGTATCTCTTCTAATTATATTTTTCTCCAGGGTATATGCCCAGGAGGGGGATTGCTGGATTATATGGTAACTCAACTCATTCCTTTTTGCTGAAAAGAATATTGAAATATATTAGGCTGCCTGAAAGTAAAGCAGAGAGTTGGAGCATATGAAAAGGAGGGAGGGAGAAAAGAAAGGACGGAAAGAAGGAGAAAAGGAAGAGAAAGGGACAGGGATGGAGGGAGGGGGAGGGAGGAGAGAAAGAACTGAGGAGACTGGGGAGTTTGGGGAGCAGGAGAAGTAGGAGAAAAAGGCGTTTTCTAAATGGTGCTTTGAGGGATTACCAGGCACTAAAAACTTTACACCTTTATTATTTAACCTCAGGACAACCTAGCAAAGTAAATATTGCACTTTGTATATTTTTTAATGAGGGCAACATGGTGAGAGATGAGATTTACACCAGGCTAAATGGAAAGCAGGAAAGTCAGATTCTAGTTGGGCTTATCTGCTTGCAAGACACCTGCCCCCTGTCACACAGCACACTCTGCAGGGACTGTCTCAGTGTCCCTGACCTCATACATTTGATGGTATTGATCACATCACCCTCCCGGTCCTGTGGAAATGTAATCCACACTGATCTCTTTTTGTTTCTCAAAATTTTGGAGAAAACTTTTTTTAAAAAGAGAGAAAAAGTTCATATGCCTTTGCTCCCTGGGGAAACTGATATATAGAAATGATATAAACATAAAATAGCAATATGATCTTAATGAAATAAAAAGGAAAGGGTATTGCAGGAGGAAACTGAGATATAGTTTGAGCATGAGAGACATATATTCTCTGGGATCTGTCAACTAAAATGACTTATAAAACATGGAGAGTAATCCAGCGACTATTGCCAAGTATGCAGCTGGAAGAAGTACCATTAATCATCTTTTTAAAAAATATCTTCTTGTAAATCAGCATTATAAATTAAAAGAACTCTCTCTGCAACAACTTCTCCCTGGACATTTGCCCACAGTAAGTCACAACTACCAAATTCTGTGCTTTCCCTCAGGAGTCCAATCCATATTCCTGGGCCTGCTCCCTTCTGGATCTTCTCATTAAGCTATTCACATCAGGCTTAGCACCCACATAACTGTCTTCTTTGGCCAACAGTCAAAAATTGGTCCAATATCCCTTCACAAATATATATGCCTGGGTTCTAAACACAAACTCAACTTATGACCACTGATACGTTGACTTCTGGTTGATATGTGTGCACTTTATTATTATTACATTTAAACTAACCAAAATGTTACAATTATTCTTTCGTACTTATAAATCTTATATGTAATTAAAATTTAGAAATATTAATCACAATAATCCTCAATAAATTAATTAATCTTTTAGAACATCTGTCAAATTAGAATTTAAATGTAGCAAAAATCTAATTAGATACTTTGAAAAAGGTAGACATAAGCCATGGATGATTTCATATCATTAAAAATAAAGCAATTAAAAAAATTAATCAGAAAAATGTTAAGCAAAAAATATTATATATATATATATATCCCTTATTTATAAAATGCCAAACTTAATTTCCTAATACTATGCTGAGAGTTTTTACACCTATGTTTATAGATGAACATGTCTGTACTTTAAAAGTACTTTTTGTATTTGTGTTCAAAGGGTCAAGAGCCTAAACAATGGATTGGGAAATGGTTTCTCTTTCTCCATTATCAGAAAGTTTATGGCAGCATTCACCTCTGTAAACATCTGGGCCTGGGCTTCCCTGGTGGCGCAGTGGTTGAGAATCCGCCTGCCGATGCAGGGGACACGGGTTCGTGCCCCGGTCCGGGAGGATCCCACATGCCGCGGAGCGGCTGGGCCCGTTAGCCATGGCCGCTGAGCCTGCGCGTCCGGAGCCTGTGCTCCGCAATGGGAGAGGCCATAACAGTGAGAGGCCCGCGTACCGCAAAACAAAAAAAAAATAGAAAAAGAAGAAAAACATCTGGGCCTGTGTTTTGTGGGAAGAGTTTTTTAAATCCAGTGGTTCACATGTAACTAATCTGTGCTAGACTTATCCATCCTATTTCCTCCTTCAACCAGCTGTCATGGGCTAATTTTTTGTGTGTAGAAAGTCATGTGTTTGGCACAGCTCCCTAATGTAGTGACATGGAGTTGGTTATTCACTAACTACCGTTTTTTCAGTCATTTAAAAAGCTGATTTATGCTGTGATGCTCCCTTTTCATTTTCAATATTTTTGTCTAAAATATTTTTTGTTAACTGTTGTAGAGTACCAACTTTTGGCATTGTTACTCCTCTTTACTGCATTTTTGTTTGTTATTGTATTCAAAGGACAAGATGCCTATTTTTTCCCTCCCATTGCTGATCACTTTTAATGTTTTACATGCATACTTACCTTAACAATTTGTGAAAACCTGTACCAACATTGGGTCCTCCCCCAGAAGAAGATACGAACTTTAGAGCCTTGGCTCTTGGTACCTCTCTCTGACTTACCTAGTGTTCTTCTCTTCAGTTATATTTTTTTCATTATCTCCATATCAAACACTCTTGTCGGTGTTGTAGCTATAAGCAGTGGAGGTTTTTTTTGTTTGTTTGTTTTGTTTTGTTTCAGTTTATCTGCTTATTTACCAAGGTTTTTGCCTATCCTTCCGTCAGCTCAGACATTCCTTCTAAAATCATTGTCTTTTTTCCTTAAATCTTCTCGATTCTTAGTTGCCAGTTAGGTTTTACATTTTCAGCTTGGAGTTGTCTTCTTCTGAAATTGGCGGCATCCCAGATCTAGTCACAGAGCTGGCTTACGGATGGCTGGGTTCAGGCCCTACTCGTGGGCAGTGCCTGTGTCTTCTCCCTAGGAAGTAACATACAAGAAACAGCGGGTGAGCAGCAGCTTTCTATTTTTCTGTGAGCAAAAGACCCTCATTGCTTCTTTCACATTTTGAGAAGTGTCCATGTTTTTAATCTTCTCTTTTTACAATTGATTTTCTATTTCTATTTATCTTTTCTATGTGTTTGGAGTGATGCATATAGAAAATGGCCTAAAACAGAAAGCCTTACATTACTTTTATTTGTAGTTCAGTAAAACCACATTAATAAACTTTGAGCATTTTCAGATATTATAATGAATCAGTACTTCTTATTTTTAAACACAGAAATTATAATGTCTTGGTAAATAAATAAATGGACAGTATAAAAGAGAATCTGTAGATGCAGAACTATCTACAAAGAGTAGTCTAGAGAAATATGTTTACCTCATTCACATGAGAAAAGATTATCTCCATAGAGAGCTTCTTAATACCTACATTCTGTTGCCTGTATCTTTTTAATTATGTGAGACAAATGAGAAATTGGCATACCCTACAGAATCTTATTATACTGAAACTTATCCATGTTTAGCAGTGATTTTAGCAAAATAATTATTTTCTGGCTCTTGAAAGTTTTGGCTGTTGGTGAATTCTTCTGGCTATTAGTAAAATCTGAAATTGTGAAGAGGTTGCTATAAAAATAAAGTTAGGCTTTTAAAATCCAATTTAAAAATTCATGTTTACAGACACAATAGTCAATTAGGCCTTCAGATTTCGAATACCATGTTGTAAAGATTTTCTCTTTCAGGGCTATCCACCCTCCAGTATGAGAAACGTTTTCAGCTCAAAACATAAGTGACTAACATACCTTTTATAACTTTAGGGAAATGTGGGATTCATCATGTATAATAAACTGATGAACATAAAATAAAATAAATAAAATGATAACCAAATTTCTTGACAACCACATGGCCCTAAAATAAACTTACATACTATATAAGAAACTTACATTCTGGTAATATACCTCAAACAAAGTCTTGTTACTCTTTCTAGTGTGCATTTGTTCTTTAAAATGAGATTGTCAGTCACTGTTTACAATTGTAAAGCCATTCCATATTTTTACCTTATTTTTCCAATGAGCAAGCGGCCCTCAGCTGTATTACCAGTGCATTTGGTGGCATTTGGAGTGGTTCAAACAAGCCTTCTAGTGCTCTGTAAGAAGTACCCTATGAGCCCTATCACATGTTTGAAGTAATACAGAGACTTCTAAGACAAACAGCTCCTTGTGCTGGTGGAGCTATTTGAGGGTAGTATTGAATTGATTCTTTTGCTGGCCTGGAGGGTCCCTGCCACCTGAATGAGAAAAGCTCTGAATGTGAAGGTGCTGGGGGAGATCTCTCCTGTGCCAGGTGCCTTGCCATGGTCTTATTTTCCTGACTAATTCTTTCTAGATCTGGTCCCCATAATCAGGCCAGTTTCTCCCTTTCCATGCCTTGTCTCCTACCAGAGTGTGTGTGTGTCCTTGTGCGTGTTCTCAAATTAAGTTGTAAACTGGCATCATCCTCACTGTTCCACGTAGACCTGTTTGATATCCTGCCAAAGCCTTTACAACACCCCCTTGATAATCCCATGCCGGCCTGGAATCAGGCTGCTCTTCCACATCTGGCTTTGGTTGTACCTCGATGGTCACTTACCATATCCTTGATTGTCGCAGCATGCAGGCACTCTCCTAAGGACTCCTTCTCCAGAGAGCTTATCCTTCAATCATTGCTGTTGAAGGACAATATTCATGGTGACTGAGGCCTTAGGCACTTTCTACCATAGATACGTGTGTTTGGAGAAAATAAAATCCATATGATTGCATCCCTATTGTCAATTTTCTTAAACTGTTATTATGAAAAACAATATTTATTTTGTTTGTACTTATTTTTTGCGCCCTGTCACTATTATTGTCCATTTATTCATTTAACAGTGAGTCTGAGGGAGATTCTTTCCAAAAAGTGTAGTGTGGAGACATCTGGTGGTCTTTCCTCAATATTCCGTTTCACCATGTAATTGTTCATATTGGTTTATCCGATTTATAAATGCTGTACCATTCTATATCAACATTAAGATAGGAAAAACAAGACTTTGTTTAGTTGCTAGATCATTCTTCAAAAAATGCATACATAGCATCAATAATGAGGATCAGTTTCAAAACATAAAACATATGACAACAGAGCTTCCCTGGTGGCTCAGTGGTAGGGAGTCCGCCTGCTGATGTGGGGGACGCGGGTTCTTTCCCCGATCCGGGAGGATCCCACGTGCCGCAGAGCGGCTGGACCTGTGAGCCATGGCCGCTGAGCCTGCGCGTCCGGGGCCTGTGCTCCGCAGCGGGAGAGGCCACGGCAGTGAGAGGCCCACATACCGCAAAAAAAAAAAAAAAAAAAAAATATATATATATATATGACAACATATGACAAGTTGCCTTTTGTGAAACACAAAGTTTTCTATGCCTATGAAGTAAATTTCCAAAGAAACATTTAAATAAGTGCTTATCTGACCTAGAATATATCCATGCTAGGGGAGAGAAAATCCTTCAAATAATAAATATTAGATGTAATAGTAACAATTATAATTATTGCAATGCAATTTATTTAATAAATGTTCTATATGTATTTATTGGATGTATTACAGACATTCATTTAATATTTTGGGTGAATTAATTTATATCAAATGAAATTTATGTTATAATAGACATTGGAAATTATGAATTCATCAAATAAATATTTTTATGATGCATAATGAAATAAAAGAAAATATTGAAGGTACATTTGCAAAATAATAAAAAAAACTTATATGTATTTAAACACAATTTCCGTACTGTTTGTTTTTTTTTTTAATTTATTTATTTATTTTTGGCTGTGTTGGGTTTTTGTTTCTGTGCGTGGGCTTTCTCTAGTTGCGGCGAGCGGGGGCTACTCTTCTTTGCGGTGTGCGGGCTTCTCATTGTCGTGGCTTCTCATGTTGTGGAGCGCAGGCTCTACATGTGCAGGCTCGGTAGTTGTGCCTCACGGGCTTAGTTGCTCCGCGGCATGTGGGATCTTCCTAGACCAGGGCTCGAACCCGTGTCCCCTGCATTGGCAGGCAGATTCTTAACCACTGCGCCACCAGGGAAGCCCTCCATACTAAGTTTTAAGGAATGAGGACATATCTAAGTCTCTGCTAACAGTCATAAAATAACTCATTTTTCCAATTACATAAATTGTTGCTACAATATGGCATTTCATAAAGTGGCCTTAGAAATTATTGAGAATAATTTGTGTCTAAAACAGTCTAAAACACTGTTTCAAAAGTAATTAATAACAATGAATAAAACAGTACATGGTTATTGATAATTACAATAAAAATTTCCACTAATTTAATACTAATAAGTGGCAGATTATAAATTTCATGAAACCCTATGAGGTGAGTTCTAATTTTATAAAGGCTTAGTGGAGTTCAGCAAGAGATAAATTACATGTGCAAAGTCACATTAAGTTCCAGAATGAAAATCAAGTATTACTTTTTGCTATATTTTAACAACACTAATTTAAGTGTGTGTGTGTATATTTATTTATTTATCAAAATTTGTAATTGATATTTTAAAGAAAAAAATCTATTTTGTTTGTGTAAAATAATAACATATATGAGCTTTTTATTTAAAAATAGAATTTGGTTAGCATCTTAAATGTAGCAGTGCTCTACTTATTTTTAAATTTCAAGTCAGATGCAGGCAAAGTTGTAGCTCAGAAGACTGAAAATGAAAACTGACAAATATTTATCTAGATCTCTGATAGAGTGAAATAACTATGAGGCAGATTGAGAAAAATCCGTACAGACTTCAGAGTACTACAGTCTTAAGTTTGCATGAAAAAAGAAAGAAAAACAAAAATAAAGCATTATGCACCCTCACCATCAAATCCTAAATCATAGATTTGTGTATGAACATTTAAGGAACCAGAAACTCATGCCCTGCTCTGACTTCTGGGGCACACTGAAAATGATGCAGAAAAGTGTATAACTCTCCCTATCTTCTTTTTTCTATATTTACCTATTCAGAGGAAGAATAAGAAAACTAAAGGTCAAAAAGTTGAAAGGAACAGAGAAAAATCTGATAGCAGCGATCTGTTTTATGAGAGATTAAAATCTCTGTGGAAATCATTTTATGTAGCAGCATAAATAAGAACAACTTTGGTAGAAATACAATGAGGCTTGTAGTTTTCTCAAGCTTTGCTTGAGTATGTAAGAATGAAAAATACATATTGCTGGATACATGAGATAAAAAGCATGCTTCACTTAATAAAGAAAATTGTTAAATAAAATTATGAGCTGAAAATAAAGATAGCATGGAGTCAGACAAGGAAGAGTCAACAACTAAATGATTGGTCTTGAATGGTGCTGCAGAAGAAATAAATAAAGATATAATAGAAGAAAATATTCCTCAGCTAAATAAAAATTTACAAATGCAGACAAAAGTGTTGATGCGTAGCTTGACACCTTTACATCGTCAAATGCAAATCGTTTCTTGTAATCATGTCTGAAGTGAAATTGTTTTGTGTGTTAATCTCCAACATTCCTCATTATTTATGATAAGAGCAACTCTATCATTAACTATGAACAGATGAAGTTTATTTTTCATTAATATAACTGGCATCTTATCCAAAGGAAAGGCAATCAATCTGAAGTTTGAACAGTTATAAAGCAAAAGTTAATAAATATGTCTGGGTATTTTTTAACATGGGTGTCTGTTTATTGGCATTCATTTGACTGTCATAATTCTGATGTTCAGAGTGTACAAGCTAAGAATTAATATTTAGAAAATTGTTAAATAAACAAAGTCTGTTTCTTCTGAGATCTGATTCATTTCACTTGAATTGCTTTTTAATAATACAGATAGAGAGAAAAATATTTCTGCTTTTCAATGAGCTTTTTCAATGAGCGTGTTGTATCAAGTAAATACTTGAAGTTATTTTAGATTTATTAAATGTGACTACTACTGAAAATTGCCTTACTTTCTCTATTTTTAGACACAAAATATGATGACGATTTACTGCTAAAAATAGTGATATTATTTTGATTTCATATATTATATAATTTAAAGTCACACTATTAAAAGGAGTTTGGAAGGAGTGGGATTGATATATATGATGATATATGAGGATATAGTATCAGAATAAAAAGAGTCCAATAAGAATAATATGACAAATGGCTGTAAAATTAAATTTCAAATAGAATTATTGAGTAAGTCTAGATAGAAACCGTTTTTCAAAAAACTAGAATTATTGGTTTTGAGTGCACATAGAAAGCTACACATTTCTTGACTCTGAAAAAGAAATTACATCTCTTCATTCAATAATATTTATTACATCACTGTTTATTTATTGAGTTTTACCATGTGTCAATCACTGTTCTAGGCACTAGGAATATAGCAGTAAACACAATAAATGAAAATTCTTGCTGTCCTGGAGCTGCCATTCTAGTATAAGGATTCATTCTGAAGACTGCACCAGCCCCTAAACAGTGTCTGATACATTGCCTATACTCATCAAAGACTAACTGACTAACTGTTTGATTGACACCTGTGTGAATGATAAAATTAATAAATAAAATAATTACTCTTTTAGTTTTTCCCAGACCACTTCATCTGTCATGGTCATATCCACTCCTGTACTCCTGTACAGTATAAACCCATGAAGTTCTCCTTGGAGTCTAGCCTATGCCTGTTTTTTGCTTTTTGACATCTTTTATTAATATACCACCTGCTCCTGTAGATCCTGGGATCAGGACTGCCACCCCAGTGAGCCCAGAAGGCAGAACATCAAGCCAAAGCTTATTCTCAAAACTTAAGATCTCATAGTTTGTCAGATAAGCTCAAATGTGACTGAGGAAATATGTTCAAACTAATTCATATTTTTAATAAAATATCCTCCTTTAATTTTTGTCTTTTCAATATTTCATAATATTTATTTATTCTATTTATAGAATAATTTGAGGTTATCTTCTTGGGCCAGTCACAGAAAATTATTCATAATGTGATGGTTCTCCTTAGTATATTATCAAATATAACAAATATAACTGAAATGTTGCTTAAATGGAAGCAAGACATTTTTCTATTTTACCAAATCAGCTTGATGTTTAAATACATTTTATGTATTTAAATCAATTAAATACATAAATCAATTTTATGTAAATTGATCTTATTTTTAGGTACATGTAACATTCCTTAAAAAATATTTCATTACTGCAACTATTCAAAAGAGAAGAAGAATTTACTTTTATGGTGTATAGTAGAAGATCAATAATATCATAAATAACAAGTTGTGTCATATATAAATGATGAGAATGAGCAAGTTGAATAATGATTTCATTAACTCATTTTAATTGTGACTTGGGGAGATGAAAATGCAGACAACTTGGTGTATGTGTTGAAATGTGTTAAAATATAATGAGCTGTGAATTATATTTCTGAGTATTACTTTTGGATTCCTAGTGAGATGGTGAATTATGCGAGGAAAGTATGACACCAAACCAATGCTATTAATCTGTAGACCAGTAAATGACTAGGCTCAGAGTGTGGCAATTTAAAATATTTTATAAAGAGTTACCATAAATGTGAATGCTTTGGTAAAATGAAATGTTATGTCTTCAGAAGTCTGAGTTATATTTAACTGATAATCATTTGAATAGTGCATTAGAAGTATTGTGAGTTTCCATTTTGCTGTTTTCGGCTGTTTAACACTAACTTTATTTAACAAAGTTAGCCTCTAGATTGTTGTTAATATAAATATTATTTTCCTGGGCTTATCATTTGTTTATATGTTTGTGTTATGACTATAGAACATGTGAAAACTAAATCAAGACTATAAACTTGGATAAAGCTGTGTATTGCATCTTATCAAACATATGGATTTTCATTTTTAAAGTTAGTTTTAAGGACTATTAACTTTTAAATCTAGAGTCAGGTATTGGTCTTATATAGTTGTAGGTGAAGTATTCTATTAACAAATTAGCAAATAAAAATAAATAATAAATCATTTTGTCTGCAGATCATATTTTGGTAGGACTAGGAGAGATATTCTGAATACAAGACTATATGTTTGATAAGTATATCATGCAGGTGAGGAAAAGGCTGGAAATTAGAGGCCTGGCCTTGAAAAATAACACTTAGGTTAATGTATTTTATGGTACAGGCTCTAGGGTCAAAATATTAGGGTTCAAATTCTAAATCAGACATCCAGTAGGTATTTAACCATGAGCAAGTTATTTAATTTTTCTGTGCTTCTGTTCCCTTATCTAAACACGTGAATACTATCAGTACCTACCTCATAATTCTGTTGTGAGGATTACTGAGGACTTGTCAAAGGCCTGTGTATGGTAAATGCAGTAATTTTAACCATTATTATCATCAACATTATTATTAAAACCATACTATATGCAAGATCCATTTCTAAATGCCTGATGAAATAGAAAGATGAATAAATCATGATCCCTTCTCAAAGGAGCAACTCCATGATTAAAATTATGATAATATGATCAGATCAGTATCAGCATCAGTGTTTATCTCTTCTTCAGACAAAAATGTCATGAAAAAATGAAAATGGAATTTAAATCAATCAATCCGTAAGAATTCAGTGAAACTAGAAAGGCTTCTAAGAGTACATTTCACAATTTTAAGAATTGCTGAAATAGTTTAAATGCCAACATTATTAGGTTTATTTTTTTTAAAAAGCAAGGAGAAAGACAAACTAAAACCCAATAGATGCACATGAGCAGACAGCTGAGGAGGTAAGACAGTTCCAGAAATCACTAACTTAGAGGTAGCACAGCTATGGAGTATGTAGGATTCCTGAAGTAACCAGAAGCATAATTTATGAGGGAACTCTCTTTTAGGAACTGGGTATGTGTTCATACTCCATCCATCTTGCTGAATGGCAAAAAAGTGCAGTATCGACTTCCAAGATGTGGCAGTATAAGTAAACATGACCCGGGGCTGGAGAGTAGTGTTTCATCAAGAAACAACCTACGCTTATAAATACAACCTACCCAGCTATCCTCCCCCACAGTCAGAAGAAGCTGACTACAGTACTAAGGAGCCAATGTACATTTCTCAAATATGAGTGTACAAAACTCAATAAATAGTTTATGCAGTCACTACAATAAACAGAGAAAAGCTAAAACCAGAGGAAACTCATATAATGTAGTCATAATCACTATAGTCAATTTAAATGGCTAAGATATTATACCTATAAAATAAGAATAACTTCCTATGAATAATTAATATCAATAATATTGGGAATACAAAGTGATCATAATGTGATCATCTAACTAAAAATAGTGTAGAAGAGCAGAGCAAATATAATTGAAAAGGAAACCTGTTATATTAACTAAAGTAAATCTAGAACACAGAGCAAGTTGTTAGAAGTAAGAAGCAGAAATATGGTATATAATTCCCATAGCACTTCAGGAAAAAATGGAACAAAGACATGACATCCATGATTTAGTAAATTGAAGGGAACAACAAAAACAAGATACCAAGACAGAGGTAACCCTTCAGCTTTGTTCTTATTTTTCAAATTTTTCAAGAAGAGTAAAAATCTTTAAAATTTTTTTCTTGAATATTCTAGATGACTGAAAACTTCAACTTGTGGTATTATATACACATACAAAGTGATACAGGGAATTAAATATACTTTATTTGGGTTGCTCAATCATTGATTTTTATTTATTTAAATTGTACTATGTTTAGAGAGTGATAGGATGCCAAACAACTGGGATATTTTCTTTAACATATTCATCATATAACTGAAAAATTGCTTTGCCATTATATTGTCATAGATAAAGAAAAAATATATTCTCCATCCTGATATTAAATTTAATCTTGATTGTTTTTCTAAAGTATCTTCCAAATAATGATCTAGTATTTTCAGATTTCTTTTTTAAATTACTTTATTGAAGTGTGATTGACATGTAAAAAATCTGTACATATTTAATATATATAACTCAGTGAGTTTGGGGAGAAGTACACACCCATGAAACCATCACAACCATAAAGGCCACCTCACAAAGTTTCTGCCAACTTCCATTATTCTTAGTACTTTTTTGTGGTTAGAATACTTAACATAAGATCTGCTCTCACTCAAAATCCAAGTAGTTTATGGGGGAAATTTAGGAGCTAGAGCCAACTCTAATGCAAGCCCTGATGTCCTATTTCCATTTCCCAATACAGCTCTCATTTGCCGAGTTGGAAAGGATCCAATTCATACAGGAATTTTGGATTCTGGATGGACATAAGGTCCCTTGATGACTCTTTTTATTATTGTTTTTGTATGGTGATAGTGGTAGTGATCGTTAAAATTTGTTTTCCTCCAACTAA
Organism: Delphinapterus leucas; assembly: GCF_059928025.1. Taxonomy (NCBI): domain Eukaryota; kingdom Metazoa; phylum Chordata; class Mammalia; order Artiodactyla; family Monodontidae; genus Delphinapterus; species Delphinapterus leucas. The sequence goes on from NC_143142.1 coordinate 79,978,191, forward strand.
GTCACAGTGAGAATCCAGCAACTGACTTTCAAAGGGACTAGTATTTCATATAACAGATTTAGGGAAGTGATAGTTCTTGAATTCCAAATTTGGGCCTTATATTTCTCCTACATGGGCCATTCAAAGGCTCTGTGACATGAAATAGACACCTGAGATATTCAGAGTTGTTTCTAGGTGATGTGTGCTCAAGAAGGCTTGCAGTTTTCTCTCTGGCTTTGCAGCTATTGTTCACTATCCCAAACAGCTAAGATGTCATTTTTAGCAATTTAGAGCAAAAGATGAATATATATTCAATCTCTGTAAGATATTAATCATGTCAATTAAATTGTGTTTACTAATATAACCTCTAGAATCAATTTGTCCTTTGATTATCCAAGTCTGTGGCTTAAATAAGAGTTCATCAATTCAACAAATAGATATTGAAAGCCTACTGTTTGTCATGTCTTAGCAGACATCCATAAGTAAAAGGAATATTGATTTCTCAGAGAAGCACAGATGCAATTATCTTCATTTTGTCAAACTCCCTATAGGTAGTTTTGGCTTGAATCACTTCTGCTGGTATTAAGTATGTAAATATTTACATTTATACTGTCCTTGCTGGGGCATTTTCACAGGCTGTGGTTTTACAGTGGTCACCAGTTTATGCTATGCTCTATCCATTTAAGTTTGGCTTCTTCCTGTCCACATGATTGTAATAAATCAGTTATAAAAGTGCAGAGACAGGGAAACCACCCTAAAAATTATTTGATTCCTTTTGTTTTAATGTATCATATAATATTAGAGCACGTCATCAAAGTTCCATGACTCTTTTCCCATAATTTCTAAAGTCTAAAGTAGTTGCACTTATAGTTTTTTAACAGACAGATTACCTCTAATACTGTATCTAAATATTTCTGAATGTTTGAACCTTATATTTGGTCTAGACCATGTGAGTTCAGGCATAATTAATGTGGTAATGGAAGGAAAGATAATTGGTGTTTTTTGTCCTCTTCCAACAAGGCCCCTTCTGAACTGTACTCTTTTAGGAAACCCTCCTTACATTTAGAAAAATTAGGATAAATTAAAATAGTGTGATATATGTAATCCCTTGCTGTTTAAATGCAGCAAGGGATTATAAAAACAATTATAGTTATGAAAAACAATTATAGTTATGGTTGGAATGCTTCTTATTTGATACTGTTCTTGTATTGGATTTGTTCCCAAAACTTCTGAACTCGTAAAATGAGAGTTTGCCAAGGTTTTTGTTATGGCCACAACAAAAATTGGAAATTTAATTTGTGTAGTACTACATTAACTTCTTTTACAATTTATAAATTAAATTTGTAAATACACCAGTAAGATTATTGTTCTTTTAAATGTTATTTTCCCCAAAGCTGTGACCAAACCCATTACTTAATCTGGGCAGTATTGCCAGGATCAGACATTGGTTCTTCAGTTTGTCTTTCTTTAGCCAATAGTCAAAATTTCTTTCTCAGTAGGCCAGTCTACCTTAAAACATTTTCAGCAAAAAGGAGATAAGTTTTCAAAAACAGATTTAAGAAAAACATTTTCCTTCTTTTAGAAGGAAATTGTGTCTGACTGGTTAGATTATAGAGTCAGAAAGGGCTTTCCTAAAGCAGCAAGGGTCTTGATACTTAATTCAAAGATTTTTAACTAAGTAATAATTGCCATGCACTTAAATTGATTCAGGCCAAAAGGTATGTCTTAATGGTCAGGCTTATAATTTGAATTTTTTGCCCTGTCAATATATCAAGTTAATAATCTTTTACCACCTACAAAGGATAAAAATGTGAAACAGTTCACTTTTCTATCCTAAATCTCTATACTTCCTCTAATTCTGCTTAGATACTTCCTTACTATATTTTATCACTTATAGGTATAGGAACCAGCTTAACTTTCTAGCATTCTATCTGAAAAATATCTTGTCCAAGTCCACAAGTTCAGTGAGTATGCTTCCAAGTTACCATAGACAAGTGTCCTACCAATTGTTTTACCACTGCTTAACTCATTTTTTAAAAAGCTGAAATTGATAAAATAGAAACAAACACAATGAAAGAAATAGTTAAAAACAAAGTTATTTATTTGAAAAGGCTAATTGATGAATCCCTGGCAAGCCTGATAAAAATAGATGAAATATTCAAATACATACCTGAATAATCCTGCTACTAAAGAAATTGAATCCATATATAAAACTCTTTCAACAAGTAAGACATCAAGCCCAAGTAGATTTTTTTTTTTTTTTTTTTGCGGTACGTGGGCCTCTCACTGTTGTGGCCCCTCCCGCCCGTTGCGGAGCACAGGCTCCGGATGCGCAGGCTCAGTAGTTATGGCTCACGGGCGCAGCCGCTCCGCGGCATGTGGGATCTTCCCGGACCGGGGCACAAACCTGTGTCCCCTGCATCGGCAGGCGGACTCTCAACGACTGCGCCACCAGGGAAGCCCCCAAGTAGATTTGATGTTTTATTTTCCCCCATATTTTACTGAGAAAGAATATCAAATCTACTATATCCTCCAGAATGTGGGAATCTTCCAAGGCTTTTATCACTTTCCTTTTTTTAAAAAAATTCTTCCTCCTTCTCCCACTTTTTCCTCCATCTTTTCTTCCTTCCTTCTTTCCCTACTTTCTTTACTACATAGTTTTCAAGATTTCCTAATTTGGTTGAAATACTTTAGTTTAAAGACAATTGGAATAGTCTAATCATAAACTTTTGGTATGGAAGTCATTTATAATGATGTCACCAATATTTTCTTATTCAGGGCAGTATCCTATAGCTCAGCAATGATGTTTTAATAGTATTTTTTGTAGTCCATATTATATCATACAAAATAATATGATATATTTTTCTTTCCTTTTAAATCCATTCATTTATTCTTACATAATTTTGTTAGAATTTTCAGTAAATTTCCATTACATATATAAAGATATAATACTGGAAATATTTAAAAATTAAAAGAAATTAAGGCCAAGGTACTGATGGGAGACCAATGCAAAATCTGACTTTTTCTTCAATTGTTTTAAGATTTTGGAAATATGCTATGAATGGTGAAATAAAGTATATCATAAATATTCATAAGGCTCTAAGTTGATCTTCTTTGTGATTTACTTTGACTTCCTTTTCAGTGGTTGATGTAAAATTTGGCAGGGAGTATGGGTTAGAAGCGAGAATAATGAAGCACAATTATAGCCAAAATCAACAATAAGTTAACCCTCATTTAGATACTATAATGTTTAGTTACATTTATGGATAATTATATTGAATAAATTATTTAGTGTTACTTTTAATAAACTATTTTTATAATGGATCTCTTGATTAAATTTAATGACTGGAGGTAATTAGCTACAATACAGATATCACAGTTAATTAAAATATTTGGCTACATGCATGGATGAGTGTATCTTTATGACCCAGAAAGATCTTAATTGTTGTCTAAGTACTTAATTTTAATATTGAGTTTAAGTGATTAAACTATACATTTGGCTAATGTCATGAGGAATTATTCATGAGAAAAAGTTAAATGGAGCATAGATGTCAAAATTTTATAAATCAAAAATATATTACTAAATTGAATATGACAGGTTAACTTCTAATATTTTGTTTATCCTTCGAGCTATAGCTCTGGCAGCAGAAGAGAAGAAAGATCTCAAAATTTCTAAAAAGTCTTATATCTATAAATTTGGTAGCAATACAAAAATAGTTAATTCTTTCTATTTACCAGCCTGTGAAAACGAACTGGCAGAATTAATTCTGTTTTTGTTTTTTTGTTTTTTCAAAAGAAAGGTTTAACTCCCATGGAAAATTAGCATTTTTGTTTCCCCAAGAGTTATTATGCTTTATTTTTGAATAATAATGGTGATTTTTATATATGTGGATATTAGAAAAAATTTTGTAAAATTCATAATACCCAATTTTGCGAGTCAAGCAAGAACTCATAATATAAATCAGCACTAATTGAGAAACATCGTAAGGTTGAACAGGAGATTTATTTTTTAGATTCAACAAAAATGTTTTAAGCACTTACTATATGCAGGGTCTGTTCTGAATATGGGAGATATATCATTTAACTAAGCATTCATGTAATTTATATTCTAGCTTGTGGAAATAGCCAACAAACAAACAAAAATGGAAATATATAGTATGATAGAAAGTAACGTGTGAGTTGGAGAAAAATAAAATATAGAAAGCATAGATAGAGAATAGAGAGAAGTTGTAAGTTTCAAAGGATGGGTTAGGGAAGGTGTGAAAATGACATTTAAGGAAAGATCTGAAGAATGTGAGGGAGTGAGACTTGAGGTGTTCAGAGGAGAGAACAATACAGAGGGAACAGCAAGTGCATGTGCCTTCAAGGGGAAGGGGTGTTTTCTGATGACACACCAGGAAGAGCAATATGATGAAGGGAGTATGGAAGGGGGTGTTATTAGGAGAAAAATACTGGGAGTGGGATGATAGGCTCTTTGGCTTTTCATCTGAGTAATATGGGAAGCCACTGAAGGTTTTTAGAAAAATAAATAAGTACATTTGACAGGACGTGGTTGTGTTGAATACAGACTAAAAGAGGGCACAGATAGGGACAGGAATCAAATTATTCAGCTAAGAGAAGATGGTGTCTTGACATAAGATGTATCCTTTAGATCATTAACAGTGCATGGACACTGGATATACCCTGAGGATTATCTGATTGAGAAAGTAAGCTTTGAGAAAAACAATGTCAAGAATGATTCTAAATTTGCCCTGAGGAACTGAAATGCCAATACATGAGATAGAGAGACAGCACAATTAGGCTTCCAAAGCAAGGTCAGGATTTAAGCTTGTAACATGCAAATATGTGCTGCCTATTAAACATCCAGGTACAGAGATCAAGTAGACAGTTGCCTATATGAATTAGTAAATTAGGGGAAAGGTTTAGGGTATAGATACAAATTTGGGAGTTGCAGGCATATATATGGCATAAAACACGAGACTGAATAAAAATCACCAAAGGAGTGAATGAAGATAGGGAGGAAAAAAAGTCAGAGTCCTCGAGCTCAACTTTAAGTTGTTGGAGACTGAGAAGCAGTAGCCAAAAAAATGGAGGAAAACAAGGAGTGAAGACTTTCTGAAGCCAGGCGAAGAAAATGATTGAAGAAGTAGTGACCCTACCAATAGAACTTTCTGTGATGATGGAAATGTTCTATCTCTCTGCTGTCCAATATACAGTAGCCATTAGCAATGTGTGGCTATTGAGTACTTGGAATGTGGCTAGTGTGACTGAGGAACTGAATTTTTCATTTCATTTAATTTTGATTAATTAAAATTTAGATCTAAATAACCACATGTGGCTAGTGCCTGCTGTATTGGACAGTGTGGTTCTATAATGAGTACATATTACTTTGTTGCTTTATTTCCAAGGTTTATTTTTCCACTTTTAAAAATTGAGGTATAACATATAATAAAGTGTACAAATTTTAAGTTTGTAGCTTGATGAATTTTGAAAAAAAAAAAAAAGAAGTAGTGACTATCTTTAACCAATACCTCTGTTGGGTCAATTAAGATACATACTGAGAAATGACCATTGGCTTTTCAGCATGGAGGCCATTGGTAGACTTGACAAAAGAAAATTTGATGGGCTTGATTTCAAGTGGGAGTGGGAGGAAACATGTAGAGACAAGTATAACCAATGCCTTTGAGGAGTTTGCTGAATGGAGATGAGAATGGTACAAAAAGATATTGGATACTGGTTGGGAAGAAGGAACATTTTTCTTTTTTAGTTGAGGAAAATAATAGAAAGAATTGCCAATTTGAAATATCTGGTAGAGAGTGAAAAAGGCATGATAAAGAAGGAAAGTTGCATTTCATTTAACGTGATGTAGATGTAGAGAATAAGGAACTGGAATGGGACGTTTTTAATTATCTTTTTGTGAATAATATGGTGAGTGTAACAGAATAAACCTATAGGGTTGTTAGACATCTTCTTCTCACTTCCTTACTTCCTGGATATTTAAGATGATTTGGTGCACATGTCGTGACTTGATATACTTCAAATCTATTCATGTCTCTCTCTCTCTCTTTTTTTTTTCCAGTATTTTTGTTGATACAGTTAGCAAAAACCAGTTAAACACGTATTAGCGGTTAATGGAAAAGAAAAAAATGAGAAATTAATAAAGGCAAAGAAGGCAACAATTAACCCTAGTTACTCTATAAAAAGATTAGCAAGAAATTCCCGTGATATCAAGGCATTTAGCATTTTGTAGTAAAAAATATAGTTGGTATCAGCTGTCTTTTTGTCATGATGCCTCTCTCTCCACCTTCTCCACTCTGTTTGCTGTAGTTTCTCATGCATGTAGCTTTCAGTTGACTTAGGTCAATGGGCTGCCCCAGAGAGACTAAGAGGGAAAAGTGTGGTCAGCGTATTTATCCCCATCCCCTCTCAGCAGCCTGGTGCTGTGCTGTCCATGGCGAAGGTTACTACTCCTCCTGGGAGGCAAACTATATGGCATTGCTGCTCAAATTGTGCTTTGCTGACCAGTATGGCTCTGTCAGTTATTGTCACAAGCCTGCCATGAACTATGCACAAAAATGGTGAGCATTTTTGAAACATAGAAAATGTTTTAGCAATTTCACAGGGTAAATTTATATCTGTCAAATCTAATAATACAAAACTAGACTTGTATTTAAAGTATCTTTTTGCTTCATTTTTCTAGCAATTGATTTTCATTTTCCAAATTTTAATTTCACAAATTTCTAGTAATTTATTTTCTTTTTAATTGACCTTAATTTTCAAGTATTGATCTTCAACAGACTGGAAATGTGGAAAACAAACAAGCAAAGAATTAAACCTGATTCTTTAGCATGGTTTGAGAAGCCCAGCTCTATGGGACTTTCTCCATGAAAGTCCCATCCTATTTATCCTTCAGGTTTATGAGCATTAACCACTCGTTGCTTCTAAGCTAGAAGTTAGACACCATCTCTGGTGTTCCCACACACTCATCTTTGTCAATGGTGTCTTTCAAAAAGAGAATCCAAGGGGTCATCAATTTCCAGCTGGGACCTAATAATAAAATTTTCATTTCAATATGAAACTTCCTTTTAGCTGAATGAAGACTCAATTCTTGGTAGAAGTAGAGAGAATCTCACGTGGATTTCATTTTCAAGTGAAATAAGTCAATATCTGTCCTGGCTCAAAGTGCTTGTTAGATAAGAGGAAGCTTTTCATGTGTAAGAAGTTGAACACTGCAGCAAAACGTTTATTGTTTTCACTGAAACCCAAAGTGTGTCTAGGGGCAGATCAATATTTCTCATCTGGACTCCACAACAAGCCTTTACCTCACAGAATTCTTCCTCTTCTCACAAAGTCAATTTCTGAGGCTGAACATAAGTTCCCCTGAACAGGTCTGTCATCTGGTCCCGCACTTGTGTTGAAAGGGAGGGAAACTCTTTCAATTTTGGTTCTGCAGTTCATCCAGGTGGTTTTCAATAAGACTCGAGATTTTCTGATAGCTTGCTCGCTCTGAATCTCCACATTTCAGAATTTCCTTTTGCGACGCAGTCTTTCCAGAGATCTGTTTCCTTCTCAATCACTTGAAGACAAAACATGTGCCTATGGTCATGTAGATTCTTGTCCGTCTGGTTCATGTGGTAAGGCTCTTCTTCTTAGTAGGCTATGCTCGTCAGCTGTCCTTCCTCTCCACAGCAGACAGAATATATGGCCTCCTATTTTCTTAGGAGTGTTCCTAAAATTCACCTTTCACTTCAGATATCCTGGTGAGAAGTCTTCCTCTGCTAAGCCACTAGATTACTCACTGTTGCAGGAGAATTAGGCATCTGTTATTCTGGTTTCCATATACTTTTGAACATCCTCAGTTGAACTAGCCTTACAGCACCAGCCATTATGTAACATCTTCCAGAACTATTTTTCATTTCCTATCCAAGTGTTTTTACCAAAAATTTCTCTCTGTGAAGAAGGCAGTGTGTAATGAAACATCAGTATTTTAGTTGTTTGTTTGCAATGAGAGGAGTGAAACATCTAAAAACCAAACATTGATTAATGGGCATCATCAGTACAGACACCAACAAAGTACCTCCGAGATAAACTTTTTGTTTCCAGATGAAGACAAAACACTAAATATGTTTAAGCTTCTGCTAGTTTGGGGCAGCTTACCGCAAGAATAATATAATGTTGTGGAATTTCACCATTACTTGCAAATCTTATGTTGAGGAGAATGATTGCCCACTTAGCCCACTTTGTTCTTTTGGCTGGTCTAACAATTAAATTGACACAACAGATTAATAGAAGAAAAAAAGGAAAGGCAAATTTAATTTATATGTACTGAGGGCTCATAGAAATAAGACCTAAGAAGTGGCCAAAGCAGGCAGGTTTTACACCTTTTTTTTTAAGTACTTTTTAGACAAAGAAATTTAAAATCTGTGAGGAATTGGCAGGACAAAGAAACTTGGGCTTGGGTGCTTAATTATGGAAGAATCTAAACAGAATTTGGGCTTGGGGTAGTAAATTAGTAAAGAAGTATAGTTGGCCCTCAGTATCACAAGGAATTGGTTCCAGGACCCGCCGTGGATACCAAACTTTGCAGATGCTCAAATCCCATAGTCCACCCTCCATATCCCTGGATTCAACCAGCCACAGATCATGTAGTATTTATTGAAAAAAAAAAAATCTGCATATAATTGGACCCACACAATTCAAACCCACGTTGTTGAAGGGTCAATCATATCAAGGTCTGTCTGCACAGCTTTCTCAGCCCTGGATTCCCTATCTCTGATGATAAGGATGTCTCTATACCTCCTGATATAAGGAGGGTGCCTTTCACATGGGAGATTTATTTCCTGTTTTCAGGGAGATGGAGGGAATGGAGATGGTCAGACAGAGGGTCGATATCAGCTGTTTCTCAGTTAACTTTAATCCAAAATAATCAGTATTTCACTTTGACATATTTTGGAATGGCCTGTCTTGAGCCCCAACACTTACAATGCTACACATCGCATATCTTGATACAATCAGTCTGGAGAGAAAAGAGTTGTTTTCCAGCTTCTCACAGTCAGCTTCCTTGGCATCACGTATGTGTCTTCAGCACTTACACTCATGGTCCTGTTGGAGAAAGGGATCTTTTCAAGTTCTCATTCTTCACTGTGTCCTTGCATGTTACTTCACTCTAAATTTACAGGCAAATGCTATTAGGTCTTTACCAGTTGTGGACCTTTTCTTCTTCTGGGCAAAAAGTTCTGCTAATAAAGATCTTGTTTCCTGAGACTTTTTAAAGAATGTGACTTTTTTGTTTAACAAAGTCTTAACTGTGTTTGAGATTCCCAATAGCCACTTAAAATAATCAGCACCTTTACTCCTTCAAAAGCTCTGATTTGTAGTTAAGTCCTTCTTGGATTTGCAGAAGCCATTGTTGTCTTTGTACACTGTTTTTCACAGATATTTCATAATGGAAAAGGGCAACATGGGTGACTAGCCCCTGTAAACCCCATTGGTAAGTAGCTCTTTTTGTGCATCTGGCCTTCTCGTGTGTCTTCTGTCACGCTCATGAGCTCAAGTGCCTCAGATTATCGTAACTCTGCATCAGTAACCTCATTTGAACTGTCCATTGGCCAACAACTGTAACCATCCTTTTACATGTCACATCTTGTCTCAGAAATCACCTACATGGGTGGGATGGTGGGGGGAGTGGGAGGGAGGTCCAAGAGGAAGAGGATATATGTATACGTGTGGCTGATTCACTTCGCTGTACAGTAGAAACTAACACAACGTTGTAAAGCAGCTATACCCCAATTAAAACAAAATCACCATATCAGGAATTCACACGTCTGCAAAACACAACTCTTAAGAAAATACAAACAGAAGGAAATAATAAATAAATGAGGAAGCTCCAAAACAAATTAAAAGTTAAACATTTTACAATACAGTTCGCCTTTGACCCATACCATCTGTGTATCTAAGCCCTACAATACCAACAAAATGACAAAGCGGAAGCAGCTGAGTGGCAGCATATAAAAATGCCGCTCTTCAAGACGAAAAGACAACCCTCAGAATGGGAGAAAATATTTGCCAACGAGGCGACTGTCAAAGGATTCATCTGCAAAATTTACCAGCAGCTCATGCAGCTCAATAACAAAAAAACAAACAACCCAGTCCAAAAATGGGCAGGAGACCTAAATAGACATTTCTCCAAAGAAGATATACAGATTGCCAACAAACACATGAAAGGATGCTCAACATCATTAATCATTAGAGAAATGCAAGTCAAAACCACAATGAGGTATCACCTCACAACCGTCAGAATAGCCATCATCAAAAAATCTAGAAACAGTAAATGCTGGAGAGGGTGTGGAGAAAAGGGAACCCTCTTGCACTGTTGATGGGAATGTAAATTGGTACAGTCACTATGGAGAACAGTATGGAGGTTCCTTAAAAACTAAAAATAGAATTACCATACGACCCAGCAGTCCCACTACTGGGCATATACCCTGAGATAACCATAATTCAAAAAGAGTCATGTACCAAAATGTTCATTGCAGGTCTATTTATAATAGCCAGGACATGGAAGCAACCTAAGTGTCCATAGACAGATGAATGGATAAAGAAGATGTGGCACATATATACAATGGAATATTACTCAGCCATAAAAAGAAACGAAATTGAGTTATTTGTACTGATGTGGATGGACCTAGAGTCTGTCATACAGAGTGAAGTAAGTCAGGAAGAGAGAAACAAATACCGTATGCTAACACATATATATGGAATCTAAGAAAAAAAAAAGGTCATGAAGAACCTAGGGGTAAGACGGGAATAAAGACACAGACCTACTAGAGAATGGACTTGAGGATATGGGGAGGGGGAAGGGTAAGCTGGGACAAAGTGAGAGAGTGGCATGGACATATATACACTACCAAACGTAAAATAGATAGCTAGTGGGAAGCAGCCGCATAGCACAGGGAGATCAGCTCGGTGGTTTGTGACCACCTAGAGGAGTAGGATAGGGAGGGTGGGAGGGAGGGAGATGCAAGAAGGAAGGGATATGGGAACATATGTATATGTATAACTGATTCACTTTGTTATAAAGCAGAAACTAACACACCATTGTAAAGCAATTATACTCCAATAAAGATGTTTTTAAAAAATGCTGTTTTTAGTTTGTAAATCCCCCTCTATTATTTTCCACTTAAAGACCTTATTTGTCTCATAAAAATTAGTCAGAGGTGTGTAAGAAGAGTTTGGAAGAGTTAATGCAGGAAGAGACCAACGTTGCCAGGCATCTCTGTACATCTCTGTACAGTGCAGTACTCACCGTCTGTCAACGGGCATCTCTGTTTCTCTCCAAAAACTGAGATTGGATTTAGGCAAGCAACACGGTCCTTCTGTGCCTTGTTATGTGGTGCTGAGAGACCTCTGACGGAACAGTGAATGCTCTATCACCCCATGGGCATGTGGCATGCAAAGTAAAAAAGAAAAAGAGCATTTTTTTAGTCATGATTTCTTGCAGAACCCCTTAGAGAAAGTACATGGAATCTTAAGTTTCTAAAGAATCTCCACTGACACACTGTAGTCTAGAGGACAAAACAGAACTCACTGTACTTACTTTTATGGCTAACGTGTGTATGTGAGTTTGGCAAGGGTTCCGGTTGAGGTGTGAATATAACACTTAGATGAATTATTCAGGAGTTAGAAAGGGAGGGTGCACCCAAAAAATATGAGATATACATGACACATTTATTGATATTTTCAAATGTCTGTGAATTCGTGTTCTTTGAATTACTTCAAATGAAGTGTCTAAATAGATGTGATGAGATAGTAGATCTCAACAAATATCACATCTTGTTGGGCAAAAATTCATCTGAACCGTCCTCACTATAGCACTTCATATTATTCGTTGAAAACAAAATGAAACTCATTAGAGCTGCTGGGTGGGTATATGTGTGTAAATATGTATGTGTGTATGTGAACAGTAATTCGGACGATTCAGCCATGAGTTATAAATATGTGGAAAGCAAGTGCTTAAACTAAAAGGGATTTACAAGGATTTACTAGTTTTTCTAATCGGAGAATGTGCCGCAGTCTTTAGACTGTCCACCAGATGGCAAGCTTTCACTAGTAATCAGCCAACCATGCCCTGACACTAACATTAACTCCGGATGAAAATCATCCCATCAATAGAATTCTTTGGAAGAAAATACTGTAACATCAATCATATATTGAAACAAGTAAAATTATTTCTAAATACTTTTGATTTTTTTACAAACATGGTTTTCTTTCGAATTTGACTTTAAATTGACTTTAGCCAATATTAATTAATCATAATTGAAAAGAAAATAGCTCCAAAACATTACCTTCATCTCATAAATAATTCTCCATACTTCATATCACCAATCTACATCATTTAATTTAAATAATTCTGGCCAATTGTTTCTATGCGTCCATGAATACTTTAGTTTTGAATAAGACTTTCAAAGTGTCGAAACACTTTCCTCCACATTTTCCCCTCATAAGACTCCTTAGAGGCAGATATCGTTGTATTAATAAGAAAAAGGAACCGCAGGGAGGTTGCGTGCCTTGTTTAACTAATATATTTACTTTCAGAATTATAATCTGCAGAATTCAATCCTAGAACAATGTGCCTTCTTAAAATATTTAAAAGTGCAGAAAGTAAAATGTAGAAAATAAAGCAATAATGATTAGCACCTAGCTTTATCAAATCTTAACAACGGCCCTATTTGCTTCAGATTTTTTTTTCTAAGTGAATATTACCGAAAGAATTGAAGCCCAATTAAACCTTCCCAAACTGGTTCCCTTTCCTCCCATTCTAGAGGTGATACTTTGAAAGTAATCAATATTCTATGTGGGGCATTTATTTCTTGTGCAAGTTTTATAATACAATTTCATATTCAGCATTAATCAATTGTATGGATTTTGTTAGTATCATGCTACTGTGTCATGTATGGTTCTGCATCTTTCATTTATTTACATAACATGGTCGGTGAATTTTATTCAAGTCGATAGGTGTAACTCTATTTTCCTATTTTAGGAAGTTATAAAATTTTCTTTTACAACTATAAAACAATTATAGATGTTCTTATAAATGATTATTTGACCTAATTTCCATTTTACAGAAATGATAAAACATATTGCTGTGCTTATTTACTTGTGAACATATGTAAGAGTTTGGTGGGGTGTTTTTTTTGTTTGTTTTGGGGTTTTTTTTGAGTAAATACTTAGAAATGGAATTTTTGGTTCAAAGCTTAAGTATATGATATACATTACAATATTTTTTCTTCTAAAACAAATATTCTTGTATTAAACTTGCTATCACTTGGTATTAAATTTTAAGACAAAATTTTAAAATGTTGTCAATGAAATTGTTATATTTTAAGCATGGATTCTTTGCTTCAAACCAAATGCAGTCAGAAGGCCAACACACAAACTAGATGGTGTGGGGTAAAGTGTGTCCACCCAAAAAACATATGCTGAAGTCCTATCTCCTAGTAACTCAGAATATGGCCTCATTTGGAAAGAGGGTCTTTACAAAAGTAATCGATTTAAAATAAGGTCCTTAGTGTGGGTCTTAATCAAATATGACTGGTATCATTATAAGAAGGGGAAATTTGGACATGGAGGCAGACACCCCTAGAGGAAAAAAGATAGAAAGAGACATAGAGAGAAAGCCACGTGTAGATGGACAATTGGAGTGATACTTCTATAAACCAATGAGTGCCGAAGATTGCTGGCCAGCCACCAAAAACCTGAAAGAGGCAAGGAAGGATTCCCCTACAGGTTTCAGAGGGAGCACGGCCCTACCAAAACCTTGATTTTGGACTTCTAGGCTCCAGAACTGTGAGACAGTAAATCTCTGGTGTTCTAGGCCAGTAAGTCTGTGGTACTTTGTTACTTCAGCCCTAGGAAGCTAATAGAGTTCCCAAAGTTTCCAGCTTCTTGTATACACATACCTTCTCCCAATTATGATGTTAAAGAACTAATCTAGGTACTGCTGTGAAGGGGTTTGGCAGATGTAGTTAATGTCCTAAATCAATTGAGCTTAAAATAAGGAGATTTTTTAGCTTATGACATGAACCCATCCTGTGGAGTAGAGGATGGGAGTGATGCATCTACAAGCCATGGAATGGCAAAGATTGCAGACAAAACACCAGAAGCTGGGACACAAGAGGGAACAGCTTCTCTCTAGTAGCCCTGCAAAAGAGTCATCTCTGCCCACATCTTGATTTTGGACTTACAGCCTCCAGAATGGTGAGAGAATAAATTTGTGTTCTCCTAAAGCACCAAATTTGTGCTACTTTGTCACAGCATCCTTAGGAAACCAATATGCCACATACAAGTGAATCTGTTTTGCCAAAGCCAGTCCGGGCTCAGCAGCCTGGTCACTCTTTCTCTGACCTCACTTCTGACCTCTGTTCCCTGAGCTTTTCAGAAGATACATTTGAGAAAGATAGTACTAAATTATGTATCCTGAGAGACTTGAAAAAAAATGCAAATTACCTTTGATGAAATATCTTTAAAGAGATTCTTTGTAAAGTTTAACTCTTAATAACAATATGAAAGTGTAGCACAGAAGCAGTCTATAAATTTATGGGACAGCTTTGTGGTCTTATTTAAACTAGACTAGACAAAATACTATGCAAGAAATGTATGTATATTTACAGAAAATACGTCTACATTTGCAAATGGTACTATGGTCTCTAATGGTGAGAAAGGGTAAAAATCAGATTATTCTTTCTCAATCAGTTTAAACCTATCTATCCCTGGCAAATTACTTTCCTGGAATCATTAGTCACAGCCTCCTACAGTTCCCTACCCCAAAATGAACCAGTTGTTTGTTTCCAGATTGCCTTCTGTCCTGTTCTCAATAGTATTCATCATTAAAATTGGTATATAGGCGATAGATTTCAGTATGAAGAGCGTGAGCTCAGGAATCATATTCTGTGTGATCTTGGACAAATTACAACTATATTTATATACTGTATATATACTACTACATAATTTTCCCCATCTGAAAAATGAAGATGATATGTTTACCTCCTAAACTAAATAGCTTCACATATGTTTACACCCAAAGAAAATACATGACACATATTGTTTGGTGAATATTAGCTATTTTTATGCTGTGCCATGTAATTGTTAAATTTATATGTTCAGTACTTTTAAATGTATATATAGGTAATACTATATATATTTAATGATAGTATTAATAATATATGTATATGTTACTTTATGGATCACTGTAAGGAACTAAAATATAGCATGACTCACTCATTCTATAAAATTCATTTAATATTTTTAAATCCTGTAAAATCTTTTCTTACTGTCAGTTTATTACTGAAATGAAAATTGGATGACACATACCATTAGGTATTAAAGATTATATCACGATCCTTTTAGAAAACATACATTGGCAAATTGGTAAGAAGCTTAGGAAGATGAGACTTATAAACTACACCAAGTATATATTTCCAAATGAGACAAACAGTTCTTGAAAAAGAAAACAGAACTGAGATGGGAAATCACCTAAAAGCTCAGTGTTTGAATTTTCTTATCCATAAAAAATGTAGAGCAAGAGATTTTTATGCTCCTTTCCAGTTCTGAAACACTATTTCTTTATTTCAGTGCCTAACTGAAGTTAAAATAATTATATTCACAACATTTCCAAGTCTTTTTCATAGCAGAAGTATGTTTTACTTAAAATATATGCACTTTTTAATATTTGCCCTGTCTTACCTAGGCAAAAATATACGACTATTTGAGCATTTGTGCTAGATTGTTGTATAATAAACATGAAAAGAAAAAACCTTATATAAGAGTACATATTTTAGCCCTGAATCTAAATTTTGACATTTTTCATATGTATAGGAACAATAATTTTAACCAAGCTTCTTACAGGAAGATGATATTTGCTCAGTTCCTAATATCTTTATCTGTCAAGAATTAAATAAGTCTCTTAAACCAGGAAGTGGAGAGTCCACGTCAGAATACAGCTTGTGAGAAATTTCAGTGACAGCAAGAGGAAAGGACTTTTTGGGGCAGAGAGAGATCTTCAGAGGATACAAATGAGTCTATGTCCTTCTCAGGGAACCCACTGCCAAGCCTACCTGCCCCACAGCCTCAGGGTTGGTAAGGGACAGTGCAGTGGGATAGGGCAGGGAAGCTCTGTGGAAACGAAGGGTAGCTTAAAGAAACTGAGAACACCTGTCAGCCTTCTGCCTCCCTGCCATCTTCAGTCCCAGGCAAGCGCAGCTTAAATGGAGGGGGATTTCTAGGTGGGTGCTGGATCACGAAATAGTGTGAAAAAGAATTTTCTATGTGCCTACATGCCCCTCCTAGAGGGAAAGGGTGGGGAAGATTTTCGCTTGTTGAGAGGACTGTAGATTGGGAGAGCCCAGTGTCTGGAGGAAGCAGCAGAGTATGGGAAACTAGACATATAATAAGGTTTAATGTCTCCATAGGAAAGTATGGTAGCACCCCCTACACCAAAAAAACAGACACCCGGGAACCAGATTGTATCAGCCTCACTTCCAGAGAATTCAGAGAGGACCAAAGGATTTGTTATGTATTTAGTCTACATACTAAATACTATACTGTAGCTAATGTCATAATATACCTGGGGAAAATAAAACTGTGGAAGTCTAAGTTGTGGCTAAATTACTGTAGAGTTGTTAGAACTGAATTAGTTTTTGCTTCTGGATAAGATAGAGTCAGTTCTTTCAGCTCATTGCTCCCAGAGAGAACAAATAGAATAGGTGAATAAAGTACAAACATCGTATTTTTTCCATATATCAAATTGTTGAGGGAGTACAGGACTAAGGAGATGAAGATTTCTATGGATGGGACAATGTATGAGCTGGGAATGCGCAGATCCCTTTTTTCCTCCAAGAGCAACGTATCAATTCTTGGCATGGCCTGTAGCCTGGGAATCTAGGCTTGGACCAGAAAAGGGTCGCTGCTGGGGGACAAACTACCCAGCAATCCTTCAGGGAGCTTTATGGGACTGCAGTGAAATATTAGAAACTTCAGTTGTCACAAACACATGTTCAGTTTCTACCAAAATCCCTTAGTGAAACCTGCATTTGGAGGAGGTCAGAGACTAAAGAGTTAGGCTGAAAAACTCTGAAAATCATAGTAGATTTTCCCTCGTTCCCATTTAATGCTGTACACACAAATATCTGCCCGAGAGAAACACCAGAGGAGAGTTGAGGACCCTAATAGGAAACGTGAACCTAGAAGAATCTCCGTAGCCATTGTTCCCTGGACGTGCACTGAGAGCAATGGTACTTCAGAGGCCAGGTCCCGTCCCTGGATGAAGTTGGCATCAGCAGCGCTGTTGCTTGTTGTAGAGCTGGAAGGTCCTTCAACAAGCTATGCAGAACAAAGAGCATGAGAATTTGAGGAATGAACCTCTGAAAATCAGAGTGGAATTTCCTCCAACCTATCAGTGTGGAGGTCTGAATAATTCGTCAGATTCTGAATTGAAAGCTCTGGAGAGCCGGAAGTGCGTCAGGAATAGGGACAGACTAGAAGTATGCTGGGGAAGCAGCACGGACCCTGCGCTCACTGCCCCCGGGCTGTGGCGGAAGGTTATCACCGTCTGGACCACTGCGGTGTAAACAGTCTACGGAGCATGTGATAAAAATGCACTATGAATGCTGACAGGTAGCATCGTACGGACAAAAATCAAAAGAAAACTCTAGAATAGGAGCGAAACAAGAAGTGGTGTTCATAGTGATGCTGGTGGATGAGGATGTTAATGAGTTAAAATAAATGAGTAATATATTCCAGAAAAGAGAAAATGCAAACTAGATAAAAGGATGGGAGAAATGTAGCCAGATAATTGAAATTTTAAGAAATATAAAGTTATATAAACAAATTTGGAAATTGCAAAACACAGTATCTGAAATTGAGAAATCAATGGATGGGCTTAACCACTGATTGTGTACTATAGAATTCAGGATTAATAAAATGGAAAAGTTGTCCACAGAAAATATCCAAATTGGATACAGATAGAAAAAATATAGGGGCTTCCCTGGTGGCGCAGTGCTTGAGAGTCCGCCTGCCGATGCAGGGGACACGGGTTCGTGCCCCGGTCCGGGAAGATCCCACGTGCCACAGAGCGGCTGGGCCCGTGAGCCATGGCCGCTGAGCCTGCGCGTCCGGAGCCTGTGCTCTGCAACGGGAGTGGCCACAACAGTGAGAGGCCCGCGTACCGCAAAAAAAAAAAAAAAAAAAAAAAAATATATATATATATATATATAGAGAGAGAGAGAGAGAGATATCGTATATAATACAGATAGAAAATATGCATACACAGTAGACAAAAATCATGAGACATGTGAGTCACTCTCAAAAGTTATACAGTTGAAATCTCAGAAAATTAGTTGAAAAATGAATTGGTAAGAATTATTTGTAACAAATTAATGACATCAACTCACAGAGTCAAAACAAGCAAACAAGAAAACCTATGAGAATTCCATGCAGAAATATTCTAACAGCACTTATTTAAACATAGGAACAAAAAAAAAATGTGGGGGGGAGAAAGGGAGGAAGGAAGGGATAAAATCTTAAAGGTAAATAGATGTTTTAAAAAATAGAACTACTATATGATCCAGCAACCCCACTTCTGGGTATATACCCAAAGCAATTGAAATCAGAATGTGCAAGATATATCTGCACATCAATGTTTATTGCAGCATTATCACAATATTTTAGGAAACAATCTAAATATCCATTGATGGATGAATGGATATAGAAAATGTGGTAGATACACACAATGGAATATTTTCCAGCCTTAAAAAAGAAATTCTGTCATTTTTGACAACATGGATGGACCTGGAGAACATTATGCTAAGAGAAGTAAGCAGACACAGAAAGTAAGCAGACACAGAAAGACAACTACTGTATTATCTTACTTATATATAGAATCTAAAATAGTCAAGCTCATTGAAACGGAAACTAGAATGATGGTTGCCAGGGCCTGGGGTGAGGGGAAATGGGAATGTGATAGTCAAAATGTACAGTTTCAGATATATGACATAAGTTCTGGTGATCTACTATACAACACAGTGCCTATAGCTAACAGTACCACATTGTACACTTAAAATTTGTTAAGATGGTAGACCTTATGTTAAGTGTTCTTAGTACTACTACTACTAAAAATAATGATAATAATAATAAAAGGGGCTGAAGGAAGCTTTGGGTGGTGATGGATATGTTTATGGCTTTGATGTTGGTCTTGGTGTCATGGGTGTATACTTATCCCCAAATCATCAAGTTGCATGTATTAAGTATAAACACCTTTTTATATGACAATCATACCTCAGTAAAGTGGTTTACAAATAACTAATACCTGTACATTCTATGATTCAACAATATCAGACTGCTTACATCACAAAAGAAATGATAGAAACCAGAACGCAATAATATGGTACCTGTATGGTGCTGAAAGGAAACTTTCCACCTAGAATTCTATATATAATGGCTTCTTTAAAAATTAGGAAAAATATGGATATATTCTAACAGACAAAACTGAGACAATTCATCTTCAACAGTATAAGTTAAGAAATGTACAAATGGGAATCCTGAAGGCAAATAAAAAGAACCCCAATGGAAGCAGAAAAATCAGGGAGGAGTAAATAGTACTATAAAGGTAACGATGTGGTAAAATTAAAAAAAAAAAAAAATATATATATATATTCACATACACACACATATATCGTTTATTAATTGTGAAGTTTAAAATATGTTATAATGCAATACAAAATTTAAATGTATATTTAAATTAAATTTATAAATACAAAAATTATATTTAAAGTTAAATGCATAAAATAGGAATAAGGTAAAACAAGTTAAATAGGAATAAGGTAAAACAAGTTACCATGCCTAGGGTTTCTATTATTATCAGGATAATGGTAAAGTAAGAAGTCAAGCATAGGTGCTGTAATTTCTAGTGTGATCACAAAATAATAGAGAATGTATGTATATAGAACAAGTAAATAGAAGGCATTAGAATAATTTTTAAACATTTGATTAATCAAAATTAAGCAAGAAAGAAGCAATAAAGCAATATAAAAGAATCATGGAATAAAAAATAAACAGTAAAATAGCTAATAAAAATTCAAATAAATCAGTAATCACATTAGATTTAAATGGACTAAACGAAGGGAATAAGATTTTGAGAGTAGATAAAAATATACCCTACTAAATTCTACTGAAAAGAGATGCTTTTTAAATATAAGCACAAAAAGTGGTTGAAAGTAACAGAATGAAATAACATACATCATGCAACATTAACCAAAAACAAGCTGATGTAGCTATATTAACAGCAGAAAATGCAGACTTTACAGCAAGAAATGTAATTTGAGATTAAGAATGTGTATGTCATAGTGATTAAGGAATAATTTACTAGAAAGTTTTCAGAAGACTAAAATTATGCCTTCAAAGTATATAAAGCAAAAAATTTAAAAAGACAAAAGGAGAAAAAATACATCTTAATATCTATTGGAAAAAGAAAACAGAAAAAGATCATTGACCTAAAAACTCATTTCAAAAATTTGACCTGATATTAATAATTGCAAAGTACATAATCTTTAAAAGATATATGGAATATATACCCTTACCTAATATATTGATATGTTGATGCATATAAGAAGCATCAGTATACTTGGAATTACTGATTCCAAGGACTGGACTTACTCAGAATATATATCTAACCATTGAGTAATTAAGCTGGATATCATAATAAAAATATAAATAGAAAATACCCAGCTGTCTGAACATTCAGCAATATAGTTTTAAATAATTGATTAATCAAAGAAAAAATAAGAAATTATAAAATATTTTCAACTGAATGAAAATTAAGATATAGTATATCAAAACTGATGAAATGAAGATAGAAGTGTTTAAAAGCTACTTTACAGTGTCCAATGCATACGTGAAAAGAGTTCTTAATTGTCATGAAGAATAGACTCTAATTTTTGTGTTTTTCATTAGAAGATGCTCTCCTCATTTAGTAAGCACAATGTTTTTCTATGGAAATAAAGCACATATTCAAAGATTTCACCACTTCCTGCAACTGGGTCCTTTGCCATGTGACCTTAAATTTCTTCCCATTAGAGGCAGAGGATCCCCACCCCTTGAGTATAAGCTGGCTCATGTGACTTGCTTTAACCAGTGGGATTTTAACTGTTGTGGTAAGAGCAGAAGCCCAAAGTGTGCCTGTATGATTGAGCTTGCTGTCATGAGCCTTAGCCATTGCCAGGAGAACTTTCCCCCGATGACCGCTGCTTCTTCACTCTGAGCTCCTACTAAGCAGACACCAGCAGACCTGAGCCCAAACTACAGCAAGAACCAAGCTCTGGACGAGCAGCTTGAAGCAGAGGAGCTGACTTGAGCCCCAGCTGACCTATGACTTGTTCAGACACATGAACAAGAAAAAATAAATGTTCCTGTTCCTTTCAGCCTTAGATTTTCGGGATAATTTGTTATAAAGGAAATTTGACAGGTACACTCGCTAAAAAATATCTTGGAACAATAAACAACTGTGAATAATATTAGTTGATTACAAATACATGGAAGGATCACCAGGCAATGACCTATTTTTTGGTTCATCAACGTATATACCAATTTAAATTTCTCTCAATTCTAGAGCAAGTATGAATATTTAGATTGCTGTTACATGAATAATGTATGTGTATGCATTTATTCAATCTTATTTTAAAATATTTAATATCTAAATTCATCTGTTTCTTTTCAGAACTAAGCGGTTCTTTTAGTGAGAGGTTAATAAAACGTTGAACTCCCACATTTAAAATAATCTTAAAAAATAAAATTCATGTGCTAAAATTTTCCACGTCAAAGAACTTACACTTAAATTGAAATAACTAGTGGAATGTTTATTAAGCCTCACAATCCATTTTAGTTCCAATGGTAGCAGTTTTATCATGGGAATGTGCGACCACTATTTTCCCTGTTACGGTCCTCAACTGAAAAGTAATTTATTTCTTTAGATTTCTTGTAGTAAATTCGGTCATTTGTACTGCAGTGTGACCTAAGCCAGCCTTTCAGTTTGTTTTACTAATAAGACATATTTCTGGCACATTCTCAGATTTTGTCTGACAAACGAGCTTAGTGAGAACAGGAGCAGAACAAAGAGTCAATACTATTTTTCTCGCTTATTGGCTTCCAAACATCTCAGGATACAAACACGAAGTGAACTGTAAACTGTTCAGCATATCTCTAATTGCTTTTGTGATGCTATTCAAGTGATGTCAGCAGGAGCTACACCAACTGGCTTTCTTTGGCCACTCAGATTGCAATTGTCTAAGGCTGGAAACCAAAGAATCAATAACTGTGAGAATTTTTTTTTTTTTTTAAGTGGAGCACAAGAGGGAGATAGAGTACCTCCCTTCAAAACGTTCCTCCCCCCCCCCCCCACCCATTGTTACTATTTTCCATTAGAAATCAGCCTCTTGGACCAGCAGAAGGTCAAGACCTGCCCAACATGATAAAAATTCTGAGCTTTTCATTCAGCCTTCTAAAGGAAAAGGAAAAGGGTTGCCTCATTTCTAGTTAAGACTTAAACATGAAAACTCAGAAGGGTGTACATAATCTATGAAATCATGTCCTTTACAGAGAACAGGTTGGAAATATGTGGTCTTAATAATTTTGATATTGATTCTTTAGAATTATCTGAATTAGCAGTTGAGTACAGGTATCCAAAGTGATTTTATATAAATTTAAAAAATCAGTTTTAACAGTAAAAAAATCTAAATTTAGTCTAACGCCATATTGTGAAAGATGCCTTTTAATTTCATTGAAAAGTAAATATTACTATTTAGAGCATTTAAAAAAATAGTTCCATTAAACTGTTGGTTGTGTTGCATGGAATGAAATATTTGAATCAGTTTCATATCTGAGGCATATTTGACCTTTAAACTATTTGCCTTTTTACTTGAAAGAAAATCATAAGACATATTAATCTAAAATTACTTTTATGTAATTAAAAGTCATCTTAAAACTAACAAATATATTTAATTAAAAGTGGCACTTAGAAGAAACCTAAATTACTCTGTATTAGTCTTATATGGCTTTCCACCAAAATGTTTATCTACATTAGCTTGAAATTTTATTTATTTAATACTCAAATTCTTTACCAATTCATCATATATATATTTTGTTAAACTTTGACGGTACTGTTTTACGTGGTTAAAATCATTTAAGTAAAGAATCATTTTATTGTTTTAAGATAATTTTCAGATTTAGAATGTCCTTAATTCTTTTAAATATATGAACCTACATTTTAAGGTATTATATTGTCTTGTCACATTACATGTTCTATACCTACAGATTCCTTTTTTTTTTTTTTTTTTAACTCTTGACCATATTAGTATCACAGCCCATTATCTGAATACCATCTAAAGATGTTTAGGGGATGTTAACTATTTGTGCCTATACATCTTGACAGCACAGGTAACAAGTGTGACTGCTGAGTCACAACTCTTTTCTTTCTTAAACAACCCTTGGCATCATGGATCATTTTGATTTGTTTTTAAAGCTTGTGTAAGTGTTTGTTTTAGGAATTTTATTGATCTTACCAATGATTATGAACATTCACAGCATAGCTTCACTACTCTATTTTAAGCACAAATTTGTTTTTTTTTAAAATATAGATAAAAATAGATCATTAAGAGTATCAAACAAACAATTTGCCATTCAAATTGCCTCTTTTTATATACTTAACAAAGAATTTACTTCATCTAAATATTCAATTTGACTCATTTCCCTTGTTCAATCAAGAGGCCCAGTTTTCCAATATCACTTGCTTATACACAGTTAGGAAATAAGATTCCTATTTAAATAAAATTATGTATCTCAAAATCCAGGTAACCAATACAAATGATAAAATTAGTCATTTCAAATTATTATGAGTCAGTCCTATTTAACATACCCATTATGAGCTTTAAGAGCAGCTCAAGGGTGCTGAAATTTCTTTTATTTGTTTATGATCAGTTAGTGGTTGTCATTCTTTGGGGGTATGACCTTTTGCAAGTTCAAGATGGTTAGAATATGAAGGAGAGATATTTTTCCCTTCTTGCCACTGCTGGCCAAGGAGATGATACCTGCATGCACAAGAGCTTCCTTTTCAAAGGAGACTTAAATCGGACTGGAGGTGCCTGCACAAGTGATGGCTTTCCAGCTGTTTTTCTTAATTTTTCCCTTTCTTTTTTTGTTTTCTCTTTTCTATTGAAAATGGAGATTGAATTGGAAAGTTCAACCTCACTTGAGCAAATATCTGGATCTGTGACCTAGAATAGCTTCCCCTACGCAGTCAGGCAATACCTCCCTTTTCTGTCTTGTTTCTGTCTTCTGATATTGGTGTGTCTGTGTGCCTCTTGTCCCTTTTTAGTTACAAAATTGAACACACTGTTTTTGATATATCATTGAAGATAAAAATCATCACCTTTTGACTTGTCTTAATTTTGTGCTCCTTGAACTTATATGACAGTAAAAAGAGCCCACTTTTTGGTATGGTACAGCCCATTCCACTGTAGTTCTGCACGTTAGAGTAGAAAGCCACTTAAAGTTTTCCATTTGAACTCTAAACCAATTGCAAAAAAATGGAAGAGTCATATAGAGTTTAAAATGCCATCTTGGTTGCTGTTAAAAATGGATCAGACAGCTGCACTTGTACCCAAGGTCAAAATAGACTTCTCACCCCCTGCAATCAGTGAAAGACCCACCTAGCATTAAAGTGTTTCTTAGCTTTTTCTTTTGTGTTTAAATTTTCTCTGGGGAGTTGATTGAGGAGAGTGTTTTGTCAAGGAGAGTTTTGATGTATTAATGGGATAGTTACCTAAATATTATCTTTTATTACTGTTATCTCCATAATAGCACAAGTCATAAATAACCATTTTCTTTGCTTCTAAACAGTATTAGCACATAATTAGTACAAAAATAATTCATAATTATTTTTACAGAAATTATTATAGGTAATTGATTTCATGGAAATTACTGGGTCAGCCTATCTTATCCCCACATTTCCCTAGGCCCTTGGAACTATTCTAAATAACAAACAAGAATACGTACTAAATATAAAGACTTAGACACTGAATTAACATAGCATATAATGCATCATATATATCCAAAACTATGTGAGAGATTGTAAACAGGAACTATAATTTCCCAGATAATCTAAGTTTTTAGGAAATGTTCATCTTACTATTGCATTTTACTGATATGTTTGAGTCTTAATGTAGAGTCGATGGTGACAGCGGTATTTTTTAATTGATGTATAAAGCAAAAACCTTTTCTAGACAAAATTACCCTAGGAAGTCTATTAAATCACCCAAAATGCATGTCATGAAATACATCATCTAGCAATAATTCCAAGTACTGTACAGCCAAATTTTTCTCCAAAACAGATTGTTATTTCCTTCATTATGCCCGGAGCGATATACTTGACCCGGGTTTGAAGGACACATTGTACACGTAGAGTTATATTTTGAGCAATATTTATAGACAGAGAGCAACATGTGCATTGTAAAAGACCAAAGGGAAATTAAATGCTCTGAGGTACAAAGTATTCAAATATCCATTTCTCTCTCACTTTGGATTATGGTGAATTTGGATAACCCAAAGTATTTAAATCTTCCTCTCACACACATACAGTGTTTTACTGGTAAGCAGAGGTGTGTGTGTGTGTGTGTGTTTGTGTATGTAATGTTCCTGCATTTTTGGTCCTCTCCAGATTTTTGCTTTTGTACCTTCATCAAGTGTACAAACTCTCAGCTTCCCAGAACGCAACTATATGTATCAGCTTTCATCAGGTTTATGCTACAGATGGCAGGGAAGAGAAGGAGGTACCCCGTTCTTATTGCTAGTTCAAAGTGCAGCTCACATAGAAATTTATAAATGTGTAAGACATTTCTTTCAGATATGTTCTCACTAAACTGCTACCTTTCCTTTACCTTTTCTGAGGGCTGGAGAGAGAATTCTTTTATTACAAATATTTTGGGACCCACAGATTGTAGAAATCTTGTTATATTTATTATGTTCAGTTGTCTTTTGACTTGACATTCCCTTGTCACTGGAAGTTTTGGTATATTTCCAGTGGAGAAGATAACTTGATTTATGATGACAACCATCTCTTTTCTCTGTTCAAAAATCATTGTTGTGACATCTTTGATTTCCTTCCCATCTTCTCATATCATTCATCCAAGAAACTCTCATAAATAAATTCTTCTCTGATATTGCCTTTCTATAGGGTGTGTTATTAAAGCACATTCTTGAAAACAGACATGTTTTATGAAGTGTCTTTAGTGAAAAATCACTCATGGTGCATGGAAGTGTGTGTGTGCATGTGTGCACCTTTTTGTGTTGAAGAGTTTAGTTTTTCGACTAACACGGTTAAATGAGTCAGAAAAAAATGACCTTTGAAATCGATGTGGCATAAGTGATTGACTTTATGTTCTTAGAAGAGGACTAGATCCTTTGTCACAAAATAAAAGCTTTCTCATAATTTATCATTGATATTTTTGCATAGGATTTACATACAAGAAGCTTACTGCAAATACTTCCTTTTTACCTTTAATATAACTATTAATAGAATTCTAAATCCCTCCATTAATCTTTTTTCTTCCTAATTCAAGCAAATTGACACTGAAATGCAGATCTATTCCACAAATTCCTCACCCTCCTGGGTCTCTGCAACTATATCCACTTCTATCATCCGACAATTTAAATGGCTATTAAATAGAAAGATAGCTGGGGCTTTCCATACACAAAGTAATTCATAGTAAAAGTAGGTGTCATTTCTGTTTTACAAATTCATCTTTCAAATTTCATAATACATTTTGGGTACAATCTTAACATAAAAGTATTGAAAGCTCAGCCCAGTGCATTAATTAAAATTAAATTATTATTTTGGAAGAGCAGTGCATAATGGAATGATTACTTTTGATAATAAAGTAAATTATGTTCCCCCAATATTATGAATAACTTTAGAATGTCTACTATTCATTAAATCCTTGTGTCAAAAACTGTACAAATTACCTTAATTTTCTTGTTTTTATTAATTAATTAATTTTTTGGCTGCAGGCTTTCTCTAGTTGTCGTGAGCAGGGGCTACTCTTAGCTGTGGTGTGGGGACTTCTCATTGCGGTGGCTTCTCTTGTTGCGGAGCACAGGCTCTAGGCACCTGGGCTCAGTAGTTGTGGCACACGGGCTCTAGAGAGCAGGCTCAGTAGTTGTGGCACACAGGTTTAGTTGCTCCATGGCATGTGGGATCTTCCCGGACCAGGGCTCAAACCCGTGTCCCCTGCATTGGCAGGTGGATTCTTAACCACTGCACCACCAGGGAAGTCCCCCTTAATTTTCTAATTTAGCCTCTTAGCAGGCCTTTAAAAATGTATTATTTACTCTATCTTAAAGATGCGGAAACCAGGGTTTAGAGGTCTTACTACTAGTCATACCTATTACACGATTTAATCATGCAACATCTGCATGTATATTATCTCAATATATGACAAATATATATATGTGGCCTTGAGATGCTACAGATTAAACACCATTTAAATGATCACATTAATGTAACTACTATTACTAATAATAATACCACTAACATAAATTTGTTGACAATCCTGAGTCTGATTCCTCACTATACTCCCCAAAACATGTATTACCTTGAAAGGATTTGGTATTTAGCAATAACAGTCACTGAATGATTTGTGGGACAGCTAGTCTGTAAATTGCAAGTTCTGCCATTACTAGCCTGGAGGGTCTCAAGAAGCAGTCACTCAGCAACACATCTGTGGATTCTACTCGACAATGGATTCTATGTTATTGTTAGCAGATAATTGTTCTTATATTTAAGAGGGGGAAGTCACAACCTATTGATGTTCCAATGCAGGCTCAACTTTCTTTCCAGAAAAATGTACAGAAAAAAGTCTTTATGTATTGTTTACAGGGATCCATTAACCCCTAAAATACTCTCAATGAGCATCAAAAGATCTATGAATGCCAAGTTAAGAACTCCTTTATCAGATTGTGCATCAGAAATTTTGAAAGCTTTGTACAGTAATTATAAGCTGAGTCTCAAAAGGTGAGAAGGCTTTGGCATATGGAACTGGATTCATCTACATATATATCTTGTCAGCCACCTTCTAATTCTCAGGAATCTCAAGTAGGATATCTATATTCAGAACATGGGTAGGCAAAGAAATCTCTCCTTACTGGTTGTCTCTTTGGCCCTAAGATTCAATACAAAACTTGATTTCTTATGAACAGACCTAGACTACCTGGAGAAACGAGAACGTATTTGGTCTTCTTAGATTAGTTGGCTGAACCTCTGTTCCAGCCTCAATTCATGGATTTATAATAAATTGGCAATATGCTCCACTTAATAAGCAAGCAAATCTCCCAGACACCACCCTACACCACATTCATGAAAGAGAAAATGAGAAGATTTTCTAAATATATGCTAATCTATACAAATTGTGCGAAGGTTCCATTCCCGTTATAGGTGACCTCATTAATGTCTTAACTATAACCGATCTATACAAAAAATTCCCCCTCCTTGAGAGTGAGCACGGAAAGCATAAAAAGAGAGTAATTTAATAATTGACAACAGTTCACCACTTTCTGTTTTTATTTTCTTGTTTTATTTTAATTCAGTGAGTTTAACAGCCAAACATTGAGACTACAGGGATATTGATGTTTCCGAGGAGAAATGTAAGAGATGCTTTGTTACCTTAATGGAATCATGTACATAATTATCCTTATGGCTCTCATGTGTTTTTCTACGAATAATAAAAACAGGAAGCCTAGCCCTTTAATATATTTATAAATGTCATATTGATCCTGGCTGAAGAAAGTCTGATTTCCATTTGGACCAAACTTAAATTTATTTAAAATTATACTTCATATAATACAACAGAAAAAGGAGTAATTCCATTCTTTCTGTTCTTCTCTAATTAAGTGAAGCAATTACTTTAACAACTTTATTGGATTATACAATGTGCAACTCAAGATAGCATAGCTTAAGTGATATGGTTCCTGTTAAATGTGCATAACCTGCTACTCCACTATATCCCTGAGCAAATAAACATCCATGCATCTTTATGTAAACCCTTGAACTAGAGAGAAATTAAAGTTCACCAAGTTATCTGTCCTCTCCTCTTTCATATTGGGAAATTAAAGACCCAGGAAATATTCTTCTCTAAAGAATATTCTTGCCATATGAAGATTTACTCCCCAGCCCTAAAGCAGTCTACATAAAAGGTTGGTAGAACTGCATAGGGATGGTCAAGCTTAAGCTGCAATGACCTGAAATTTAGACACAAAACAGGAAATTAACTCCTTGAATTCTTTCTCTAGAAATTCACTACAAATTCCAGACTTTACCACTTACAGGGAACATAATACGTTAAAGGTGGAAGTTCATGATAAGAAAAGAGAATAATTTCCACCACAGGTTTGTTTGATAGCTCTCATTAAGCCTTTACAACTAGAAAATTATGCTTGCTATTTAGCCATGCATTTTCTTTTTGAAGGTTGAATAAGCTGAAAAGGAACTGTGATCTTCTGTTCCACGGAAATTTGATGTACAGAAACGAACCTACTACCGCAGTAAATCTTTATATGTACACACAACTATATCTATACAACAGGAAGGAGGGATAAAGGATAAAGAGAGTGGTAGAAACTGCACTGCACTGAGTCAGTCAGCAGATCTCTTGCCAAACAGATGCAGGTATTTGATTATTTGCAAGTCACCATTTCTCAATTGTTTAATCATTTGTATGATAAACAGATTGGTAGGACTCGCAAGTATTGTGAACCCTCCTTGCAGGTTTAATGAGCAAGAAATGATACTCTTCAGTTATAGTAATGTCAGCAAGACATCAAAACTAAAATTAGATTCAAATAAGATATCTTGCTATATGTATAAGCTAAAATAAATCATTTATAATAAAGGGCATTTGCCTCTTTCAAAGAAAAAAATCTCAAATCTTGTCTTCAAGTAAAACTCTTGAAGTTTCTAAAATAAATTTGAGAAGATTAAAACTCACAAATTCATTGTGCAATCCCAATGTCACAAAACACTATGATTCACCCCAGCAGCAAGGATTATTACTTGTATCATCCATTTCACATTGTATTCAATTGAATTGTAGTGACCAGAATTGGCATAAAGTAAATAATGTCAACCACTGACAAGAAAATATATAACAAAATTATTAGGAAAAAAGCGTTTTATGTTTTCTAATACTCCAAGCTTGGATTCACATACTTATGCAATATGAGTTTCCAAAACAAGCTAATTTTTAAGCCCAGTGTGAAATCCAGCAGGACTGATGACAATTTCTTTTGACCTAAGGAGCTTCTTCTATTGTAGACCCTTTCTGTCTGTCTGTCTCTGTCTCTGTCTCTGTCTCTCTCTGTCTCCTAGTCTATGCTCAGGGCATAGAGGGAAAAATATCTCTACTTTCTCACCAGGTAAACTCCCAGAGGAAGACCCTAGTCCTGCAATGGTCACCTGTATTTTGACAGTAGTTTCAAGTATAGTGAAGCCCAAAATGCCTGTACATCTAAGTCATATCCTGCAATCCAGATTTTTATATTAAAAAATTAAAAATTCATACCCATAAGGCAGATTGCCACCTCTGTCTCAATTCTGAACTTAAAGGAAAAGATAAACCTTGCTATTAAACCCGAAAAGCCCCAACCCTTTCTTAAACTATAATTTAACCAAACTCAGACCACTCTTGTTAAATATTCTACATGATCTTCTGTGGCCCAACATATTTAGAAAAGTATAAATTGTTAGGTATATACTATAGGCTAAACACAGTACAAATTATTTGGCTTATTTAGTTATTATTTCAAATGTGCAAGGTAGATGTCATTTCTTCAATTTTTTATGTGAGGTCACTGAAGGTCAAAGAAAAGGATTATGATGTTTAGGGGCTCTAAGCCCTGAAAAGATTTTGTGTGTACTTCCACATGCAGTTAAAAAGAAATGCTAAACCATAAAATAAGTGTTAGCAACACTAATTAAATTTAATTTCCCATTACAACCACATATTTTTATAGCACTGACATTTTCTTTGTAAAGTTCCTTCTCATTCTTCTGGTTGTCCTGCTGCTTGAAGCCCACTACATGTGATTAGGCTCCCAATTAGACCATGGCACAGGAAGGTCAGAAAGGTTAAATAACTAGTAAGTGGCTAAGCCAAGAGTCTAAAGCCGATGTTCATTCTTCTGCAGTATATCATGTTTGTTCCTGAAGATTCCTGAAAATCCAATCCCACTTTGTCTTATAATTTCCTGTAATGTAAGAGATGAATTCCTTTTAAATTCCTAGGGGGCCCTGTTATTTTACATACTATTTATCAAAAAGTTTTATTATAAATATACTCCATTACATCACACTTTCTTCACCCCTTGGAACTAAAGGAGTTTCCAAATGTTTGCTTTTTTGATTTCCATCTAAAGAATGGTATACAACCATATTCATCCTACCCAATTTGAATGCATTCCAAAATATGTTCTGTTTTCTTAATGGTTGCCATCATTCTTTCTAAGTTTTTACAAACCTTTTATTCTATTTTTCAAGTAGCTTCAAAATCATAGTATCCCTTTTATCTTAAGTTCTTAACTCTCTAATATGTAAATTTGTGAGTTAACATAATTTTAGCACTAGCTACCTACATGTAGAAACTTATATTTGATTTATATTTATTACTTAGGGAGAACAGCTTAAATTTCTGTGTATACATTAGGTAATTTTTATAGTGTATAGATTCTCAGGGCACATGAAAAACAACTATTATGGAAGTGGCAGATGTGGAAACCCCAAATGCTCTTCAGTGATATGTTTTATGACAAATATGTATATACTAATACATCTATGAATCATTCAGTGGTCAAGCAGGTAGTTGACTCTTATCAGTGATATTAAGAGTAACCTAGGATATGAATATCAGTGCACTTTTTAATCCATAAGGAAGCTTCCCTTGTTAAATTATTTAATATGTACACCTTTCATATTTATAACATGTTTACAATATATATTCATATATATGCATTTGTAGGCATCTTTTTCTAAGAGCAATCTGAAGGTATTACCTACCTCTCCAAGGGGCTTTGAGTATCCAGAAGAGCACTGTGATAGGTGAATGAATGGAATCTAAAACAAAAGGCAGAATTATTGTTTATCTCTGTAGTGCACAATGTTTTGCTATAAGCACTGTCTACATTATCTGTTTCAATACTGGCCCTAAACATATACATACACACAATGAAACAAAATTTATATCCAGTTATTTAGAAAATGCAATATGTGTCAATATGCTTCTGAGTAAAAAAACAGTAAATTGAAGGCTCATATGGGAACATCAATTAATTAGGTAAATATCTTTTATAAAAAAGCTTAGTTCCAAAACAAATAGATGACATTATTTATAGATATAGAGTAGATTTCCAAGAAGTCAAAATGTCCCAAACACATCTAGGGTAAGAAGTGGTTGGACTAATTTTTATTCCTATTAATTTTTAAATACAGAAGTGATAAAACATATTTTAGTATCTAAAAATGCTCATTCAAATTTAATGAAAACTATAGTTTTGCTTATGAATGGTGGTGTTTTTCTTGTAATTTTATTGTCTTTATGACGTTTATAGGAAGTCATGAACTGTTACCTATGTTTTCTTTCACTTGGCTTTTAGGAAATGGATTTTGTCTTCCAGAAATGTGATGATCCCACATATATTTTATTATGTTTCTCATTTTTATAAAGAGGTTTGCTACTGTTGACAGATGGTGAAATATGAAAACTTTAGAATTACATAGTTTAATGGTTGAGCAAATACATATATACATATAGAAAAGGCAAGTAAAATTTAAAGTATTGACAATTGTAGAATCTAGGTGATGGGTAGACAGATGTTCATTGTATCATTCTTTCAACTTCTCTCTATGTGTTCAATTTTTAATAATAGGATTATTTTATTTAATGGTTTATTGCTTAACTGTGAGTATGTAGGGGACTTACTGTACTTGGAAGTAGGAACCCAGTTTTTACTTCATGTTTTATCTCCCAAATTCAGTAGAATGCCTAACACACACACAGAACTCAATGGATAGGTATGAAGAAAATGAATACAAATAAAAATGCAAGTGAGAATAAAAGAATGCAATTATATGTATGAACATATGACTTCATACTAGACACAGTACTAAGTGCTTTACATGAACGATTTCACTTAATTACTACATAAATTCGCTGGGAAAGATGTTGCAAATACACCAAGTTTATGTATGCAGAAACTGGGAATTAGAAAGTTAAATAACTGCCTCAAACCAACCAAGTGTTAAGTAAATAAATGAATCAATAAAGATTCTGGGATAGGAGTTGTGAATAATTCACTATCCCATGTTTCATTCTATATTAAAGAGAATAAATAAAAGAATCCAAGGTAGACAGAAACTGATAATGAGATGGATGAAATGATTGAAGCTGGAGCAGAGTACAAGGGAAAATTAAATCAAGTCATTCTACCAAAGTCACCATTACTTACTATTCCAACATAAATGCAAGTGTAAAATCTTGGCATTCTGGTGCTTTAAACCATGTTTTACGGATAATGGAGCTGCAGAGTAAGGGGAGTTTTAATTCCTGATTCCGGTGGAGTCTGGGTGGCTCTTAAATTTCGTACTCTTTCAAGTCCGTACGCTGATTGTATCTCTATTTTCACGTTTATCCTGCTTAACATGATTGCTTCTGAAAATATTTCTTTTTCTTTTGACAGTTATTTTCTTTTGATTAATGTATAGGTGCTAAATTCTACCATGATCTATTAATGGGCTTTTAATATGCAGATGAGTAAGCATGAGTACTTAGTGTTAATTG
This sequence comes from Delphinapterus leucas, assembly GCF_059928025.1. Lineage (NCBI taxonomy): Eukaryota > Metazoa > Chordata > Mammalia > Artiodactyla > Monodontidae > Delphinapterus > Delphinapterus leucas. The sequence continues at coordinate 80,012,093 of NC_143142.1, forward strand.
GCTAATCACTCAAATAATTTTTACTCATTTCCCATAGTCTGAATATATATGAAGGTCATTTTTGTGTTTGAAGAGTGCCTTTAAGTAAAGCCTAGAGCCAAGTAAATACAGAGGAGATGTATACTAATAATGATCTTTGTAGTATTATGTAGCTCATTTGTTTTCTCTTTAACAGAGCTGATTTTTGTGAGCTTATTATGAGGCAGTGGATAAATACTACACAGACAGACATATCGTCATTATACAAGAGCATACAACAATTAGTGTTTGAAAGCGCAATTAGACACTCAGTTGCATTATCAGTATATACCTTGTGAATTAACTTGGTATTGAACCACAGATACATATATAACTGTCACTATTCTTAATCATTGTATGTTTTAAAGTTTGGGCTTTTACATTCAAATCGCCATTTATAAAAATAATCTGCAACCGAGAAACTTATTCAAAATCTTGTCTATATTATGTTGCTGATTCCATAAACCTCATCATTTGTCCTTGACGTGACATTTATTCAGTTCCCACTGGGTGCCAGGCACCACCTTGTGAATTGACAGGAAGAGGAGATTCTAATGTGAGGTGCTGCTGAACACAGTTCAGGCAGCTCTAATTTATTTTAAAGACAGGAGGCACCTGCCACTGCCATAGGTGAAAACAAGGGCCCAAGAGTGGTGGCAGACATTAAGCTTCACCCTATAGGCGGCACATGGGTGCTGGAGCACCGATCTAATACAAACTTCCCAGAGCTCGTAAGCTAGCCCACATTCCCTGTACTTGCAACACTGCAGTCATAACACAGTCTGTGTCATCTCCTCTCTATATCCTAGCATAAACTGTTAGAATCATAAAAGAAAACACCTCTACAGAGCTCAGTTACCTGTTTTTAAAAAGAGGGGGTTGGCTTAGGTAATATTCCCTATTCGCGTCAGTGCTAATTTTATGCAGCTAGGTATTTTCAGAATCAGCTGCACTCTGACTGCACCGCCATGATTACTGTTACCCACAGTCAAGTAGTTATTTGAAAGCAAAGGAGGTCAACACGATGGAATATCTTGTTGAGGCTACACCAATGAGCAGAAGTGAGGAAGAACAAACCTGGGTGATGCTTTAATCGTTTCTCCTACTAAAGAAGACAAGGAAGAAATTAAGGAACATCACTTTATCTTTTCAGTGATGTATCTACCATGGGAGCAACTGAGTGACTCTTTGTGAAGAAATTTTTTAAATATTTCATAAATATACTTATATTTATAGACATGGAAGTGAAAAGTGAACTATTTCAGCTTCTTGCAGTGCCAGGAAGTAGGCGACCAGAGAAAGGGTGTAAGAGCAGGAGTCTGTATTTAGGACCTTTTAGGAGATTTACTTACTGACTTAGAAGGGCTGTGCTATGGGTCTGGCTGTTGCTGCAGCATCAGTTGGTGCAGCTTGGAAAAGATGCACCAGCCTCATCCTGGCTCATTCACTCTGTTTTGAAGCTTCCAAGTCACCAAGTATCCTATCATAGCGGCTGGAAAAAGTAATGAAAACATCCAGGGTAAGATAACATCACGCTGCACAGTGTGCTATTTCAGGGATTGTAGTCAGCATTCAGTGTCACGTTAGAAGGCCTAAGGTGGAGAGTCAGTCAATCCGAGGAAGGATGTCAGGGACCAAACCCACTTGCCAGGCCTGGACCTGCTACATCGCAATCAGATGACTCAGCATAGAGAGGCTATATGCCAGCGGTCACTGGTAAGTCTCAGGCCCTGTTCATTTCATATACACAGGGAATACTTATTAATCCAATAAAAAAAAACTAATTAAGCTCTTATTAAACGCCTAATCTGACTGGAATCAAAGGAGGCTAGGTGACCTATGATAGCCTCTAGTGGACCCCCCTATTTAAACAATGAAAGGTGGAGACAGTTGTAGGAGAGAGAGCTCATTAAAGCAACACTCTTACTGAGTGCTTTTTGATAATAGGGACCATTTCCTCAAGTGCCCGGAGCCAATTCCTTTGATGTGGAAAAGGCCAGTGGTTAATGCAGCACCCAGTTACCAGATTTCATCTCAATGGCTCATCAGCGGCATTTGACATCACTGTTTCCGTCCTTATAGACACATTGGTTTCTCTAAACTCTCTCCACTTTGCTCCTCACTCTTGGGGATCTCCTTCTTTAGTCTCATTGGCTGATTTAACTCTTTCTACGTGACCTCTTAATATTTGTCTTTGCCAGAACTGAATCTTCCGTCTTTTCCTCATTGGTGTTTGCACTCATATTTTCGTTGTTCTCATCAAGTCTCATGGTTTCACACCGGTATCGTTAGAAAAAATTAGATTTTAAAAAGTTTCATTTAGTAGAGTTGGGGAGAGAACACAGAGTTTCTCATATAAAATATAACAACAAAATTTGAGATGGATTAAGTAGAGGCATCAAATTGTAATTTTCAGCTTCAAACCTCTTGTGGTAAATAGAATAATGACCCTTCAAAGACGTCCATGTCCAAATCCCCAGGACCTCTACATATGTTATGTTACACGGCAGGGGCTAATTAGGGTTGCAGATGGAAGCAGGTTGCTCATCAGCTGACCTTAAAAAAAGGGAATTATTCTAGGTTATCTCTGTGGGTTCATTGTCATTGCAAGGGTCTTTTAAAGTGTAAGAGAGAGGCAGAAAAGAAGAGCATTGACAGAGGGAAATTTGAAGATGCTAAACTCCTGACTTTGAAGGTGGCACCAAAGGAAATGGAGAACCCAAAATGCAGGTAGTGCCCAAAAGCTGGAAAAGGCAAGAAAACAGATTCTCCCCCAGAGCCTCAAAAAAGAAACATAGCTCTACTATCACCTTGGTTTTTAACCCTGGAAACCCGTTTCAGATTTGTGACCTCCAGAATCATAAGAAAATAAATGTGTGTTCTTCGAAGCCACTCAGTTTGTCATAATTTATTACAGCACTAATAGGAAACGGATTTACCCACTCAGATACTAACATCATACTTTTTGTTTTACAGCTCATTGTTCTTCCACTTGCATAGAATAGATAAAGTTTAAATACTTATCTTCACAGAAGCTCCCAGTGTTATCTTTCACATTAACTTCGATGACTTATCTTGCTTTGTAACTGTTTCCTGACACTCTGGCATTTATTCTTCTTACTCTGCAGTTTTGTTCCCATTACTGTCCAACATGCTGCTTCCTACCCACGGCTTCTCCAGGGTTTTGGCCTCATATCTCTTTTATTCCACAGCTTCAGCATTAATCTTTTGCTGATGCTGCTACTACTTTGTCACAGATATCTTCTGCTTAATGTACTTCCCACGGGCAAGTTTCTCAAGCAACATTTATCACTGTTGCCTGATACAAAGTGAAAATCAGCTTCTAGTGTCAAGTGGAAATTTAACAACATTTATTACAAAGGAAAATTATTTTAATGCAAATAAAAATATAGCCACTTATGATTATCCTTTGTACTAGAACATATTTTGAAACGTGTAAGCATAATTTAAAGAAATACATCATCGTTTGTCCTGAGTAAATGAAAAAGAAATGTATGCATGTTTTGGTTTAATATATGGAAGCTTTTAGATATTATTATTTTATTTTTTAATTAAAATTTACTTTTTTTAACATCTTTATTGGAGTATAATTGCTTTACATTGTTGTGTTAGTTGCTGCTTTATAACAAAGTGAATCTTTTTGATGCATCACTTTATTCAGCTTAACTCATGTACCTCAATTTTTTGCAGCTATGTAATTTCTAAGACTTATTTCCCTTTTCTCATCCCCCAATTCCTCCTTTCTGGTACTACTGTAAAGTCATGTCAGTAATATTCCTAAATAAATTACAGTAAATAACCCTAAAGCCAGATTGAGATTAGACATAGAGGTAACATCACCATTTGAAATCATAATATATATTTATTTCTTTAAAGTTAAAAAAGAATTGCCGAACTTGCAGACAAATATTTTATTGATACAAGAAATATATGTTTTGAAAGTTTCCCTGTGAATAAATAATATGCAAAAATATTAGGAGGCTGGAATAATATGGATTTATAAATGCCATTTTCAATTTTAGGAGTTGAACTACATATAGATCTCTTGTCATACATGGTGAAGTCTGTACTCCTACACAGCATTTCACATCCACTCACTGGATGGGTGAGTAAGTCATTATTCATATTTTGTCAAGATTTATAATATTTATAATCTGTCACAATAATCCCCTTAGTTGTTTATTCTTATTTCTCTAATTAATATATTCCATTTATACATATCTTCTCTATAATTTATTTATTTATTGAAGAGCTGAATTTATTGTCAATAATTTATTTTTAAAAGAAGAAATTGTAATAGTTGTTTCTAAGAACTCAGGCAATTGATAATAAGAGGTGATTGCTTTTATATTCAAGGGAATATACGGCTTGAATATAAAATATAAACTGGCTGGCTGTAATGTTATTGGCTCACACATGTTTTTCCTTTAGAACATTGATTTTGCTCTGCCCTCTTTTTGCACTGGGATTACTGTGGCTAATTACTACCGTTACTTTCAGACTAGCCTAACTTCTTTCTCTTGTGGATGACATGCCTTTACTGTTTGAATCCCTGAAGATGTGTTTATTTTTCCTAGAGGGTAAATAACCATAAAATGTAGTTGATATAATTGTTCTATGTCAAATTTTCCTGGAATACGAAAAGCACATATTTTTTTAAAATTCAGTTATTCCTACATTCCAGGGAATGTTTCATGAATTCTAGCTCTGAAAATCTTTTCTCTTCCATTTATTTAATTCCGCAAATAGAGGCCATAAAATATCTATATGTTCAATGAAAAAATTATATATGTGGTCATTAAGAGCTATAAAAGTTGTCATTTTGTCTGAATTCAGTTAATTATTGCAAGATATTCCATTTTCAGTACTTTGTACTTTCATACAAGGTAAAATCCTTTGGCCAGTTTTCCTGTTAAATACCAGTGCTATTTTTCATTTGTGCTTATTTATTCTCTTGTTGGTTATGCTAAATTTTTTAAGTCTTCAGATATATTTTTGATTCTCAAATTTTGTCTTCAACTCTGAAAGCCCCCTTTTCATTATTGTAAGAGATCATTTGATGTATTACATGAAAGATGAAAGTTCCATCTATATCTCCATAATTTCAAACTTATATTTAAAATTTTAAGACTCCTACAAATTAGTAAGAAACTAGACAGAATAAAATGCCTAATGTCTTGAACAGCCACTTCCCAAAAAGAAATTCCAAATGCCCAATACACTTATGAAAAGATGCCTAATTTTTTTTTTTTTTTCTGGACAAAGTACCATAAATGGCAGTACCAGGGCAAGAGGGTTTGATGTGAATGCCCTTTTAACATCTTCATTAATGATCAATCAGAAGAAGTCAAGGTCACAGTGCTGACAACAGGGGCAGATAATGGTACAAGAATATGGCCTCAGGAAAGTAATTATTATGTTCATTGAATGTAGTATAGTGACCCCTGGGCTTATTCACAGGCACAACAAGAAAAGATGTCTTTTTCTTTCATACAAGGTAAAACCTTTTAGCCAGTTTTTCTTTTATATATCAATACCATTTTCTAAGTAAATTTACCTCAGTTTTTCAAGTAAAATCTTCAAGCTGAATCATGTTTTCACTGTAAATTGTTGCTGTTTCCTACCACACATTATGATATCTTGTTATGTCTGTTGTTCCCTTCTGTCTTTGCATTATCTTCTATAATATAATGTGCCATCAGCCAAGTGATTTCAGTTTAAATGTTCTTTGTGTGTTATTTATGGAATAATAATGATCAGCTTCATCTCCTGCCATTCACACCACTTACATAACATAGTCATTGGACAGACTACTCATTCTTTCTATACAACTTACATATGTATATTGAAATGCATTTTCTTAACTTATTAGACCGCTTATAGACTGCCTTTTTCCAAAAACTGCATGAAAAGTCTGAATCTTTAATGTCCAACTCAAGTGTCATTTCTGTGCAGTACTTTAATCATATCAGATCTTCTGGTCACACAGACCCTTCCCAAGCCTTCAAGACCCAGAAAAAAAATTGTTACTCTTGTGATCCTAAAGAATTTTGTGCATACCACTAGCATGCTACCTTTCCCATTATATTATTGCTAATTACTGTATTTGAGAACCTTATGAGAATTTGCCTTTGTATAAATTTATATAAAGCATTAGGATTATGTCTAGCACATAAATGCATAATCAGAAAATACATGTTTAATTGAATTGAATAATATATGAATTGCCTCCACTGAAAAAAGTGTTTGGGGAAAGAATTTAGAAAAAAATAGGAAAGAAAATATGTCTAAAGTTAAGAGGTAGAATGTGGGGTTTCTGCCCTTTCTAGGGTGGGCCCTCTTTGAGGAATTAACAAACATATATCTTTCACTGGAAATCTTCCACATGTGAAATACGTCATCCTTAATCATAGAAGGGTTCCACTTGATAAGTATACTATCACAATAAGAATTAAGGGAACTTTCTTTCTCAATATATAAGGAAGTCTTTGATCTTCATTTCCTGGACCAGCAGCAGTTTTGCTAATAGTAGGAAGATACTGCTTCTGGGTATGTGTTTCAAAATGTAAATATGAGATGTAACTTCCACTTATTAAACCTAGATACTAAGTGATACAAAGAGTGAAGAAGTGATTTCACAATTGTAAAGGTAGCAGTCAGAGTTAAGTTTCAATTAGAGGCCATTTACATATGTTGGTACTCTGTGTAGTGTTGCCAGGTAGCACATGTACAACTGAATTTACCCATTTTAATATTTGCCATATTGGTGAGATGAAATAAAAATAGGTATAAAATTGATGAACTTGGTAATAAAGTGATTTAAATAATTTACCCCATAATCCAAGTCTCAGATAATTGAAAGGTCTCCTAAGACTCCACAGTCCTGTAAGGCTTTAATAAAGGTACATGGTCAGTAAAGCAGAGGAAATAAACACAGTCGTTGAGAGGCCCACGGCTTCTAAATGCAACCTCCCATCCTTTCTGTAACATACAGAGCACGCTGTGCCTTCAGACTATGAACCATCAAGAAATATGGAAGGTATCTTGGTTAGGGAAGCTAAGGCACAAGTTTACTGGGGGTCTTTTATACCTTGCTGGTCACATAACTAAAATCAGTCTAATAAGTCAAGGATGGTCAAACCATCCGTCCATACATTTTCTCTAAACAATGTAGACAAACTAGCACTGCTCAGCCTCTGGAGCAGTGTGAACATTAAACAGCATGTTATAAATCACTGCATAGCACATTCCATCCTTATCCTGGTCAAGTGTCAACACCATCCTTCCAGAAGTCCCTGGAGGTCAGCATACTGCTCTCCCAGGACCAGATGCAAGTTCACTGTATCCTTATATACCTGGATAGGGAAATAATTTAAAATATGAGGCAGTTACTAGAAAAGGAGAAAGTTTAAGAATTCAAAGATTGCAAGAGAACAAGAAGGTGTCAAAAACTGTAAGGGATCTGAGATTTTTCCTCTATTTGCAAGCTAAGTTAGCCTCTCCGGTCTCTGGATGCTGGCGGAAGACACAAGAGTCCTGAGTCAGAGACAAAGACAAAAGACAAAAGATTTATTATTCATCATTTGTTGCACAGCAGGTAGCATGAACTGAATGCTTGCATTATTTCCCCTTTCCCCCCAAGTTTCATAGCATGCTGTGGAGCATCCCAGGTGAATGCTACATCCACAGTGGACCTGTTTTATAGCTAGAAACCCCCAGCTTAGGAAACATCCAGTGTAAAAAAGGGCTAGGAAGAAACCTGAAGAAAGACATTATTTTTATTATTCTGATGTGCCAAAAATCTGCCTTCTGCCCCAAGCGAGACACTGTCTCTGTAGCCCAAAGTTGTTAATATAAACATCCTTAGAAAGATAATCTGGAATAAAAATTGTCCAATGTATGCAGAAACATGAGAGATCCATGAAGAATTATCTTCTAGAGAGAAAGATGGGAAAGTATGACTAGGAAGGAGATTTTTCTAAAAGTATTTTCAAGGTGAAGCAGTTCTCTGCAATCTGAATTCTAGGGCATGGCAACAGAATGAGTGGCTGAAGTAGAGTCGAGTGATGGTAGCTGGATATAAGGAGATAAGAAAATTGAGAGGCCAGGATATTAGATACGTCACACGCATGTGGCATTTGAGAGCTTTCCTGCTGTTGGTAGAGTGATGACGTAGACTAGGAAGTGGTGCCAAAGCATGCAATTAATAAAGGGGAAAAATGACAACAATTAGAATAGGTAAAGTCGGCATTCCTGATTATCCCTGGAATGATCTTGAAACAGCAGGGTAGAATGAGGATTCACCCCGATTCTAGATCCGTAGGTGAGCAGGGTGCTTTAGCTTTCTGTTGTTGTCATAGCAAATTACCACCACCAACAACCGTTTCTTATCCTAGTCTTGTGCAAATCATAAGTCTGGGTGCAGCATGGCTCAGCTGAGCCTTCTGAAGTGACCCCCACAAGACTGAAATCAGGGTGCTGGAAGGGCTTTGAGCCCTGCCGGAGGCTCTAGGGATGAACCGTCCCCAAGTTCATTCAGGATATTGGCCAAACTCATTTCCATGTGCTCATAGAACTGAGGTCCTCATAGGACTGAGATCCCCATTTCTTTGCTGGTTGTTGGCAGAGGGTCAGCCTTTGCTCCTAGAAGCTACCCACATTCCTTCCCCTGCTCTCTGTGTGGCTCCTTCTAGAATTAGTGGTTGGAGAAAAACGTGTGCTTCAAATCTCCCCTTTCTGCTGCATCTCTCTGATTCCAGTTGGAGAAAGTTCTGCTCTTAAGGGCTCATGTGCTTAGACAGTGCCCACCCAGGTAGGCTCGGATAATCTATTATAAGACTCCTAACGTTAACTATACCTGCGCTGTCCCTCTTTGTGTCATGTAACAATTTATTCACAGGTTCCAGTGATTAAGATGTGATATGTTATGGGCTTCCCTGGTCGCGCAGTTGAGAGTCCGCCTGTCGATGCAGGGGACGTGGGTTCGTGCCCCGGTCCGGGAAGATCCCACATGCCGCGGAGTGGCTGGGCCTGTGAGCCATGGCCGCTGAGTCTGCGTGTCCGGAGACTGTGCTCCGCAGCGGGAGAGGCCACAACAGTGTAACGCAAAAAAAAAAAAAAAAAAAAAGAAAAAAAAGATGTGACATTTTTTTGAAGGCCAGTATTCTGACTAGCATGAAGGGATAATGAGCAACTTCTGCTGGAGACGACCTCAGGGAAAGTATTATTTTAAGTGGATGAGGATGTATGGATAGACTTTGATCCATCACTGGGGTTTTTCATAATGTGCAGAACACAGGTTGGGATGGGAGAAGGGAAAGAGGATTCTGGTGTTGGAAGATAGACACTCAGTATCGCAGGGGGGGCATAAAATCAGGATAGGACATTTGGGTTCCTGCACTCCATTATATACCTGACAATATTTCTTAAATGTGAAAAATAAACCAATATTACAAAGTACTTAAAAATAAACCAATATTACAAAGTACTTCTTCTCAGGAAGAATATGAAAGGAGCATAATAATAAGCTGAAGCCTGAACGAGGCTAATATTAGGACAAAGAGAAAAGCTATTTTGTAATTCTGGGGTTGCATTTTTCAAGCTTTTGTTCCAGCCTAGCAGAGCACCTCTTTCAGCAGGTTAAAAGGAAGGAGGAGAAACTGTTCTTGGTACTGCTGATGTGATAGCTCATGTGGTTTGATGTCTTTCACGAGCTGGGGTATGTTTCACATCCCTTACATGATTGCTCTGTAACTTTCATTCTCTCTGCCTCCATTATTTGGTACCCTGCTTGAATGGGAACAATTTCTCCTTTATGTGTAGGAGAATACTATTGAATTATTTGAGTGCTATTCTTATTTATATACGTCCCTCAGCATAATGCCCTATCTAGAAGCTGTGAATATGTCACCTAAGGGTGATAGAGATCTCCAAATAGTCACTTTCCAAAGTTGTAACTGGCACTTGCTTTAAATTGGTGTGATTATGTCTAAGCCATGTGATTTGAAAGGACGGTGCTGACATGCACAGACCCTTACTATTGCTTTAACACCTTTCTACCTATCTCAGAACCAAACAACATTTTTATCTCTTGACTGAATATGACAGCTGTGTGATTCCTTGTTCTCTGTGAATCCAATTAATCTGTCTATGCTTCTGGGCTTTGTAATTTTTTTGGCATATGCCTTTTCTTCCTTTCTTTTTTTTCTAAACAAGTTGTTTACATTCTCAGAATGTTTATCTTTAGATCTTCATGCTTGTGTGCTTTTCAAATTACTTGGCTTTTTATCCTAGCTTCCTTTTATGGGTTTACTAATGATCATCCTCATCTCTCTTACTCTATACGAAGCTTTGATTTAGTTTCTTCTCTCACACATGCACTGGAATTACTTGAAGTGCATTCAATGGCTCACTTAAAAGAAGCAGACACAATAATCCTGACAAAGTCTCAGCATTGATTTTGTACTCTGTAAAGGTTTACAAGAGCTTAATGTGAATGTTGTGAAAACTAAGGACATCAGACAACTAATTGTTTCAACCAATACTCTTTAAGAAAGAGATAAAAACAGACACAAAGAAAAGAATCAAAAGCCATTTGTAAGGATATATGAAATCTACTGATATAGCAGTTAAAGAAAGCAACTTGCTAGAAAGATGTCTACTTCATTCCCATCATGAAACTCATTTACAGAAACTGTTAAATGAGATAATATATGTAAGCTCACGTACAGGGAACCACTGATAATGGTTAAATTGCACATTTACCCTTGCTTTACTAATTGAGAAATCAATCAAATATAATGGCAAATATTCACTTAATAAAACATTTTTTAGTGTTTTTTTCTTTGCTACCAGATACAGTTAAATCAATTTTCAAAGATGCACAAAATCTGATAGTTTAACCACAGTGACAATATAATTTAATGGATTAGAAGAGCAAGATTATTTTCAAAGATATAATTGTAAGAATAAGGAAGTATGGTAGATCTGAGAAAATCATAGTTAATCACCTATAAAATTCTTATGAACTATCCCATCCAAAAAATTGTTTAACATGGAACATCTAAAAAAAAAAAAATCATATAAAATAGAGCATTAAATTTATTTCAGTTGTATCCTGATATTCTTATGTATGTCTCATATTTAATATAGAACTTCATGATAGAAATGTATTTGAGATGAAACTTAATTTTTAAATATTACAAATAAGGATATGAGTCTCAAAGGATAATTTACTTATCCATCATCACAAAATTTCTTGTAGACCTAGGACTATGAAGAATATGACTCTCGTATCCCAGTTTTAATCTGTTTATACTGTACCATACTGCTAACTACAGCATTAGAACAAATCTCATTTTTTTCTGACCTAATAGATCACAGAAAACTTTATTTCTTTCATTTATTCTAAATGAAGCAGTGATTATCAGTCATGCTCCACTCACCCATCATCTCCAGTGTAATTCCTACAAGCAATTTAGAAATTGAGCCATGTGTAGTCTGAAATGACCCACAGGTTATGCTGAAACATCTCTTAGGGGACCTTGACTCTCATTATGTCCTGTTAAAAACAACCAAACTAGGATAACAGCTACATTTTGGTTAAGAATTTAATGTCATGTCATGTTGCTTAGATATATTTCTCCCTCTGTAGTTCTGGAACTTAGTTGAGAAATAAAACATCAATAGTGTAATTTGGGGGTTGATTTCGAAGACTTTGGATATCTCATCTAAACCCTCATTTAATAAAGATATAACTTATATGTGAGAAATAGTTCATTCACTTTTGACTAATTAGTCAATTAATTTGAATTCACTAATTCAAAATTAGAGAAGCATATTTTTAAGAAATGGAAGAGTTAAAGAATGGTAAATGGAGTCCCTTTATCAAAAGTGTTAAGGGACTGCGACTTCCAGGAAGATGGAGTATACAGACTTTTCCTTACTTCTCCCACTAACTGTAACTAAAACTCCTGTGCATTATATCTGAAACAAACATCAGAAGACTCTGAAAGTTGGAGAGAAGGCCAACCAGCTAGGGCCTTGGGACCTGAGGAATGACAGAAGGAGTTATTTACCCCAAACCTGGAGATGGAGAAGCCAGCAATCCAGAAATGTCAATGGTTCAACAAAAGTATGCTCTAACAAAGCTTACTTTTTCTCATCAAAGGACACGGAAAGGGACGGTGTTGCAAGACAGAAAATTTTTAGGCAGTAACTTCTCGACACCAGGCAAATGCTATAGAAAAATGTGGTCACTCCCCACATTTTCTTCCATTGCAGAAATAACTAATGAAATATAAGAGAGAAAAACAGAAATTACTCAATCTGAACACAATAGAGCAAATCGATTGGGAAACAAAATGAAAAAAGAAAACCAAGAACAAACAAACAAACAAATAAACAGAACCTAAGGGACAGGGAGACTTAAAAAAAAAAAAAGAAAAATCTAACATTCTACTTTCCAGAGTCTCAGAGTGAGAGGAGAAAGAGGGAAGAACTGAAAAAGTCCTTGGAGAAATAATAGCTGAAAACTTTCTGTATGTTTAAAGAGACATAAACTATAGACTCAAGAAATTGAGTAATCATTAAACTGAATAAAGTCAAAGAAATACATACCAACGTTTAAAAACAGGGGGAGAAAGAAAATCATCTTGCAAACAGCTAGAGAAAATGACATCTATAAAAGAAAAACAATTTGAATGACAATAGATATCTCATCAGAATCCATGGAGACCAGAAAGAGTGGTACAATGATTTTCAGGTGCTGAAAGCAAAAATATCCTTCAGGGAAGGACAGGGAAATCACGATATTCTCTAAAGAAGAAAAACTAAGACAATTTGTCACCCACAGACCCACTTTTAAAAATGGCTAGACCTAGAGTCTGTCATACAGAGTGAAGTAAGTCAGAAAGAGAAAGACAAATACCATATGCTAATACATATATATGAAATTTAAGAAAAAAATATGTCATGAAGAATCTAGGGGTAAGACAGGAATAAAGACACAGACCTACTAGAGAATGGACTTGAGGATATGGGGAGGGGGAAGGGTAAGCTGTGACAAAGCAAGAGAGAGGCATGGACATATATACACTACCAAACGTAAGCTAGTGGGAAGCAGCTGCATAGCACAGGGATATCAGCTCGGTGCTTTGTGACTGCCTGGAGGGGTGGGATAGGGAGGGTGGGAGGGAGGGAGACGCAAGAGGGAAGAGATATGGGAACATATGTATAACTGATGCACTTTGTTATAAAGCAGAAACTAACACACCATTGTAAAGCAATTATACCCCAATAAAGATGTTAAAAAAAAAATGGCTAAAGGAAATTCTCTAAACAAGAAAGAAAGTATAACAGAAGGGATCTTGGAACACTAGGAAAGAAGAAAAAACATGGTAAGGAAAATAAGAGCACATGCAATAAGCTTCCTTCTCGTCTTGGACTTTCTAAATTATGCCTGATGATTGAAGCAAAGTCATAACACTGTCTGACATGGTTCTCAATGTATATAGATGAAATATTTCTGAAAATTATTTTATAAGCAGTGGGTGATAAAGAGATATAAAAGGAGATACAGTTTCTTGACTTAAACTGGGAAAAATATAAAATGAATAGACTATGATTGTGCAAAAGCATGACCCATAAATTGCAAAATTGAAAAAAACTGAATTTCGTCAAAATTAAAAATGTTTGCTCTGCAAAAGGCCATTAAGTGAATGAAAAGATAAGCTACATAGGGATAAATATTTGCAAACCACATATCCAACAAAGGACAAGTATGTGGAGTACGTGAATAGCTTTCAAAATAAATAACAGTAAAAATTACAAAATCCAGTTAGAAAATGGGAAATAGACATGAGAAATGTTTCACCAGTTAGGATGTAAAGATGGAAGATAAGCATGAGAAACGATGTTCAACATCATTAGTCATTAGGAAGTTGCATGTTTTAAAACTACATTTAGATGTCCCTGCACACTTACCAGAATACCTAAAATTAAAAACTATGACAACACCAAATGCCAGTGAGAAAGCAGAGAAGCTGTATCATTCATATATTATTGGTGGGACTATTAAATTGTACAGTTACTCTGGAAAACAGTTTGGTAGTTTCTTAAATAACCACGAAACTATGCACAACCCATTAATTTCATCTATGGACATTTAACAAAGAGAATTAAAGACTTATGTTTATGCAAAAACACGTGCATGAATGTTTAGAGCAGCTTTTATTAATAACATAATTAAATAAAATAAAATAATAATTTTAATTAGTAAAACACTGAACAGTCCAGCTGTCCTTTACTGGGTGAATAGTTACACAGACTGTGATATATCTGTCAAGGGACACGCCTCAGCAACAAAAAGAAATGGACTATTGTTACACCAACAACTTGGTTAAAGCTCTAGAGAATTCTAGAATTCCAGAGAATTGTGCTGAGTTAACAAGCCAATCCAAAATGTTACATACATTAGTTAGTTAGTCCACCAGAGACCTCTCAACTCCACATAATATCAAACGGTGAAAGCTCTCCCAGAGATGTCCATCTCAACACTAAAACCCAGCTCAACTCAACAACCAACAAGCTACAATGCTGGACGACCTATGCCAAATAACTAGCAAGACTGGGACACAACCCCACCCATTAGCATGGGGCTGCCTAAAATCATAATAAGTTCACAGAAACCCCAAAACACACCACTGGACATGGTCCTGCCCACCAGAAAGACAAGATCCAGCCTCATGCACCAGAACACAGGCATCAGTCCCCTCCACCAGGAAGACTACACAACCCACTGAACCAACCTTACCCACTGAGGGCAGACACCAAAAACAACAGGAAATACAAACCTGCAGCCTGCAAAAAGTAGACCCCAAACACAGTAAGTTAAGCAAAATGAGAAGACAGAGAAATACACAGCAGATGAAGAAGCAAGGTAAAAACCCACCAGACCTAACAAATGAGGAGGAATTAGGCAGTCTACCTGAAAAAGAATTCAGAGTAATGATAGTAAAGATGATCCAAAATCTTGGAAATAAAATGAAGAAAATACAAGAAATGTTTAACAAGGACTTACAAGAACTAAAGAGCAAACAAACAATGATAAACAACACAATAAATGAAATTAAAAATTCTCTAGAAAGTATCAAGAGCAGAATAACTGAGGCTGAAGGACAGTTAAGGGACCTGCAACATAAAATAGTGGGAATAACTACTGCAGAGCAGAATAAAGAAAAAAGAATGAAAAGAACTGAGGACAGCCTCAGAGACCTCTGGGACAACATTAAGCACACCAACAGTCGAATTATAGGGGTTGCAGAAGAAGAAGAGAAAAAGAAAGGGTCTGAGGAAATATTTGAAGAGATTATAGTTGAAAACTTCCCTAATATGGGAAAGGGAATAGTCAATCAAGTGAACAAAGTGCAGAGAGTCCATACAGGATAAATCCATGGAGAAACACACCAAGACACATATTAATCAAACTATCAAAAATTAAATATAATGAAAAAATATTAAAAGCAGCAAGAGAAAAGCAACAAATAACATACGAGGGAATCCCCATAGGGTTAACAGCTGATCTTTCAACAGAAACTCTGCAAGCCAGAAGGGACTGGCAGGACATATTTAAAGTGATGAAAGGGAAAAACCTACAACCAATATTACTCTACCCAGCAAGGATCTCATTCAGATTCTACAGAGAAATCAAAGCCTTTACAGACAAACAAAAGCTAACAGAATTCAGCACCACCAAACCAGCTTTACAACAAATGCTAAAGGAATTTCTCTAGGCAGGAAATACAAGAGAAGGTAAATGCCTACAGACCCAAAACAATTAAGAAAATGGTAATAGGAACATACATATCGATAACTACTTTAAATGTAAATGGATTAAGTGCTCCAACCAAAAGACACAGACTGGCTGAATGGATACAAAAACAAGACCCATATATATGCAGTCTACAAGAGACCCACTTCAGATCTAGGGACACATACAGATTGAAAGTGAGGAGATGGAAAACAATATTCCATGCAAATGGAACTCAAAAGAAAGCTGGAGTAGCAATTCTCATATCAGATAAAATAAATGTTAAAATAAAGACTATTACAAGAGACAAAGGACACTACATAATGGTAAAGGGAACAATCCAAGAAGAAGATATAACAATTGTAAATATTTATCCACCCAACATAGGAGCACCACTATACATAAGGCAAATACTAACAGCCATAAACAGGGAAATCGATAGTAACACAATAATACACAATAATTGCAGGGACATTAACAACCCACTTTCACCAAAGGACAGATCATCTAAAATGAAAATAAATAAGGAAACACAAACTTCAAATGATACATTAAACAAGATGGACTTAATTGATATTTATAGGACATTCCATCAAAAAACAAAAGAATGCATTTTCTTCTCAAGTGCTCATGGAACATTCTCCAGGATAGATCATATCTTGGGTCACAAATCAAGCCTTGGAAAATTTAAGAAGTTTAAAATCGTATCAGGTATCTTTTCTGACCACAACGCTATGAGACGAGATATCAATTACAGGAAAAAAAATCTGTAAAAAATACAAATGATCAACTAATCTATGACAAGGGAGGCAAGGATATACAATGGAGAAAAGAGAGTCTCTTCAATAAGTGGTGCTGGGAAAACTGGACAGCTACATGTAAAAGAATGAAATTAGAACACTCCCTAGCACCATACACAAAAGTAAACTAAAAATGGATTAAAGACTGAAATGTAAGGCCAGACACTGTAAAATTCTTAGAGGAAAACATAGGCAGAACACTCTATGACATAAATCATAGCAAGATCTTTTTTGACCCACCTCTTAGAGAAATGGAAATAAAAGCAAAAATAAACCAATGGGAGTTAATGAAACTTATGAGCTTTTGCACAGCAAAGGAAACCATAAACAAGAAGAAAAGTCAACCCTAGAATGGGAGAAAATATTTGCAAACAAAGCAACTGACAAAGGATTAATCTCCAGAATTTACAAGCAGTTCATGCAGCCTAATATTAAAAAAACAAACAACCCAATCCAAAAATGGGCAGAAGACTTAAATGGACATTTCTCCAAAGAAGATATACAGATTGCCAACAAACACATGAAAGGATGCTCAACATCACCAGTCATCAGAGAAAAGCAAATCAAAACTACAATGAGGTATCACCTCACACTGGTCAGAATGGCCATCATCAGAAAATCTACCAACAATAAATGCTGGAGAGGGTGTGGAGAAAAGAGAACCCTCTTGCACTGTTGGTGGGAATGTAAATTGATACAGGCACTATGGAGAACAGTATGGAGGTTCCTTAAAAATATAAAAGTAGAACTACCATATGACCCAGCATTCCCACTACTGGGCATATACCCAGAGAAAACCATAACTCACAAAGAGTCATGTACCACAATATACATTGCAGCTCTATTTATAATAGCCAGGACATGGAAGCAACCTAAGTGTTCATTGACAGATGAATGGATAAAGAAGATGTGGCACATATATACAATGGAATATTACTCAGCCACAAAAAGAAATGAAATTGAGTTATTTGTAGTGAGGTGGTTGGACTTAGAGTGTGTCATACAGAGTGAAGCAAGTCAGAAAGAGAAAAACAAATACTGTATGGTAACACATATATATGGAATAAAAAAAAAATGGTTCTGAATAACCTAGGGGCAGGACAGGAATAAAGATGCAGACGTAGAGAATGGACTTGAGGACACGGCGGGGGAAGGGTAAGCTGGGATGAAGTGAGAGAGCGGCATGGACATATATACACTACCAAATGTAAAATAGATAGCTAGTGGGAAGCAGCCACTTAGTACAGGGAGATCAGCTCGGTGCTTTGTGACCACCTAGAGGGGTGGGATAGGGAGGCTGGGAGGGAGATGCAAGAGGGAGGAGATATGCGGATATATTATATGTATAGCTGATTCACTTTGTTATAAAACAGAAACTAACACAACATTGTAAAGCAATTACACTCCAATGAAGGTGTTAAAAAAAATAAAGTAAATCAACTAAAATCTTGGGATTCCATGAGGTGAAAAGTAATAAACACACAGATTAAATGGGAAAACCAGGAGTCCAGAGATATAATCAATACCAAATAAAGATAATCTGAATATGTTTAGTTCTAGGGTGGTGATTTTGTCCTCTGAATTATTTTACAATCTCTACCTAAGTGAAAGTTATTTTCTAGGGACAGGTTACTGGGACCTATTCTTTTTGAGATTCTTGACTATTTCTAATTAAGAAATACATGAAGAAGTAGTAGATATAGGTGTGATCTAATTAGTTTTGTGACCTAAGGCAAGTGACCCGACTTCTCTAGTCCTCAGTTTTCTCTCCTATATTGCTTGTTGTGAGGTTCCAGTGAAAATTGACATGAAATAGTTCACATTTCCAACCACATAGAGTATGGCAAGGAGTAAACTTGCCACAGTTTGCTATAAGTACTGAATGTGGACAATAGTCTTAATAGTTCAGAACAAGATTACTTCAGCAATGCAAATAGCATGAGCATTAGCAGAACTGCAGCAGTTTCCCTACCCCCAGGTCCATGGGATAGATGCTGGGCCTAGATGGATGCTGCACATGCAATGGATTTATGTTGCAGCTGAAATCTGGAGCTGAAGGAACCTCCTGCTTTTATAGCAAGTAGTAAGCAAGCCAGCTACATAACCAATCCTGAGTAGTGGCAGAACCAAAAGAGAAGTTGAGACCTTATAGCTTTGATACAATCAGTACAAATTTCAGGAGCACAAAAGTCTCATGGAGAACTGCCTCACAACAGAAAATGTTATTCAGAACAAAACTTTGAATAATATGAAGCATCATTACCCAAAAGAAATAAAAATATACATCCACACAAAAATGTGTAAGTGTATGTTCATAGCAGCATTATTTATAATAGTCAAAAAGTAGAAACAACTCATGTCTACCAAGTAAGGGATGAATACACAAAATGTGGTACATCTGTAAAATGGAACATTATTCAGCAGCAAAAAGAATAAAATACAGATACATGCTACACGTGGATGAAACTTGAAAACATTATTCTAAGGAAAAGATCAGATATTGTAATGATTCTATTTATATGAGGTGTCCAGAGTAAGTGAATATATAGAAACAGAAAGTAGATTAGTGGTTATCTAGTTCTGGGAGATGTGAAAGAGTGGAAATGGGGAATGATTGCTAATAGATACAGAATTTCTTTTTGGGGGTGATGAAAATGTTTGAAAATTAGATTGGGTGATGACTGGATAACTGAGTGTATGTGTGTGTGTGTGTGTGTGTGTGTGTGTATATATATATATAGCACTGAAATGTAGTCTTTCAATGGGTAAATTTTATGCTGTATGAATAACATCTCAATGAATCTTTTCTTTAAACCATTAAAAAAATAAAAATAAAAAAACCCTTAAGGACTGACACACGTTTTAATAAATTTCTAGGCTTCATGTTTATGTGAGGTTAATAACAAGAGTATTTGTGGTATAAATTAAAATGTTGACAGGATCTCTGATCAGTAAACTCATGTTCATTCAGATCTCTCCCTACTCGCCCTGTCAACCGAACGTGAGGGCTGTGATAGGTACCTTGGGCAGCCTTCCCACCAAGTTACTGACTTCCTTTCCTAACTCTCTCAGAGTCAGCTCTTCCCTACACTATTGAATCATATTTTTTATATATATATATATTGGGTTTTTCTTTTTTCTTTTATATTGGAGTGGAATTGATCAACAATGTTGTGTCAATTTCACATGTACAACAAAGTGATTCAGTTATACACATACATATCTATTCTTCTTCAAAATCTTTTCCCATTTAGGTTATTACAATGTAATAAGCAGAGTTCCCTGTGCTATACAGTAGGTCCTTGTTGGTTATCTATTTTAGATATAACAGTGTGTACATGTCAATCCCAAACTCTCAATCTATCCCTCCCCCCAAACTTGGTACCATAAATTCAGTTCTCTAAGTCTGTGAGTCTGTTTCTGTTTTGTAAATAAGTTCCTTTGTATCATTTTTTTAAACTAATGTCAAGTGTGGATCAGAAAAAGCTGCCATACAGTACTTTATCTAAGTACTTCTCCAATTTTAAAGTGTCGTTTTGATCTAAACTCAAGTGCATTTCTCTTTCTCATATCTAAGTTGTTTTTTTTTTTTCACTAAAGACCCAGAGCATGGTTTGGATAAGAGACATTTATATAATCACCTCATATTTTGCAGTTTTCATTTTTGTTAGCAATTCTCTTTCAGAATAATTACTTATTTTTTCCACCTTAGGGAAGAAAGCATTCACTCACTCATTAATTCATGTATTATTCACAAGACTTTAGTAAATACAAAGTATTTTTCAGAACCTAGGCTGAATTCTGGGGGCAAAGAAAATTGCCGAAGCCCAGCTCTGCTCTGTAGAAGGGTAAAGACAAAGGACTGGAATATCTGATGGAAAGCAAGTCTGACCTATTCACTGTTCATCTACCCGTGTGTCCAGTCCAGACATGTACGATTTATGCTATTTTTTCCCTCTCATTCACATCCTGCAAACAATGAGCTTACTCTTGGACTTCACTTTCTCTCCATTCTGACCTCACAGTGTCTGACCAGGGTAGTTTGTGTAGCCTGCTTATTACTATGTATTTCATATCAGATTTCACCCACTTACAGTATATCCTTCTATATTCCAGCCCTATTTGTATATTTAGATAGTAATCCATATTTTCTCTTTCCTCTCCTCAAAATTCCCCCAGGCTACCCTTGGCAAACTAGAGCTCCCAGACCAAGTGTAGCTCGTGGCTTATTGTGCAACCTGTGACCTAAAAATATTTCTTACAATCTTAAAAGGAAGGAGAAAGAGGAGGATGAAGAAACAGGAGAATTTACAACATAAATTTACAAATGGAAGGACCACATGTAACTGTCAAAGCCTAAAATGTTTACCATCATCGCTTTACAGAGAAGAGATAAAACCAAACTTACTTCGTTGTCATACGAGAACTTTCATGATTCAAGCTAGAGTTTCAGGATACCGATATTTAGAGTTCAGCCTTTTTTCCCTGGCTGCAAAATGGAGGTAAAGTTAGTACCTATTTTATAGATTTATTCTTATAATTCAAGAGGATAATGCATGCAAAGTATTTAGCGAACTCTCTGTGTAAATAGAACCGGGCTGCTGCCTCATTTTTTACTACTTGCCCATCGCCATGGGGCGCTGCTAACAGCGCCTGCATCTCCCATCTCTGTGCATTTGTACATGTGGTCCTTCTGTGTAGAAAACATTCCCATAATTCATGATCCTGGAAGTACCTACACAGCTTTCCAGTTTCTGCTCAAATACCACTTCCTGTCCATAGCCTCAATACTTTTCTTCATTTGCCTGACACAGTGATCCTTTTCCTGTGGTCACACCATAGTTTGACCATTCCCCACAGAAATAAGCTTATTCAGTCCAGTTGCCTCCGCAAGACTAACCACTTGACTCTAAACATTTTTTTTTGTTAGAAAATACCTCTTTTTAACTTGTGTACTGAGTGCTAATATGATGGACTATAAATTTAGCTCTCAATAAGTATTTATTTATTTAACACATTGAGGGGAAGCAATACCAGATTTTAAATCTCTCTGTCTGAGAACGATCCGCTCTTCGTATCAATTGTCACATGCATTCCATCTCCAGGGCTGGCTAAAATGTCACAGATTAAGGACATGATAAGGAGTCTAGGGATTCTTTATTCTTGCTTTCAGAACTTTTTCTCCTCATTTAGTTACTAAATTGTTATTTGCCCCTTTGTGTACATTTTCTTCTGAAAGGAGAATAAGAATTTCCTAACTTGGTAATGTTCATCTTCAGAGCAATTCACTACATAAAACCAATGAAGCCGTCCAACTGTGTTATACACTAATTTTTACTTCATTACTTAGGTAATCAAACACAACAGTGTGAGCATTAGAGTCTAATAAGGACACACCTTGATAGTTGTTCGGAATACGAGTAAGCGTTAGCTGCCTTTAACAATTCTGAGTCATTATCACATCGAAAAGATTCCCAGGGTGGATTATTATGGTTATGAAAAATAAATATAAATGACAAAGAACATAAGAGTAATATATTTAAATGAAAATTCTTATATGCATGGATAATAAAGTCCCTTAAAGGTTTTAAGAAGAATATTTTCTTTAGAAAGTTGAAAACTTTCAAGAACAACAATATAAAGTACATAGGGGCCAGAACCATACTGTACTGTATCTTGGGGACTTACTTAGACTTAGAGAAAGTCAAGGCTTTACTATCGTTAGTGTTCAAAGAACCTTGAAGTAGTAACTGTCAGGTCCTTTGGGTGAAATCCTAGAGGATTATCAGTATTCTTCCTCTTTTCTGCCTCGCTGGCTCCTCCCCAGCTATTCAGGACTTTCTGGTGAGGTTATACGCCAAGATTTCCAAATAAGGATCCTCCAAGACTGATATGTAATTACTAGAATATATTGAAAGGAGAGCAAGAAAGGCACAGATAAGGACATATGCATACTTTGTTTATTGACAGTTGGTGTGTAAAGTAGTATTTTGTTAACATTTTTATTTGATGTGTAGTAAGCAAGGTCATTTTCCCCTAGTGTCCCACACAGGAAAACATAGGAACTGAATTTCATTAAGGTCTTTTTCAGAGACAATTTGCATAACAAGTGTCAGCATATATTTCGAAGTAAAGTAGATTACAAAGTGACAATTTTAGTCACTAACTGAAAAGCTGATCCCTGTTTTCCTGAAGTCTTCCTTTGGAATTGATAGCTAAAAGTTGTCAATATATTCAATCATTTTGACTCACAGGGAATTTCCTAGCAGTCCTGTGGTTAGGACTCTGTGCTCTGACTGCCAAGGGCCTGGGTTTAACCCCTGGTCGGGGACCTGAGATCATGCAAGCCATGCGGTGTGCCCACAAAAGAAAAAAAGTTGGGAACTTCTCCTTGATCCCGGTGCCTAACATTTTGACTCACAATAATGACAATAGTCTTATGTGGTTCAACCTATATTGTTATTAAAGGTGGTAACAGATACTATAACAAAGTCAAATTATTAAATGATAAATCCAACGTTGTGTAAGTATAAAATTTCTTCTCTTTGGTCCCTTTTAAAAACTTACTGACCTTAATGTAGGAGTTAATGTTTTCATTATAAACAATAAAGGGGAATAAAAGAAAGAGAAGGTCATATAATTAAAGGCACAATTTGTGGAACAGCTTCTCTAAAAGCCCTGACTCATAAGGAATTCATTATCCTTCACCAGTTAACATGTAATGCACCAATCTTTGCATATGATCTGGTTCTTAGTTACTTATTTCACAAATGAAATCCCAGTTTTCTACCCAGAGAAAGGCCACACAGATCATGTTTTCTTTCGGATTCTTCAGTCCTGGTAAAAATAATACATGCCCTTATTATAAAGTATTTTTATTATAAAGTATGAGGTGCAACATCAATGACAAGTCTATTAGAGGAAACATAGTTTCAGTAAATGTGTATAGAGGAGGATCTGCCTCCCATGATGTATTTCATTTCTGAACATATATTTTCAAACATAAGTAACATTCTCTTCATTTTCATATTTGACACACAGATTTCCAAGCCAACAAGGAAGTGTTTCTATTCTGTGTATATAGCTAAAGTGTCTTGATAATATTTCAAAGACTGTCTGGGTTAGAAGTTAGAAAGGTCAATAAATAGCAGGCTTAAACTCTTGCCCCATGAGAGGGTGATGTTGGGTTTCCTTCTCACAGCACTGTTTCCTTGGGAAAAAAATAAAGGGAAAGGGAGGAGTGGAATGATGGGAAAGAGTGGGGGGAATTAAAAGGGAGGGATAAAAAATATACATATATATAAATCTAAAAACAGGTAAAGGTATAATGCTGCGGGTGTCACCAGGCAATCATGATTATTGTCCTGACTAGTGCACTGAAAGGACAAAGAGTGAACACGTGGACCCTAAAAGCCATCTTGGACTGTACCACTGACTGTCACAACAAGCAATCACAACAAAGCATGCTCTTTCTGGGGGCTGGAACACCCCATTCCTTTCCCACCCAAGCCTCAGATCCCAGAGCATATTAAAGGTTCTGGTGAGTGAGAGCCTGTGGTGTCCACCCTAGATTTCCCCTCATCCAACTTTCCCCTTCCTGAGGCCCACTTGGAGGCTGCACTAAAAAGGGGTTCTCCCATTTTCCCCTCTGCTCTGTGCTGGACAAGGAGAGAGGGACTGATTCCCTGGAGTTGCCTCAGCCTTAGCCCAGGAAAGAGAGCAGCACTGACTTGAAGACAGATGCTGTGTCCTCTCTGTGGGACAGAGTGATCATAATTAATCCCAAAGGCCCAGGCATCATCGTATATTTGCTTAGCCTTTTACCCCCATATTCTTTCAGCCACCAGCCTCCATGACTGACCCCTGTGTCAGCACAAGCCACAACTCTTAAGGTTACTATAACAACCCTCACATTTATCCCCTTGGCAGTCAAGTTTATCCTTGGAGACTCTGGCCACACCAGGGCCCAGAGCAATTAACAGATGCATCTGCCCAAAGCTTCCTTTTCTACTGGCACGTGTTCCCTCATTGCCAATTTCACTTAGACTTAAAAGAGGGAGAACACTTGAGTACATGAGAAGCAGCTCGCAATGCTCCCTTCAGACGAATACTCTTCGTTTCTTCTGATTCTGGAAAGGTGGAACAGCTGACCAATGAGAGACATGGAGCGGAAACCCAAACCAGTCACCATGAATGATGTGGCCTCTGGCACCATCCCTGGCACATGCCAACATGCCATCCCTGTGCTGGGACCCCTCTTCCACTTAACAGTTTCACCTGTCCCAGCACAATCTGGAGGGTGGTCTCTACTCTGACACCCTAGAGAAACCTAGGGGCTATTCAGGGGCCTTGTCAGAGCAGATGCTGATCTGCTCCCCTGTCCTCTGTCCCCTGAACGCATAGCCCTTGCTGTGGACCAGATTAGCCAGCCTCACTTCATCACAAGCAACCACTGGCTACATGCTCCAGAGTTTTAGATTGTACAATGCCCATTATGTCCTAATCCCTGATCATAATGAGACGCTGGTACCAGAGATGCTGCTTAATTATTGCACATGAATGTGTGAAGGCTCTTCATTGAGGAGGAGGATGAGAAAAGCCCAATGATGTATGGATGCACACTCTGTTATGAGTGCAACAGCGCTGGAGCAGAGACCTGGATGTGGGCTGCAACTCCATGACATGTCTTTGAACCACTTGCAAAGAAACCATTTTCTCTGTCAAAGTGCGATACACAATCCAGTCACATTGGCACAGCTTGGGATTTGGTTAGAAATACAGAATCTCAGGCCCCATCCCCATAACTACTGAGTCAACATTTCCATTATAACAAGCTCTTTGTGTGATTCTTATTCACATTACAGTTTAAGAAGACCTGCTCTATTCCAAATATCAGCTTAACCTTCCAGGAACCGAGAGCCTCAGCCCATTATGTCATAAGCACTCCTCTTATAATGCACAGAAAAATACAGCGATCACCCAAGCTCCCTGTGTGCATGTCTCATGGAATGGGTAGTAAGCAGATTTAGTGCTATTGTTAAACAGCAACGATGCCCATGGAGACTCCTGAGCATCTACTGTACTTGCTTCTAAGAAGAAGGACACACCTCTATCCAGCCCGGAAGAATGCACTGGCCTAATTATAAAAAAATTTCCAGCAGCCCTTTTGTCCCAGGAGTACAGATGGAGAAAAGACAAGGAAACAATACAATAAACCTAATATAAAGGAGATTACCATAAACTACAATATGTGAAATCATCCCATTTGGCTATTATCAGGTATCTTCTTTTTTCTGCCTTCTGTCAAATTTATTGCTGCCTAATTACATTACCTGATCCAATTTATCTCCTTGTAAAATGTCAAGCTTGAATTATTTTTTTTTCTAAGCCCATTTTATTTCAATTAGTGTGTGTACTTGAATGCAGATTTTGTTGTATGCATTATGTATGTGACATTTTTATTATCTACCATGATCTCTCTGGTCCTACTTGAAAAATAAAGACGTTCAGGTGAGACCAGTTCTTAATCCTGGCTGCATCTTAGAAACATCTTTTTATCTGAAAATGTATACTAATACCTGGGCTACAGCCAAGACCAATCACACTTGAACCTCTGGGGGTGGGGAGTCAGGCATGAGTACTTAAAAAAATTTCCCCAGTGATTCCATCGTATAGCCAGATGGATACCAGATCTAACTAGACTATGCTGGGATTTTAAGCATAGAAAACTTGTTGTTTGTTTGATATTTGCTATGGAAATGCCTGATGTGAAAGAGCCACTTGTCTGATTAAAACCAGGCTGAAGTATTTTTCGTTTGACATGATCACACTCCCTATACCCCGTGAGCACTTAGGTCTAATTTCCAAAGCTCCACAGAGGTAGTTTAGAAACTGTGCTAGATTTAATATTGACATTTTCTAAGATTTAAACTTCTATTACTTAAATCTTCATTTAAAAATAAAAGCTGAGAGAACATGTGAAAGACAAATACAGTATTCAAATCTTAATTTTAAAATGAATTAAGGTGCACTATTTTTTATATTTATTCTATTTTCTTTAACTTAAAGATTTACCTAAATGACAAACATCACAAGAGGTGGCTATCAGTTTTGTATATGTGTGTGTGTGTGTGTAAATTAGGTAGATTTCAATTATGGTTATTTAATGGCGCTCTAAGCAATATATGTTGATATCTTAATGATGCCAAATGTCAGGCAATGCCATCAATCTTTTGTTTTCATATTCCAGACATGGCAGCGGACATAAGGTACACCTTTGATGAAAGCACGCTATTTATCACATCCATTCCAAAGTACAAAGGCACGCATTTTTCAGCAAGGCATATTTCTCTGAAGGCAGCATTGCTAAATGACCATCTTTTCAACTTATCCTCCTTATGGGAGAATATTTTAAAGATCTTTAGAAGTAGGCCTGCCAATCTGATTCATTTTCAGAGTTTTCAAACTCGGAGGTGATTAAAGACATGAAAGGGTTCTCCAACTAATAAGCTGTGTGATTTATGCACCTGAAAGACAAAAATAAAACCCATTCCAACAGAAGTGTGATGACTAATTTGCCAGGAAATATAAAGCATGGTTAATCTTTCAGACGTAGGAAGAAACATTATTAAATCAAACTTTTGAGGAAGATGGAGCTGATTCAAATGTTATATGAGTCACACTTTCACCTAGTTAATTAATTCAGATCTCTATCTTCAAAAACATTTTAACAGGAACCCAAGCCAAAGTTTTATGATTGTTACATAAATTACAACTACTCACAGGTTTCAAATGCTTGTTTCTAAAAGATGCTGTGGTTGAGATGAAGTGAATTTATCTAAGTTTATCTCTATTTCAAATTTAGTCCTTCTTCAAAAATTATGACCCCCTGCTTAATAAATTACCTGAATTGAGTTAGTTTTAATCCTCTACATTCTAATAAACAGAGATTTAAATCATTTACTGTTTAGTATAGGATCATAAGGGGCAAACAGATTATATCTTGCCAAAAAAGTCATGTTTTCTCAGAAAATGAATTATGAGTATAACGCACATGCGGTCTGGGTATCTGATGTGATTGACTTCCAAGCCCCAGGTCACCATGCATTCATGTGACTCTGTTTTATTTGTATTGCAGATGTACCCGTAGATTTAGCTTCCTAGGAAGTATGATCATTTTAGGACTTATTATTTGGCTTGTGCTTACTTTTAAAGCTAAAATCAGTTTCTTCTTCAGTAATACTTTGTTTTATCAGGACTGTAAATGTAAATAACATCTTTCTGAATTCAGTTGCCCATTAAAACTTGGCATCAGTAAGATATCAAATAATATCATAGCCCTATATCAAATACTCAAGTTGGAAGATGTTCAGTTCTGCTCTTCACCTAATTGTTATAGATTTGAAAGATTGTTTCTATAGATTCATTCAATATTTTCACAAACGAAAGAATGCATACGCTCAGTTAATTTACATGATTTGGGGTCCATCTCCTATTCTTTAGAATTTCTTTTATTTTCTTTACGTTATATGAATCCAAAGTGTTATATACCTTATCAGATAATAAGTCGGGGGATGCATTTATAAGTGTAGATACTGGGCTTCCCTGGTGGCGCAGTGGTTGAGAGTCCGCCTGCCGATGCAGGGGACGCGGGTTTGTGCCCCGGTCCGGGAAGATCCCACATGCCGCGTAGCAGCTGGGCCCGTGAGCCATGGCCGCTGAGCCTGCGCGTTCGGAGCCTGTGCTCCACAGCGGCAGAGGCCACAACAGTGAGAGGCCCGCGTACCGCAAAAATAAAAAATAAAAATAAGTGTAGATACTGACAAGGGTGTGGTAAGGTGCTTTGTGATAAGACTTTGAATAAAAAAGCTTTTATTTTAATAGTGGTATTTGTTCTAACTATCTTTTAAAGGTCTTTGTAACATGAAATAGCTGTAATATAGATCCCTGAAGTAATTGAAAATTACACGTTTCCTTTTAACTCATGTATGTATGCTTTGAATTTCTTCTTCCAATTATATACATCTTCCAATTGTATACATCTTTTAGCTGCCGTCTTAGAAAATTCTCAGCGATTAAAAAGAGACATGACATTTTCGTCAAAGGAATTTTTGCCTCCTTTTTTGTGTAGCTTAAAAATATTATAATTGTAAAACTCATTTTTAGTATGTTTCTGATAATTTGAATGCAACTTTATTTCATGCTTCCTAAAAAACAATTGAGCATTCCAATTATAAAAATTATTTTAGACAAATTGCAAAAAACATATTTGTAACAGGAACTGCAAGTTTCCATACTGCTTTCAGAATGATTAAAATATTGTATCACATTTAATGTTAGTTGTATTTCTGCTAAAATATCTCCTTTAGGATGGCTTTCTGAGCTCTCATCCTCCTCCCAGGTGCAGTAAGTGCTTCTCTATGCATTTTCATTACAGTTCATCAGTTTTCCACCTGATATCTATACGTTAATTGTTGTTCTCCCCAGGATACCAAGGTCCCCTTGAAATTAAAGGCTATGCTTTTTTTCATTGTTATTCACAGCCCATAGGACTATGTGTGTTGCATAAAAATGATGGTGAATATTCGTTATATAAATGAATTACTTGAAAATATACATTCAATTTTAGTACCTAATCTTGTAGTTATCATACTATTATTATACCGAATTGTAAACTACAGTGTGTTCTTTTAATGGAAAAATACTTTATGAAAATTTAGAAAAGTAAGTGAAAAGCAACAAAAACTCCCAAAGTACTACTGAGAAAGAAAGCATGACTTTTAACTTCCAACAAAGAACATCAAAAACTTTGACCTGTAACTAGACCCAATATTTCAGTATTTTAAAAAGCCATTGTGGTTTCATAATTCCACACATGAGAGACACTGAAATTAGATAGCAAAGTACAAGCAAAGCAGCCATAAATATCTCTGTCATGTTTCACCGCTAGTCTTTACCTAGCATCTTGACACATGTCTGGGCCTGCATCAGTAGTCATGTTCACTTCTAAACAGGATGTTTTTTTGCTGACACACAGTTTGAATCAGTATACATTATATTCCCCATGACAATATACTCTGGCAACATGAAGACAAATGCATTTTATTCCATTCTAACCACAGTGAGAAATAACCCATATAACATTTACATGTATAAATTTATTTCATACAGTTTTCTTAGTGATAGAGTGTTTCCTTTTATAGTTCAATGAAATACTTTACAATGCAAAATTTCAGGGTGATAGAAAAATAAGACACTATAACGTATATATAGTATATATTCTATAGTAATATTATTTAAATATGAGAGTTGAGATAAATAGTATCAAAATTGTGTCTCAGTCGGACATCCCTACATGTGATATGCAGAAATGATAATCTCACTCCCATATTTTGATGTGAAAATGCCCAGACAGCTCCTGAGTCATGAGACTGTAGCTTAAACTGGAACAATTCAATTTGGATTTTCATGTAGCTCAAGAAATTCTCAGCCAGTGATTAGATATCAAGTTTTATTTAATCCCTGTATGAATATCAGGGATTGATCAGGGATCAATATGTATGAATATCAAGCACCCTACATTTATATTTGAAATATGATACAGCAGCTTGCAATTTCTTACAAAACTAAATGCACTCTTAACCTATGATCCACAAGTGTGCTCTTTGGTGTACAACCAGATGAGTGAAAACATATGTCTACATAAAAACCTACACATGGTATTTATAGTATCCTTATTCATAATTGCCAAAACTTGGAAGAAACCAAGATGCCCTTCAGTAGGTGAATGGATAAACAAACTCTGGTACACCCAGACATGAACTATCAAGCCATGAAAAGACATAGAAAAACCTTAAGTGTATATTACTAAGTGAAAGAAGCCAAACTAAAAAGTATACTGTAGGAATCCAGCGATATGACATTCTGGAAAAGGCAAAATTATTGAGACAGTAAAAAGATCAGGGATTTCCAGGGATTTGGTGGTAGGGCAGACTGAATAAGAGGAGTATAGGGGATTTTTAGGGCAGTGAAACTGTTCCCTGTGATATTATAATGGTGGATACATGCCATTATTCATTTGTACCCATAGAATATACAACACTAAGAGTGAACACTGGTGTAAGTATGGACTTTGGTTGATAACACTGTAGCAATGTTGATTCATCAGTTGTAAAACCGGCACTCTAGGGCAGGATGTAGTATGCTAGAGGTGGGAGAGGGTCTGTGTGTGATTTGGTGAGTGTGTGGGGAGGGTATTATGGGAACTCTGTGCTTTTTGCTCTATTTTGTTGAAAATCTAAAACTGCCCTAAAATATAAAGTCTATAAAAATATGCTACACTTCTAAATTGATGCACTTACTTTGGTTAATTCTAATAAGCTTAGGACCCTCTTTGATTTTTGTGTATTGGTGTTAATCCTTTTAACTATAAATTTAATTACAAAGGAAAAGGACAAAATTATCCTGTACAAAATATCCTACACAATATTCACTCATTTTTTTCCCCTTTACTGACAAAACTTTGTTCAGTATAGCAACTTACCCATTGAAAAATGACATTCCCCAACCTTCTTTGTAGTTAGGGGAGTTCATATTTCATAATTATGATCATGAGAAATATGTGAAAGACAGCTGTGAATTTCTACTTTTTTTTCTTTGTGACATACATGTCATCCCTTTTTCTTGTTTTTCTCCATTTTTCTTGCTGAAACATGGACGTGGCAGTCAGTCATGGTGGCTGCAGCAGGCATTTTGTAACCTTAATGAAAAGTTCAAGAATGTCTCAGTGTCCTCAGCTTTGCCCGATTCCAGACTTCTAGCTTCATGAAACAAACAAATAAACAAGGACTTCTAATCTATTCTTGGAGGTGACGTGATTTCTGTTACTCACAGCCTAATATAAGCCTAACTATTCAGAGAACCCGTATAAAATGCTAAAAGTAATCACTGACAGTTGACTCTAATTGATAACGAATGCTTGGGCGGTTAAATATGGGACATTTTTTGGCATTCTGGAGATTATCTTCTTTCTCTATTAACACGGAATTCCATTATTCAACTTTAATGTAGAATGAATACCATAGAGAAAGGCTTATAAAAAGTTCTTGTTTCCTATTACAGTAGCTTTCTTCCTTTCTAAAGCCTCTGTTTTATTTACACAAATGCCACAATCCCATATTAACTGTCCTTACTAGAAACAGTGAAAGAGCTTCTGGGAGATAAAATGATGGTGAAGACATGGTATCTGCCCAAAGGTTTGCAATCTAGATGGAAGGAGAAAACATATGCAAAGAGATAAATATAATGTAAATGTGGAGATGAAGCAAAATATTTTTCAGTTCAGAAAGAGTAAAAAAGGAAAGAAAACAAAATAATATAGTTTGAGTGAAAGATGCCTTTAGACCAGAAATACAAGTTGATGCAAATTTGAAGAGATGTTTGAATAGAAGCTCAAGGCATTTGGACTTTATTTGAAAGGCAGTAAGGATATTAATGTGTTTGCTTAAGGAAATGTTATAGAGTGCAGGCAGTGAAATGCGAAGAGACAGATGAGAGGTGTTTTTTGAAGTGAGAATTGACAGGAACAGGTAGCCATATTCACATTCACTCAATTGTCTCAGTAGAGTCTGTTTGCTCTTTATTGTAGAAAGTTGAGCTCTGAGAGAAAAAAATTTTGGGAGGGTGGGGAAGAGGTGAGAAAACAGGAAAAACATATAAATAAAGCTAGTTTCTTGATATTTATTTTTTGTAACAATTTTTGGTTCTTTCTCAATGATGAAATTCTCAAATAAAGAAACCTTTAAAGAGTTTCTTCTCTAACCATGCCATAAAGAAGATAAAGAATTTCTGCATACAGTGTGAAATAGAACACTTGGTTATTTTTACTTCGATCCAAGTTACAAAAGAACAGATAAATAAGTAGCTAAAATCTATGGAAATGAGAGGCAGAATTGTTCTGGAAGAAATAACAGAAAGGTTATTTCTAGCTGGGGAAGCAGCCACCTGGTGTCATTTCTGAACAGATGTAGAGAAGCTGAGAGTAGAGATGTTACGGAAAGGTTGTTTGATCGTCTTGTTAAAGTTTTTCAGAGAATTATGTGTGTTTGTCACAATATTGTGAGGTATACCTGACAAAGCATGAAATATTTTATTCTGATTGAGAACGACTGACTGTGAACAAATCTGATGTTGGAAAAAGAAAAAACATGGGACAGTAAAAATAATAAATTCAACTTCAAGGAGAGTATGGTGGTTTAATATCTTCATCTTTTATTATTTCCATTTTCATTGAATTAATTGCTAACACCTTTTATCCAACGGCACAGTGGAAATGAGGCAATATTTGCATGTATCTGGAGAGAATATATAAGAAAAAAGAGAGAGATTTATTATAAGAAATTGGCTCAAGTGATTATGAAGGCAGAGAAGTACAAGATCTGCCATCTGTAAGCTGGAGAACCAAGGAAACCAGTTATGTTTGAGGTATTGTTGTTACTCTTATTAACTGTTGTAAAACTTAGTGAACTACATAAGATCTCTGCAACTTCATGGTTCCCATGAAGTAAATGAGAATTATAATACCAACAGCACAGAACTGAGTGAGCATAAGACAAAGTACTGAATGCATATGGCATATATTCATTCATTGCTTCTAAATGAAATTACTGTTGCTACTTTTTTTTTTTGCGGTACGCGGGCCTCTCACTGTTGTGGCCTCTCCCGTTGCGGAGCACAGGCTCCAGACGCGCAGGCTCCAGACGCGCAGGCTCAGCGGCCATGGCTCACGGGCCCAGCCGCATCGGCAGGCGGACTCTCAACCACTGCGCCACCAGGGAAGCCCTATTACTACTTTTTTTAAACTAATATAGTATCTGGCTCATGTTTTCTTTGCCCCCTGTACGGGTCTATTATAGTATCTAGTGATGTCAATTTTTAAAAAAATCCTCGTATTCAGTAAAATGTTTGTGTATTTTGTGTTTGTTTTCACTCATTTCTAGATCTCTAATGTCTATTTAGGGAGGCATTCAGAACACAATTGAAGAGGAGAAGATTTGGTAGAGAAGGAGCCAGCTCATATATACTAGCCCAATTATAGGGAAGTAAAACTGGTAAAAGACTAGAACAGCTTCTAAGGAAAACAAGTATGAGACTGGAGTTATGTGGAATAACAAAAACATTCTGGAAAAGGCAAAATTATTGAGACAGTAAAAAGATCAGGGATTTCCAGGGATTTGGTGGTAGGGCAGACTGAATAAGAGGAGTATAGGGGATTTTTAGGGCAGTGAGACATGGTTACTGTGTAACCATGAGACATGTACATTGAGACATGGTTACTGTGTAATGGTGAACGTTTTTCAAGCTGTTCTCTAACTGAAAACTGCTTTCTGGCCAAAAGAGAGTGACTTTTTCCAAAAGTCAAATCAGAGGACCTGGGTATTTTGCCACAGTCCAGTCTTCAAAACTCTTTTGGACTCAGTTTCTTCCTCTGTGAAGGATGAATATTATTAATTGCTTCAAAGAGCTGATATTTGTTGATATAATGTGATGACCTGATAAATAGTAATATGTGGGTTATCACTGCCCCATACTCTCCATGACAGTAGAGGACACCATTCTCTTGTTAAAAAACTGGCTGTTGCCCCCATGTAACAGCTAGCCAACCATAGGAATTCTACAAGCGTTTGTTACACAATGAAAGAATAAAGTGGGGTGATGGGTAATCTGTTCTCCCTAGGAAGACATAAAAACACCCAAGCAGAGTGAAGGAGATTTAAAGAATAGAACTTCCCATATATTTCAGTTGTTATTGCTTGAATCCATAATCTGAGGAGAGAGATGAAGAGGACCACCCCTCTTTCAATTTATCATTTGCCAGGTTTTCCCACTCAGGTTATCATGGTGAGGAGAGAAGCAAAGATACATTCTGTTTTTTAATAAAGACTGCTACTGACTGGTTCCTCTCTCATTTGTAGACAAAGGCATGACATACTGAATGCACAGAGAGAACTTAAATATTTAGACTCATACTTAAAATTTAAATTAATCATTCATTCATGAAGCACTTAACGCCATATTTATCAAGGCAGTGTGTCAGCATGTGGAATAAAGATATGAAGAGAAAAAGAGAGAGAAAGAGAAAGAAGGAAATCAATCTCACAGCCCCATGTCCTCAAGAAATTCATTGTCCATCAGGGAAAACAAAAATATATATAGGCAAGCACAATAAAATATGATTAAGAGCAGAGTTTGCACAGGGCCTGAGAGAAGGGGAAATTAACACTGCCTTGGGTATTTCATTTATTAACCTACTACTAAAGTTTATTTCCTGGTGAGTGATTTTAAAAACACCATGCTTCCTAGGTACAATTAAATTCAATTTAAAATGTATTAAGTGACATTCTGTGAAAAATACTTTACAAATAGCTCAGCTCTAGGAAACATGCTGATCTTTGAGACACAGCTCTTATTCCAAAGGTTTTGGGGTATTATTATCACAAACATCTTACACACTTGTAAGTATATCTCTAGGTGTAAAATGTAATATCACCGGCCATAAGCACCACAGGAATTTAGAGTGGGGACAGAGTAATGTGATCTAAAGGAGTTTCAAGGGGTTGGGGGTGGATTTGGAATGTGAAATGTGGGATAAAGACAGTATTTGTGTGGCTAACATGTTAATGGGCATGAAATGATTAACTAGATAGTCTGAGGTGCCCTTGCCAGGCAGAGGGAGAAAATCTAATACTGTTGCACAGAGGGTATCATTGAGACATGGTTACTGTGTAATGGTGAACGTTTTTCAAGCTGTTCTCTAACTGAAAACTGCTTTCTGGCCAAAAGAGAGTGGAATGTAATTACTTCCAACATCACTTAACAGTGATGATCAGAGAGAAAGAACAATAGAGCAAAGAGCTGAGCACTTCACAAATAGAAATGCACTTTTATTTTCTTCCTGAAAAATAAAAGGAGAAATGAGAAAGCATACTGAAGGACTACAAACTAAATTTACATTTGCATGGATTTGCATAGTAGCTGCTAGACACAAGGGAAGCCAGTATTTTTTATTACACGGCATAAACATTTTGATCTTTGAGAAAGAAGACAGAATGAGGAAATGAATATTCTCTGAAATTAATAATCACAGCACAGAACCATGGCAAGCATACTACAAGTAAAGCAATGCTACCTTTGTGCTATGAGAATTCCCTTTAGCCTTTTTCCAAAAGTCATGAAAACTAGACTTGGAATAGAGTTCAGAAGAGTGAAAAATTTGAGTATCACTGGACCGAAATGAGATAGCAATTACAGAATGTCATCACTTTCAGTATTTCAAGGGCACTTGAAGAAAGCCCAGAAAGTTAGACATTCTGTCTGAACAAGATGGACAGAGGCTGAAAACAACCAGGCAGAACACAGCCAATCGGCTGCCTCTTTTTATAGACAGCACTGGTGGACTCCAGGCATTACCTTTGTAAAACTCGCTGTATGTTCTTTTACACGGTTTGTTTTTTTTTTTTGGTTGTTGTTATTGTTTTTGTTTATTTTCAATCTTAATTTAA
Source organism: Delphinapterus leucas (assembly GCF_059928025.1). NCBI lineage: Eukaryota > Metazoa > Chordata > Mammalia > Artiodactyla > Monodontidae > Delphinapterus > Delphinapterus leucas. Next base: position 80,048,299 of record NC_143142.1, read on the forward strand.
ACTTCTAATCGATCCTAAAAATCAAATATTTTAGATTTTTAAGTTCATTTTAGAGGTGGCTCTAATGTCTTAGAATCCTATGAAACAAACCAAAACCTAAGCCAGAGTGAATTCCTGTAAACGAACTCACATTGGAGAAAACCAAAATTAAAAATAACCAATTACACACAGCCCATCTGCACTATAAAAGCCTATAAAATGCTCCTGTCCCCAGCATTCCAAACCACTTCTGGTTTGGCACTGCCTGACTGGAATCAAAATTTGCTCAAATAAACTCTAGAACCTTTTAGTGTTCCTGAGTTTACCTTTTAACAGATTATTGTGCTTTTCTTAAATATATTATAGAGTACTCTACTGTTAGGGATTCTAACTATATAGCACATTCAATTAAAATATGCCAATCTTATGAATATTTAACAGATTGTAGTGAATATAATTCTCAACATGTGATAAAAAACCATGAGATGAAATGCCAGTTTTACCATGAGCAACCAGAGCTATAAAAGAAAACATCGTCTTCCCTAGATACATTGCAGTTAGTTTGTGTGTGTGCAGGTTGAGACTGTGTATGATGAGACAATTGATAGCTTTTGAAACTGTTACAATGAAGAGTCTGTTTCTCAAACATGAGTCAATACTCCAGCAGAAAGAGATCACGACCACCCTCCCAACTTCCTCTATTTCAACCCCTATAATAACCCAAATACTTGGTACTACAGATAACTTAGCAATGAAATTATAGTTTCTTTTTGCTGTCTCTGCTTTTGCAGTTTATACCATATGGATTAATTATCTAGAAATTCATGATAATTGATTCAGAATTTTCAATAAATAGCAGAGATACATTTTGTTTCAACTTCACTCCATATTATTTCATCAAAATTAATTTTTTCTATTTTCCATTTTCAGATTCTTCATTTAGCTTTCTAATATATTGAAAAAATATATGCAAACATTATATAAAATCTATTCAAATATAAGTTTTTATTGCTTGTAATTCAAGGACTAAAAACAAACTTCACACTATTTTTGACAAAATTATAATTTTATAATTTCATAATTTAAAAGTTTATCATTTAAAAGTTTAAATTTATAATTTAAACTTTATAATTATAAATTATAATTATATAATTTTAAAGTTATAAAGTTTGGACTCCTGTTCAAAGAAAAAAAAGTAAATAAAAACAAATATTGTCAATGTATAATTAATGTTTTATTACAATCAGTGATTTTTATTATTGTTGGCCTTATAATTAACTTAGTGATAATGTGATATTAATTCAAATTCTTAAGTCATATTCATAAGCCAGTGAAATGATTCAGCACAAAAAATCTGTTTGGCTCTAGGTTCATTGGATTATATATTTTATTTATATTCTTATATAAAAATGTGGTTGCAGTTAGGAAAACTTCTAATCAAATCATTGTGTTTTAACTTGTGTTGTTAAAATAAATACCTGCTGTATGAGTCATCTGTATGTCTCCTCCGAGGAAATAAGATTGATTTAGAAAAACACTCCCAAAATAGATTGTAAAAAAATATTATTACAGTTACATAATGTATGACTAATATTTCTAAGAAAAGTCTTTATCTTATTTCTATAATATTAATGTTTTCTCTATATCTGACATTTAAATCTTGTTTTACAGATTTTTTTAAGTAAAATATTCCTGGGACTTTTTAGATAAGATAATAAAACTATTTAGTATGATGAATAACTGCCGTTTGTCAAGGCTCTGGTATATATATAGTCTCCCCTGACTTCTACCTTCAGCCCATTCATTCTACCCTCCACTTCCTCACTGAACTTTAGTCACAAAACTGGTTCCTTTGCATTGCTGAGCAGCCCCATTTCATGCTTCAGACCATCAGGCCTGCAGTCCTGTCCACCTGGACACAGGCTTCATCCGCCTCCTCATTGGCTGGATCCTGCTTGCCTGCCAGGCTTCAGCTTAAGTGAGACTTCCTTGGAACCCAGAATTTATGGAGGCTCTCTCACTGTTACCTATGTTGCTTCCTCATCAGAACTGCATTAGGGGAATTAAGGTATTAATTTTTGTTTTGTCTTTGCTAGTATATAAGAGTAAGAGAGACAGAGGCTCACAGCAACAGACGGAGTGTTCACTATTCTTTTTATTATTGATGCCTTAGTCTTCTAGGGCTGCCATACAAAATACCACTGGGTGGGTGGGTGGCTCAAACAAAATAAATCTATTTTCTCACAGTTCTGGAGGCTGGAAGTTCAAGATTAATGTGTCAGCAGTTTTGGTTTCTCCTGAAGTCTCTCTCCTAGATGTGTAGATGGCCACTTTCTCACTGTGTGCTCGTAGCCTTTTCTCTGTGTGTGCATCCCTGGCGTAGTTCCCTGTGCCCTAAAGTCCTCTTCTTATCAGGACACCAGTGTGATTGAATTAGGGCCCACCCTAAAGCCTTGCTTTAAGGTATTTACCTCTTTGAAGGTCCTAACTCCAAATACACATTTTGAAGCAGTGGGGTTTAGAGCTACAACATATAAATTTGGGGGAAACTCAATTCAGTTGAGGTCGTCATTATTCTCTATTCTCTATTTTATTCCAACAAGTTAGACTAGCTTATGTTTTCTTCCTGCACATTCATAAAGAAAACCTCCCTTTGTGAATTTTGTGGACTTTTCATCACGAATCATTTCAGCTATAGCACTTATCATTATGTATATCATTAAAATAATAATTGTCATCTCATTACAATCTTTTAAATTATCCTATCAATTATTTATCCTAGCTAATATTTAGTGAACATTGACAATATTCTATACATATTCTCAGGCCTTTCCAAGTACTAATCTTCGTAATAACACTAAGAAATGGGAACTATTATGAGCACCTATTTTACAGATGAGAACATTGAGGGACAAAAGCAGTGGATGGAGCTGCTGGGATTTTATTATAGAAACTCTGGCTCTAGAGCTCAGGCTCATAATCACTCCATTGTGCTGTGTTTCCTCTGTAATTTTAATATGGTAAGATTCATGAAGGCAGAGCTTGTCTACATCCTGGTCTTCGTACTGTAATCTCATAGAGGGCTAAGACCACAATCCTTACGTATCAGAGTTAAAAATCTCTGACTTTACTCTCGGTTTCCTTGATGAACACTTCGACCGTCTCTTTTCAGAAACCCAGAGCTGTTAATGAATCTGTAACTCCCCACCTCTCTTGTTATTTCTTGTCTTTTTTTTCTTTCTGATAAACGACTGAAGTGCCCATAACATATACATTATCCTGCTAATTGCTAGGAGGTGGAGACATTATTACTCTGAAATAAAGCTTCGACTTTCCCACGTGATTTTTTTTTTTTTTTTTTTTTGCGGTACGCAGGCCTCTCACTGCTGTGGCCTCTCCCGTTGCGGAGCACAGGCTCCGGACGCGCAGGCTCAGTGGCCATGGCTCACGGGCCAAGCCGCTCCGCGGCATGTGGGATCTTCCTGGACCGGGGCACGAACCCATGTCCCCTGCATCGGCAGGCGGACTCTCAACCACTGCGCCACCAGGGAAGCCCTCCCACGTGATTTTTTTGTCATCCTACTCTAGGATCGTTGACATTTCATAAATAGCTGTGGAATAAATGAAAGCATCTAGATTCTTCCATTAAATATGCCCCTTGTTGTAAATGTCTCCTGAAAGCATGCATACTATTTTTCCCATAGGGCCTACCAGAGTACTGAACACAGTGTAAGTACACAGCATACATTTACACAATGAATACAAACTTGATCAGAGCCGTATGATTAAATATTTTATACTTATTTTATACATGTCATAAAAAAGATATTTAAAAAGCCTCTCAGCAGGCTATTTTTCACAGTTCGTGTTTAAAAAGAGAATGGCTTCTTTTATAATGATGCGTGTGTATTAAATAAATGTAGCAGTTTTATTGAATAAGCCTCACTATATAAATTGTAAGTAGAAAATAACTTTACTATTTCCCAACACACCCTGTTAAAATCATTTTGTCCGTTTCTTCCTGTCCTTGAAAGAAATCACAGGATAAGTTCCATTGATTTTCTAGGTGTTCAAAGATGATAAAAGTCAGGCTGTTATAGTCATCCGAACATTCTGATTTATTTAGGCCTGACTTCATTTAGTTTTCTTCTCCAATATCGGCTTTCTTGCTCAGTGAGGTATTTCCTGACCCGTCTGAGTAATAGAAAGCTCATACCTTCTTTATTCCCCTGCCCTGCTTTCTATTTCTTCACAGTTTATTGTCTCTCTTATTCAACTAGAATGCTGGTCCAGGAGAACAGGCATATTGGCTTTTTATTCACTTCTATAACCCCAGCACCCTGCAAGCGTGTCTATGACATTGTAGGTACTCCATAAATATTTGTTGACTGAATGAAAGTATTAATGAAGTTAGTAATATAAAAGCCCCATCCAGTAAAACTTCTCCTTCTTCCTACCCTCATCCCCATCCCCTCCTAGGGAGTCTTTTAGGCTTAGATACATTCAGTGGACACAGGGTAGAAGCAGGTTGATTTCTTCTTTCTTTTCTATCTCTACTCCCTCACCTTCTTGCTACTCCAGGACACATCACACCTCCTAGTGCATCAGAATTAACAGGACCTCACCCACAGTTTCAATTTCAGTTTAGCGGGTGTAGATGTTTATCAAGCTCCTCAGGACCTTGGCAGTGATGTGCATGCAGGAGAGAGTTCTCACCAAGGTTCTCACCAAAGTTCTGAGTTGGGCTTAGGGGCTAGAGGATTAGGGGAGCAAATGCAGCTGTAATCTAGAGCTATCTCCTCCAGAGACTGGAGGCACAGATGCTGGCTCTTTCCGTCCGGGGCTCTTTCTAGGAGAGCTCTTCCCACTGTTCATTCCTGGTACCCGTGTTCTTTACCTGCCTGTATTCTCCTCTCTCAGCCTCGGGCCATAGGTTTGCCTCCCCACACAGATTGACAATGATTGAAAAAATATTGATCTTAAAGAAAGTTTCTTAATTGAAGAAATATTCATCTTACTCCCTAGTGATAGTATAATCTGAAGAATAATCCTAAATAATTTCTTCTAAAAGGAATTATGAAATTTACTTATCACTAAAATTTATATTTATCTTTTCTTTGAAGTATAAAACAATGTCTTAATTTTCTTTCCCTTACATTAAAAACTGCTTCATTAATATAGTTTCTAGGGAAACCAAGAACATCAGCATGGTAAATTATTCTAAAGAACATTTCTAAGAAAAAAAATGTTTTTATTTGTCTGACCTCTTCATTAGTAAAAATTAACCAAATGTCTAAATGTATATTGTACTAAGAAAAGATTGTGATAGACAGAAGTGCATATGAATCATTACTTCATATAATTGTTTTATGTTTAATCTAACAGCTTTGAATCAAATTCTACATAGATACCCCAAAGGAGTAATGTGTGTGTGTATTTGAGAAAAATAATATCTGCTAAATGTTATTGTAAACATATGTTAAGTATATGACATTTTAAAAAAACATATTAAGGTATAATTGAGGTATAATAAAAGTACATATTTAAAATATACTATATGAAGAGTTTTGATGTATATATACAATTAGCAGACATTTGGTCCTGTCCAAAATGTCCATTGAGATATTTGGTTCATGCCAAATGGTCCTTGATATTTGGTCTTGTTGAAAACATCCATGCTTAGGAGACATCCCTGGGTTCAAAGAGCCCATAACGTTTATTCATACTTTTGGCTTACAGGATTAATACGTTAAAAATACTATAATGTTTTATTGGTCCAATGATTGTGTTGTCACTGTATAGCCAATAATAACCCTTGTGGCCTTGGTAGCCTAGCTGGTGATGGCACATGGGGTTAGGTAGGTGGCTCAGGATTTGAATCTTGTAGGAAAGCAGGATTTATATGAACTGTGTGTATTGAGGAAGAGCCTACAGTTAGAGAAATGCACAGAAGTTGACAAGCTGAGGGTGGAATCTTTCGATGCATGGCACGTTTAATATGTCACTAGACATTTGGCTGGATGTAGCTGGGTTGTTCAATAAGGGCTGAGTTTGAAAGGAGATTGGTCAAGCTACGATGTAAAACAGGTGGCAAATAAACTTGATAGAAGGCCTCACTTGTTCAGGAGGAGTGAGAACAGGTATAGCTCTTCTACCACAGAGAAGGAGAGTGTAATAGCCACAATGAGGGGGATACTGGGCATTTAATTGACCCCCTACAACTATCCCATCACCCAAGGTTAATGGGCAATGTTTCCCTTCAGTCAATGTCCTATAGAGGTACGACTGCAGTAAATAGGAAGAGGCACCTGCCGCTATTTGGAGAGGTTTCAGTGGATGTAACTCTCACACTTACCTGCTAATCAGTGTCATCACCATGCCATCAGCCGGTGCCTACCTACTGGCTGATCCAGCCTGGCTGAACCAGGTGTCGAGACCATAAGACACTAGTAAGGTTTTCCCTACCAATAAACCTGTGACCATTGCTCAAATGGCTACTAAAGAAAAAATAATAATAATGATGCTTTTTCTGTTGCTTGGCAATATGATATCTTTCTTTGAAAATTCTCAGGGAATAAAGCAGAAATAGTATACTCACAACAAGAAAAGACAATGTTACTTTATAATGGTTTTTGTTACCGTTACCATTTAACAAAGATAGGAATGAAAATTACTGGAGTTGTGAAGGGCAGATAATCTGTAATGCCTGATACACAACTAGTTAGAATAACATTACAGTCATTCAAGATGGTACAGGGAAACGTCAGCACAATGTTTGTGTTGAAGGGAAAGTAAGGAAAACCCTGAACAGGTTAAAACAACATGCAGAATAAGAATCAAATGCAACACCGTCCCAGGGACTTCGAAGAGCTCTTTGTGAGGTTCATGAGGAAGAGGTCCTATTAATGCTCCCAGAAAGAAACTCATTTGAGGCAAGTATAAAAAATAAAATCCAAAACAGACATCATTTCATGGAATCGAAATTCCAGAGGAGTATAAAGTAACCAGGCACAGAGAACCACTTCTTACACATGATTTCAGTGCTCAAGATGAGAAAAGAATTCTTATTTACACACCTTTGACATTAAGTTTATATCTCTTCACATATTGTGAGTTTGAAACAGGGCAGCCCTTAGGTGTTGCTATAATTAAAAATAAATAGAATACCAATCAATTCTTTGTACTTCAAGTATCACACTTCTCATGAATTTTATATTTTGAGTCATAAACCAAGGAAGCAGGTCTTTTATGTTAGTCTTTGTCTGGGAAACTCTGTAGGTAGTTTGGGTTTAAAAGAATCCTTGTCAGTTTCAGAATTGGGGAGCTAAATTTAGAGAGTCAGTGTCAATATGTTTCCAAAGGAGGTTGTTTATTATATAGATAGATGACTTTAAGTCATAGGTAACTATAGACAAAAAATCACCACAGTTTTAGCTTTAGTTAATGAGTGCCAATATTTAAAATAAACAGGAGCAAGTTACAATAATTATTAATATTCTGACTTCAGAAAGGATAGCTTTTAATTATATTAATAGCACTACAAAAATCAGCATGAAAGCTTAAAATGGTGAAAGATTCAGCAAGTGAAGCTTTTTGGTGACAGAAGGGACATACAGCTTCTTGCTAATTTACCTCAGGGATAAATTTTCTTTTCATGTACTGTTTTTCTTGCTGTAATTTTCAAAATTTTTTTAAAATTTAAAAATACCTTTATATTCATGTACTTAAACATATACAATCACCTGCATGGTGAAATGACAATTTTATCCAAATGTTTCCATTCTGGTTCCACATCTCATATACTGATTTTATCACTTTAATGGAAGACAGAGCATCCACTACTTTATCATGTAATCGGAGATTTGCAAAGAGAAAATAATTTGTATATGGACAAAGATAGCAAGTTAATTGGTACTTTCACACTTATATATGTCTTAACCTCTTTGGAAATTACCCAGTGAGTCAAAGTGACTTCACTAATTCACTTGATTTTATTATAGTCCAAGGACGCACAGTCAATGAAGGATCTTGGAAACCATATGGAGTATTACATTACAGAGCAGCACAATCACTACAATCAAAGAGATGGTGTTTTAAACTTGCACCCATAAAACATAGGTAGAGTCTTTAAGTCCAAATGATACACAGTAGAGCACTTCTTGAGGTTTGTAAGAGCCAGTTCTTTTAAAAGATACCAGTCATTAAAATTCAATTTACTGGAACATTTTTATGATGTGAAATAATTCACAGAAATACTGACAATATATTTGACCCATGAAATTAAAGAAAAAAAAGAGACTTCAAAATAATCATGTTTTATAAGAGATTTAAATATAAAAACTCAAGACCTTCAGAAAGTAAATATTGTGTTCTTATATTATTCTAAACTGGATGTGACCAGAGAGGAGACAATTAATACATTAAAAATTTTAAATTATTCAACATATATAACTTTTCAGATGATTTGCTTTCACTAGAAATATTCCACAACTGGATCACTCGATCCTTATTCAGTTATTCATTGTTTATTTACAAAGTAAGTAATAAAAAAATGTTTTAAAAGTCTTTATTAGTGCAACTTTGGTGACTATTAGTCACAAAACTTTTGTGACTATTAGTTTCTGTCCTAGAGAATAAATGCATTTATTTATTTCATGTTAAGCAATCAGCTACTGTCTTCCCAGGCTGATTGTTATTGAGCTTGTAATATATATATATTTTTTACATCTTTATTGGAGTATAATTGCTTTACAATGGTGTGTTAGTTTCTGCTTTATAACAAAGTAAATCAGTTATACATATACATATGTTCCCATATCTCTTCCCTCTTGCGTCTCCCTCCCTCCCACTCTCCCTATCCCGCCCCTCCAGGCGGTCACAAAGCACCGAGCTGATCTCCCTGTGCTATGCGGCTGCTTCCCACTAGCTATCTACCTTACGTTTGGTAGTGTATAAATGTCCATGCCTCTCTCTCGCTTTGTCACAGCTTACCCTTCCCCCTCCCCATATCCTCAAGTCCATTCTCTAGTAGGTCTGTGTCTTTATTCCCGTCTTACCGCTAGGTTCTTCATGATCATTTTTTTTTCTTAGATTCCATATATATGTGTTAGCATACGGTATTTGTTTCTCTCTTCCTGACTTACTTCACTCTGTATGACAGACTCTAGGTCCATCCACATCAGTACAAATGACTCAATTTCGTTTCTTTTTATGGCTGAGTAATATTCCATTGTATATATGTGCCACATCTTCTTTATCCATTCATCTGTCGATGGACACTTAGGTTGCTTCCATGTCCTGGCTATTGTAAATAGACCTGCAATGAACATTTTGGTACATGACTCTTTTTGAATTATGGTTTGCTCAGGGTATATGCCCAGTAGTGGGACTGCTGGGTCATATGGTAATTCTATTTTTAGTTTTTTAAGGAACCTCCATACTGTTCTCCACAGTGGCTGTATCAATTTACATTCCCACCAACAGTGCAAGAGGGTTCCCTTTTCTCCACACCCTCTCCAGCATTTATAGTTTCTAGGTTTTTTGATGATGGCCATTCTGACTGGTGTGAGATCATACCTCATTGTAGTTTTGATTTGCATTTCTTTAATGATTAATGATGTTGAGCATTCTTTCATATGTTTCCTGGCAGTCTGTATATCTTCTTTGGAGAAATGTCTATTTAGGTCTTCTGCCCATTTTTGGATTGGGTTGTTTGTTTTATTGTTATTGAGCTGCATGAGCTGCTTATAAATTTTGGAGATTAATCCTTTGTCAGTTGCCTCATTGGCAAATATATTTTCCCATTCTGAGGGTTGTCTTTTGGTCTTCTTTATGGTTTCCTTTGCTGTGCAAAAGCTTTGAAGTTTCATTAGGTCCCATTTGTTTATTTTTGTTTTTATTTCCATTTCTCTAGGGGGTGGGTCAAAAAGGATCTTGCTGTGATTTATGTCATAGAGTGTTCTGCCTATCTTTTCCTCTAAGAGTTTGATAGTTTCTGGCCTTACATTTAGGTCTTTACTCCATTTTGAGCTTATTTTTGTGTATGGTGTTAGGGAGTGATCTAATCTCATACTTTTACATGTACCTGTCCAGTTTTCTCAGCACCACTTATTGAAGAGGCTGTCCTTTCTCCACTGTACATTCCTGCCTCCTTTATCAAAGATAAGGTGACCATATGTGCGTGGGTTTATCTCTGGGCTTTCTATCCTGTTCCATTGATCTATCTTTCTGTTTTTGTGCCAGTATCATACTGTCTTGATTACTGTAACTTTGTAGTATAGTCTGAAGTCAGGGAGCCTGATTCCTCCAGCTCCATTTTTTGTTCTCAAGATTGCTTTGGCTATTCGGGGTCTTTTGTGTTTCCATACAAATTGTGAAATTTTTTGTTCTAGTTCTGTGGAAAATGCCAGTGGTAGTTTGATAGGGTTTGCATTGAATCTGTAGATTGCTTTGGGTAGTAGAGTCATTTTCACAATGCTGATTCTTCCAATCCAAGAACATGGTATATCTCTCCATCTATTTGTATCATCTTTAATTTCTTTCATCAGTGTCTTATCCTTCTGCATACAGGTCTTTTGTCTCTTTAGGTAGGTTTATTCCTAGATATTTTATTCTTTTTGTTGCAATGGTAAACGGGAGTGTTTTCTGTATTTCACTTTCAGATTTTTCATCATTAGTGTATAGGAATGCCAGAGATTTCTGTGCATTAATTTTGTATCCTGCTACTTTACCAAATTCATTGATTAGCTCTTGTAGTTTTCTGGTAGCATCTTTAGCATTCTCTATATATAGTATCATGTCATCTGCAAACAGTGACAGCTTTACTTCTTCTTTTCCGATTTGGATTCCTTTTATTTCCTTTTCATCTCTGATTGCTGTGACTAAAATTTCCAAACCTGTGTTGAATAAGAGTTCTGAGAGTGGGCAACCTTGTCTTGTTCCTCATCTTAGTAGAAATGCTTTCAGTTTTTCACCATTGAGGACGATGTTGGCTGTGGGTTTGTCATATATGGCCTTTATTATGTTGAGGAAAGTTCCCTCTATGCCTACTTTCTGCAGGGTTGTTATCATAAATGGGTGTTCAATTTTGTCGAAAGCTTTCTCTGCATGTATTGAGATGATCATATGGTTTTTCTCATTCAATTTGTTAATATGGTGTATCACATTGATTGATTTGCGTATATTAAAAACTCCTTGCATTCCTGGAATAAACCCCACTTGATCATGGTGTGTGATCTATTTAATGTGCTGTTGGATTCTGTTTGCTAGTATTTTGTTGAGGATTTTTGCATCTATGTTCATCAGTGATATTGGCCTGTAGTTTTCTTTGTGACATCCTTGTCTGGTTTTGGTATCAGGGTGATGGTGTCCTCGTATAATGAGTTTTGGAGTGTTCCTCCCTCTGCTATATTTTGGAAGAATTTGAGAAGGATAGGTCTTAGCTCTTCTCTAAGTGTTTGATAGAATTCTCCTGTGAAGCCATCTCATCCTGGGCTTTTGTTTGTTGGAAGATTTTTAATCACAGTTTCAATTTCAGTGCTTGTGATTGGTCTGTTCATATTTTCTATTTCTTCCTGATTCAGTCTTGGTAGGTTGTGCATTTCTAAGAATATGTCCATTTCTTCCAGGTTGTCCATTTTATTGGAATAGAGTTGCTTGTAGTAATCTCTCATGATCCTTTGTATTTCTGCAGTGTCAGTTGTTACTTCTCCTTTTTCATTTCTAATCCTATTGATTTGAGTCTTCTCCCTTTTTTTCTTGATGAGTCTGGATAATGGTTTATCAATTTTGTTTATCTTCTCAAAGAACTAGCCTTTAGTTTTATTGATCTTTGCTATCGTTTCCTTCATTTCTTTTACATTTATTATCTGATCTGATCTTTATGATTTCTTTCCTTCTGCTAACTTTGGGGGTTTTTTTGTTCTTCTTTCTCTAATTGCTTTAGGTGAAGATCAGGTTGTTTATTCCAGATGTTTCCTGTTTCTTAAGGTAGGATTGTATTGCTATAAACTTCCCTCTTAGAACTGCTTTTGCTGCATCCCATAGGTTTTGTGTCATCGTGTCTCCATTGTCATATGTTTCTAGGTATTTTTTTAATTTCCTCTTTGATTTCTTCAGTGGTCACTTCGTTATTAAGTAGTGCATTGTTTAGCCTCCATGTGTCTGTATTTTTTAGAGATCTTTTCCTGTAATAGATATCTAGTCTCAAAGCGTTGTGGTCAGAAAAGATACTTGATACAATTTCAATTTTCTTAAATTTACCAAGGCTTGATTTGTGACCCAAGATATGATCTATCCTGGAGAATGTTCCATGAGCACTTGAGAAAAATGTGTATTCTGTTGTTTTTGGATGGAATGTCCTATAAATATCAATTAGTCCATCTTGTTTAATGTATCATTTAAAGCTTGTGTTTCCTTATTTATTTTCATTTTGGATGTTCTGTCCATTGGTGAAAGTGGTGTGTTAACTTCCCCTACTTTGAATGTGTTACTGTCAATTTCCCCTTTTATGGCTGTTAGTATTTGCCTTATGTATTGAGGTGCTCCTATGTTGGGTGCATAAATATTTACAATTGTTATAACTTCTTCTTGGATCGATCCCTTGATCATTATGTAGTGTCCTTCTTTGTCTCTTCTAATAGTCTTTATTTTAAAGTCTATTTTGTCTGATATGAGAATTGCTACTCTAGCTTTCTTTTGGTTTCCATTTGCATGAAATATCTTTTTCCATCTCCTTACTTTCAGTCTGTATGTGTCTCTAGGTCTGAAGTGGGTCTCTTGTAGACAGCAAATATATGGGTCTTGTTTTTGTATCCCTTCAGCCAATCTGCGTCTTTTGGTGGGAGCATTTAATCCATTTACATTTAAGGTAATTATCGATATGTATGTTCCTATTCCCATTTTCTTAATTGTTTTGGGTTCGTTATTATAGGTCTTTTCCTTCTCTTGTGTTTCTTGCCTAGAGAAGTTCCTTTAGCAGTTGTTGTAAAGCTGGTTTGGTGGTGCTGAAGTCTCTCAGCTTTTGCTTGTCTGTAAAGGTTTTAATTTCTCCATCAAATCTGAATGAGATCCTTGCTGGGTAGAGTAATTTTGGTTGCAGGTTTTTCTCCTTCATCACTTTAAATATGTCCTGCCAGTCCCTTCTGACTTGCAGAGTTTCTGTTGAAAGATCAGCTGGTAACCTTATGGGGATTCCCTTGTGTGTTATTTGTTGTTTTTCCCTTACTGCCTTGAATATGTTTCCTTTGTATTTAATTTTTGACAGTTTGATTAATATGTGTCCTGGCGTGTTTCTCCTTGGATTTATCCTGTATGGGACTCTCTGTGCTTCCTGGACTTGATTAACTATTTTCTTGCCCATATTAGGGAAGTTTTCAACTATAATCTCTTCAAATATTTTCTCAGTCCCTTTCTTTTTCTCTTCTTCTTCTGGAACCCCTATAATTCGAATGTTGTTGTATTTAATGTTGCCCCAGAGGTCTCTGAGACTGTCCTCAGTTCTTTTCATTCTTTTTTTCTTTATTCTGCTCTGCAGTAGTTATTTCCACTATTTTATCTTCCAGGTCACTTATCCGTTCTTCTGCCTCAGTTATCCTGCTATTGATCCTATCTAGAGTATTTTTTATTTCATTTATTGTGCTGTTCATCACTGTTTGTTTGCTCTTTAGTTCTTCTAGGTCTTTGTTAAATGTTTCTTGTATTTTGTCCATTCTATTCCTAAGATTTTGGATCATCTTTACTATCATTATTCTGAAATCTTTTTCAGGTAGACTGCCTATTTCGTCTTCATTTGTTAGGTCTGGTGGGTTTTTATCTTGCTCCTTTATCTGCTATGTGTTTTTCTGTCTACTCATTTTGCTTATCTTACTGTGTTTGGGGTCTCCTTTTTGCAGGCTGCAGTTTCGTAGTTCCCATTGTTTTTGGTGTCTTTCCCCAGTGGCTAAGGTTGGTTCGGTGGGTTGTGTAGTCTTCCTGGTGGAGGGGACCACTGCCTGTGTTCTGGTGGATGAGGCTGGACCTTGTCTTTCTGGTGGGCAGGTCCACGTCTGGCGGTGTGTTTTCCGTTGTCTGTGGACTTATGATTTTAGGCAGCCTCTCTGCTAATGGGTGGGGTTGTGTTCCTGTCTTGCTAGTTGTTTGGCATAGGATGTCCAGGACTGTAGCTTGCTGGTCGTTGAGTGAAGCTGGGTGCTGGTGTTGAGATGGAGATCTCTGGGAGATTGTCGCCATTTGATATTATGTGGAGCTGGGAGGTCTCTTGTGGACCAGTGTCCTGAAGTTGGCTCTCCCACCTGAGAGGCACAGCACTGACTCCTGGCTGGAGCACCAAGATCCTTTCATCCACATGGCTCAGAATAAAAGGGAGAAAAAGTAGAAAGAAAGAATTAGTAGAAGTAGAAAGAAAGAAAGAAAGGAGGGAGGCAGGGAGGGAGGGAGGGAGGAAGGAAGGAAGGAAGGAAAAAAAGAAAGAAGAAGATAAAGTAAAATAAAATAAAGTAAGGTAAAATATTGTAAAGTTATTAAAATAAAAAAATAATTATTAAGAGGAAAAAAAAGAAAAAATATTTAAAAGAAACAAACAAAAATGGACAGATAGAACCCTTGGACAAATGGTGGAAGCAAAGCTATACAGAGAAAATCTCACACAGAAGCATACACATACACACAAAAAGAGGAAAAGGGGAAAAAAATCATAAATCTTACGCTCAAAGTCCACCTCCTCAATTTGGGATGATTCATTGTGTAAAGGAGGAAAGGAAGGAAAGAAAGAAAGAAGATAAAGTAAAATAAAATATAGTTATTAAAATAAAAAATAATTATTAAGAAAAAAAAAAACGGACAGATAGAACCCTAGGACAAATGGTGGAAGCAAAGCTATACAGACAAAATCTCACACAGAAACATACACACTCGCAAAAGGGGAAAAGGGGAAAAAATCATAAATCTTACTCTCAAAGTCCGCCTCCTTAACTCAGGATGATTCGTTGTCTATTCATGTATTCCACAGATGCAGGTACATCAAGTTGATTGTGGAGCTTTAATTCGCTGCTTCTGAGGCTGCTGGGAGAGATTTCCCTTTCTCTTCTTTGTTCTCACAGCTCCCAGGGGCTTAGCTTTGGATTTGTCCCCGCCTCTGCGTGTAGGTCGCCGGAGGGCGTCTGTTCTTCGCTCAGACAGGACGGGGTTAAAGGAGCCTCTGATTCAGGGGCTCTGGCTCACTCAGGCCGGGGGGAGGGAGGGGCACAGAGTGTGGGGCGAGCCTGCGGTGGCAGAGGCCGGCATGACGTTGCACCAGCCTGAGGCGCGCCTTGCGTTCTCCCAGGGGAGTTGTCCCTGGATCCTGGGACTCTGGCAGTGGCGGGCTGCACAGGCTCCCCGGAAGGGGGTTGTGGATAGTGACCTGTGCTTGCGCACAGGCTTTTTGGTGGCAGCAGCAGCAGTCTTAGTGTCTCATGCCCGTCTCTGGGGCCCGCGCTTTTAGCCGCGGCTCGCGCCCGTCTCTGGAGCTCAGCCCCACCCGCCCCGGTGGGGGAGCAGACAAGCCTCTCGGACTCATGAGTGCCGGTCGGCCCTGATCCTCTGTGCGGGAATCTCCCTGCTTTGCCCTCCACACCCCTGTTGCTGTGCTCTCCCCTGTGGCTCTGAAGCTTTCCCCCTCTGCCGCCCACAGTCTTTGCCCGTGAAGGGGCTTCCTAGTGTGTGGAAACCTTTCCTGCTTCACAGCTCCCTCCCACTGGTGCAGGTCCCGTCCCTATTCTTTTGTCTCTGTTTTTTCTTTTTTCTTTTGCCCTACCCAGGTACGTGGGGGGTTTCTTGCCTTTTGGGAGGTCTGAGGTCTTCTGCCAGCGTTCAGTAGGTGTTCTGTAGGAGTTGTTCCGCGTGTAGATGTATTTCTGGTGTATCTGTGGGGAGGAAGGTGATCTCCACGTCTTACTCTTCCGCCATCTTCCTGGAAGCCCTCTGAGCTTGTAATATTTTTGAGAAAAGATTTCCTAACAGGAAAAGCATGCACAACGCATTTTAAATTCCATTTCTAAAACTGCAGGCACCTTGATCTTGCACTTCTTAGCCTCCAGAAATGTGAGAAATAAATATCTAATTAAAGCCACCCAATATAAGGTATTTTGACTAAGACAACCTTATAGCACTTATACTTCTATGTATAATTAATTTAGTGGTTATTGAGTATAGCGTCCATGATTCAACTGATACAGCAAGAAATTTAAATCAGCTAGGACAATGGTAAAAATATAATTATTTAAAATGTCCTGAGCAGACAACAAACTGAATTTTTATATAATACAATGAGAATGATCTTATATTGTCATCACAAGGAAGTGAGTTTTCTTTTTTTTTTCATGAATTTTCCCATTCTACTTTTATTATCTGAGTCAAAAAGAAGACAAATAATTATAGAAAATATGCTTTTTATTTTAAATTTGACTTTTTATTTTTTATTAAGCTTGAATTTCCTGTTCCAAAAGAATTATTTAAATAATGTCATAATTATATTGTCATAATTAAATTATTTAATAATATCATTTACTCCATTCATTGCTGATTTTAAAAGGCAAATTTGCGTGACTTAATTGACCAAAGATTTATAAGACAAATACCACAAAAGAAATATAAAGACAAGTAAAAACATATAGAAACCTCTAAAGGAAGTGTGTTCAATCTTGTTGGTATTAAAATAACAAAGAGCTGTAATCCTTCACCAAATTGATTTTTCTTTACTGAAGTATAGTTGATTTGTAATACTGTGTTAATTTCATGTATACAGCATAGTGACTTGTTGGGTTTTTTGCAGATTATATTCCACTCTAGGTTATTTCAAGATGTTGGGTATAATTCCCTCTGCTATACAATAAATCCTTGTTACTTATCTATTTTATGTATAGTAGTGTGTATCTGTTAATCTCATACTCCTAATTTATCCCTCCTCACCTCCCTCTCCCGTTTGGTAACCATAAGTTTGTTTTCTATGTCTATGGATCTGTTTCTGTTTTATATATAGATACATTTGCACTGATTTTTAGATTCCACACATAAGTTATATCATGTATAGCATTTGTCTTTCTCTGTGTGACTTATTTCACTAAGTGCAATGTTCTCTAGGTCCATTCGTGTTGCTGCAAATGACATTACTTCATTCTTATTTATGGCTCAGTAATATTCCATTATATATATATATATATATATATATATATATATACACACACACACACATAATCCTCTTAAGCCAATCATCTGTTGATGGGCACCTGGTTTGCTTTCATGCTTTGGCTATTGTAAGCTGCTATGAACATTGGGGTGCATGTATCTTTTTGAATTATAGTTTTTTCCAGATATATACACAGAAGTGGAGTTGCTGGATCATATGCTAGTTCTATTTTTAATTTTTTAAGGAATCTCCATACTGTTTTCCATAGTGGCTGCACCAATTTACATTCCCATTTGCAGACTTTTTGATGATAGCCATTCTGACTAGTGTGAGGTGATACCTCATTGTGGTTTTGATTTACATTTCTCTAATAATTAGAGATGTTGAGCATCTTTTCATGTGCTTGTTAACCATCTGTATGTTTTTTGTACCATCTGTACATTTTTTTGATAGAAAAAATGTCTATTTAGGTTTTCTGCCCACTTTTTGATTCAGTTGCTTGGTTTTTTGATATTGAATTGTATGAGCTGTTTGTATATTTTGGATATTAACTCCTTGTCAGTTGCATTCTTTTCAAATATTTTCTCCCATTCCGTAGGTTGTCTTTTGTTTTGTTGATGGTTTCCTTTGCTGTGCAAAAGCTTTTAAATTTGACTAGGTCCCATTTGCTTATTTTTGCCCTTATTTCTTTGGCCTCGGGAGACTGATCTAAGAAAACATTGCCATGTACTTATGTCAAAGAATGTTTTGCCTCTGTTCACTTCTAGGAGTTTTATGGTGTCATGTTTTACATTTAGGTCTTTAAAGCATTTTGAGTTTATTTTTGTATATGGCGTGAGGTAATTTCACTGTTTTACATGTAGCTGTCCAGCTTTTCCAACACTACTTGTTGAAGAGACTGTCTTTTCTCCATTGTATGTTCTTGCCTCCTTCGTCATAGATTAACTGACTGTAGGTGCATGGGTTTATTTCTGGGCTCTCTATACTGTTCTATTGATCTATGTATCTGTTTTGATTACTGTAGCTTTGTAGTATTCAGTTTAACATGGTATTGGAAGTCCTAGCCACAGCAATCACACAAGAAATAAATGGTATCCACATTGGAAGGGAAGAGGTAAAACTGTCACTATTTGCAGATGACATGGTACTCTATATAGAGAACCCTAAAGTCTCCACACAAAAACTCTTAGAACTAATAAATAATTCAGCAAGGTAACAGGATACAAATTAATATACAGAAATCTGTCACATTTCTGTACACTAATAATAAAAGATCAGAAAGAGAAAGTTAAAAAAAAATTCTGTTTAAAATCACATCAAAAAAATACCTAGGAATAAACTTAACAAAGGAGATGAAAGTCCCATTCACTGAAAATTGTAAAATATTGATAAGGGAAATTGAAGATGATTCAAAGAAATGGAAAGATATCCTGTGCTCTTGGATTGGAAGAATTAATATTGTTAAACTGACCATACTACCCAAAGCAATCAACAGATTTAATGCAATCCCTTTCAAAATACACGTGACATTTTTCACAGAAGTAGAACAAATAATACTTGAGTTTATCCAGAACCACAAAAGACCCAGAATTGTCAAAGCAATCCTGAGAAAAAAAAAACAAAGTTGGAGCTATAACTCTTCCAGATTTCAAAATATACCAGATTGATATTTTAAACTACATCAAGTTGGTATGAGCAGGGAATTATTAAGTTTTGATTTATGAGAATATTTATGTGACAGTAAATTTATTGAAATTTTAAAGGGCTACCTCTTTGATGATGTTTATTCAGTTTATAAGAATGGGCCAAAAAGATTAAGATTGGTGTTTCGAATTTTATTTTAACATATTGTGCTGTATTAGTTTTTATTACGTTTTATAATATTAGCCTCAGAGAGGCACTTATCCAAATATATTCTTGATCTCACATATATTTAATAAGAACCTATTCAAACTTTTCAAACAATAAATCTAGCTCATGTAAGTATAAATCATGACATTAAATACTACAGAAATGAGAGCAACAAGTGATACATGAGAATTGCTATACAACTTCACATAGAATAGAATTTTTTAAAATTTATTCAGCTCTAATTTTAAAATTGTTTGCTTCTTAATAATGGAAGAGTCCTTGATGTATTACTTCAGTTCTTTCATATGCAAAATAAATTAGCTGGTCTGAGAAAATACTCTCCAACTTAAGTGATGTACCAATATTTTAATAAATATTTATTTACTTTCTATTCAATGGTAAAGATTTAATTTATCTTGTCAAGATATTCATTACCTTTTAATTTTACTTTGACAATTAAAATGATACAGTTAAAATTGGAGTTTTATTTAAAAGCTATAAACAAACTCAATTTGACAATTTTCACCAGATGTTTAAGTTTATGCCATAACTTATAAAACAGAATAAGCAATCATAAAATAGTATTTAACATGCAAATTACCTGAAAAAAACATCTTCTTCTTTGTTCTCTATCTTTAATTACCAAATAAATACATTTGGAATCATTTCTATTAAACAATCAACAGAATTTATTGTTGAAGAAAATATTCTGAATATTAAGACAATATAAATATGTATTCAAAACATTTGAGTTGTTTTAGTTTATGTTTAGTTTACATAATGTTATGAGTAGTAAATGAAATAATTTCCTCAAATCTACTGTATAAAGACATTGAAAGCATGTTTTCATATTAATATTTTTTCTAATGTTACAGTTTTTTCATTCAAATTTATTAAAATCACCTTTCATATAAAGATATCAATTTTGTAATAATAGAGAATTTTATTTTGTGTCATGGGTTTA
Organism: Delphinapterus leucas; assembly: GCF_059928025.1. NCBI lineage: Eukaryota > Metazoa > Chordata > Mammalia > Artiodactyla > Monodontidae > Delphinapterus > Delphinapterus leucas. The sequence goes on from NC_143142.1 coordinate 80,068,257, forward strand.
GAAATTTATACATGACTAGAAAACACAGCCCCTAGATAGTATTAAAAATGCAACTGATTGACTATTCCAGAGTATAATAAACACATTAATAATTTTTTTAGATAAAATTATTCTATTACTGTTTTTTTGAATTTGAGAATGCTGATTTTTTATGCACTTAATCTGTTTCAGGCCCCATTATACTATTTATTTTTTGATCCATTTTGAAAACTAGTTATTGATTCCTGACATTTATTGACTGGAAATTTACACTTTGTTGTTTTTGGTCTATCTGTGTCTGAATCCAGAGTTAAATTAATCCATTTCTATTTTGCCACTTAAATTATTTCTGAAATATGAGGGAGTATAAACAAAACTAAATAAACATACTGCCATTTGTAAAAATGTTGAGAACATTTTTAAAAGACAGACTAACCGGTACATAAAATCATATTTAGCATTAGACTGATAGTTTGCTTAACAGTCTTATGTTAATAAAAGTAAAATTTCCTAGCTAATTTAAAACTCAGCCTGCTCTTCAGAATCAAGCTAAACAATAATAAATGAGAATAAAATGTGCATTGCTCTAATATGTATTCTCAATCTGAAATAAAGTAACCAGGAGTTACATTTACTAAAGGAAAGAGATGACCTGTCTTAGGCATTGAACTTTGTTTATCAATAATTAATTACAGCAATTTCTTGGGCCAAGTCATTTATTAAACCAAATGTTTAACACATCAGTAACTTTAATTATATATTAATTGTTTCTTTCCATTTTATTAGATTCAAGCTGTTTGTCTATTAACCATGTAATGATGATTCAACAATGATAATATGCTCTTTGAACACAATAAAAGGCTATTAACTTCTATTTATGGAAAATATGGGTAAAGCATTCTATTTACTATAAAATCCTATTTTTAGTATCAAATTTTCAAAGAAAAATTTTGAAATTTATGACAGAAAAGTTACTACAACATCCACATTTTGTTAGGAAATTCTGTTTTTTTCTACTAGGTCCTACTAATTGCAAAAGTTATTTGATACAATTTTAGAAATAAAGATAAATTTAAGGAGGAGGTTGAGTTTGTCTTCAGTCTTAAAGAGACTGTTTACTGTAAATTTGTTTGTGCATCCATAAATAAAATTATTCTATCTTTAGATGTTAAACTATAGTCAAAAGCATACTAGAACATTCTAATTAAGATTCTAAAGAAAAAAGATACCAGTTTACATCATATATACATAAGCTTTTGTTATGATTCAGACCAACACAATAAATATAACCAGAAATAAAATGTATAATTTGGGAAAATGAGATTATATATATATATCTTATTATTTGGAAACATTTTGATTATATACTCAAAAAACAAGGAAATTAATTGAGAAATTATTTGAATGTATAGGAAATTCAGTAAACTTCTTCAATACAAGATAAATATTAAATAAAGAAACCTACTTAAAATCCTAGATAGAAAGACTAAATATTGTAAAGATGTAATGTTTATCTAGTTAATTTAAATGTATCACAATCATATTTAAGTGACCAAGTATATGTGATAAACTTAGGAAAAAACTAATAGTAATGGAAACCAAAAGGTTTCTGGGATGTACCAGATATGAACTAACAGGAAAAGAAGACACACACACACACACATATATATATATATATATATATATATATATATATATATATAATAAATCACAGTGCTCAGTCATTACCACAATATTTGGCTTAATAAAATTTTACTGCTATTATTATTGGCATAATTATCTTTATTATACAATTATCACAATATATTAGAAGCTCAATTCATGTTTAAAAGCAAAGACTCCAAAAACCAATTCCAGCTATGATAAGAGTCCCAATGTAAAATAAACAAATAAACGAGAAAATAGTTTAATAGAATATTTTCAGGAAAGCATGGTAAGAAACACTCTTTTTTAAGAGAAAATATATAAATATCATATATTGTGACAAAATGATTAATAAATATGACTATTAAATTAATAAAACAACCTGTACTGTAAAATACAATGTAAAAATTTTTTTAAAAATCAACAATAGGAGACAATATTTTCATTGTCATAGCTAGCAAAGAATTAGCATCAAGGATAAACAATTTAAATCAATAAGGCAATGCAAATACCTGTGTTTTACAGAGAGTACAGAGAAAAAAATGCCAATACGTGGCTGGTGACCTTAACTTGGTACAATCACTAAGGGTAGCTATCAGCAGTATTTGGTAAAATTGATGGTATCCACAGTTTCCTACCTGCTTCAGTCAGGGTAAGCATATCCCCAGGTTTTGTGAAAGCTAGACCCTTCCAAAACTGCCTTTGAAAGTATTTTTCCTCAGGGGAGGCAGCGGGGGGGAGGGGTGGGCGAATGAATTGGGAGGTGGAGATTGACATATACACTATTGATACTATGTATAAAACAGGTAACTAATGAGAACCTACTGTATAGCTCAGAGAACTCTACTCAATGCTGTGTGGTGATCTAAATGGGAGGGAGATCCAAAAAAGAGGGGATATATGTATACATATAGCTGATTCACTTTGCTGTACAGTAGAAATTAACACAATATTGTAAAGCAACTATACTCCAATAAAAAATTTTTAAAAAAGAAAGAAAGAAAGTGTTCTTTCCTCCAGTGGGTCTCCCTCTATTGGCCAAACCTGAGTGTGTCCAGAGAGAAAAGGACCCTGTGGGTGAGTGATGAGGTCAGCCTCCGTGTGCACTGCAGGGCACAACAGGATCCAAAACAAGGACAGAGGGACACAATGCAAATGTTTAGCCAATCCCCTAAAGACACGTTCACAGGTGAACCCTGGAAGATGGTAATCATTGGTGGACAATTTTTATAAAAGCAAAACATTGGAAGTAAAGCATACCAACAGAAGACTAAGAAACCAACTTACCACAGTAACAAATGGGACGTTCTCTAGCAGCGAAATTATTGAACTAACACTACCTGTATCAACATGGCTGCATCAGAAAGTTTTGAAACCTATAAAAATATTTTTATTTCTCTACCAGTATTTAGGAAAAATTGAAACAAACATGAAACTAAACAATAAACACCAGACTCAAAATAATGAAGATGAATGGGAACTGGGATTAGGGTAGGGATAGATTAGAAAGTAACATCTATATTTATAATGATCTAATTCTCTAAATATATTAGAAGCAAATATGTCATGAATATAATAATTGATAAGTGTCAACATGCCATATATCCATTAGTATTTTCATATTGATACTAGAGTAGTCTCTAAAATTAAATGAAGAAAATGAAAAGAGCCTCAAGGAAACAATAATGGAATATAAGCAGGGAAATGAAAGCTTCACATTTATCAAATTGAGAACAATTATTCTGATAAAATTAATATTGGCAAGGAATTTGACATATGGGAATGCTCATGAGAATATACTTTGTTGAACAAAATTACTTTGAAGAGCAATGTGTAAATACCCAGTGAGTACGTATTATGCCACTAACAATTAGAGGTGGGCATCTGCTCTAACTGAACACCTGTTCATAATATGCACAAGAAAATCTTTCCCAGGCTGCTTGTAACATTTAAAAGCGTTAACAGCATCTGAATAGCCATTATCCAGTCTTACTAGGGAATGTATTAACAAAGTGTTGCTTATTATTTTTGAAAAAGCAAATTATGCAACATTAAAAATAAATAAATTTGTTCTATATGCAATATTATACATGAAGTTCAAAAGCCCCAAATTAAATAATCGGAAGTTATAGCATAACCTATGTCCATGCAAATATTTAAACATATAAAGCAATAACATATACATTTTTAGATATGTATCTTGGTAGTAAAAGTTTTCCAAGACTCATGTGAATTAATTATACCAATTTCAGAAGCTAAATTACCTCTAGTGATAAGGAGGAAGTATAGATAAGAATCAAAACTTAGCTACATATGTAACAATTTATTTCCTAATTTCTGAATCACTATATTTCAGCTAAATTTAGGGCTGAAATTTCAGCACTATAAGTATGTTTCATCTTAGTTGTACATACTTAGATGATTATTATTTTTTTCTATCTCTTCATCTATGAAACTTTTATAAAGAAAACAATTTTTAAAAATATTCTGAGGTTGGTTCCAAAGCTAGCATTGTAGAAAACAACTCAGATTATCTCTATCAGAAAGTTGACTGGGAGGCTGTTGAGTGCCTCCTAAAATTGGCAAGAAAGCTAGAAGGAGGCTCACAGTGTCACAGGAAGCATGACCAAGACCTAGCCTGAAATATGGTGCCTTTACCACTGATGGTGCCATTTGGTGTCCATGACTTAAGTACCGTGAGGATTTTAAATAGGATTCAAGCAGAATTATTTAAGCACAGTAGTTCTATTCTGTACAAAGCCTGATTTCTGTTCTGTTCTTTATCGAATCCTACTTGAAGAATAAGTAAACTGATGGCATTTGCTGTGTATTCAAGTAATCTTGACAGCTGTTTTCATCGCCATAGCATGCATTCTCTTGCGTTCTTTTGGAATAAGACCAAAATTTTTCCTTTCATCTTCATCAACACCATCTTCTAAGAAAATAGTAATTTACGGTATTTTCTTCAACAATACATCAAATGATATCAAGAAACACACTTCCATGCAAGCAAGGGAAAATGGAACTCCAGATTATGTTTCACAGTGAAGTTAGCCTCACTCATTGCATGTAATCAAGTATGCATTTTGATTATTCAGCTACAGCCTTATTAAGTCACAGCATTTAGCACTTGCTTGCCACACAGTGCTTGGCATACAGCTTAGCAAAAAACATAAGCTGTTATTAAAAACTGTTTTAAAAAGTAGACAGCCATTAATATCATTATCAGAGCAAATGAGAGTGCAGGGGAAAATTATTTCAAAATCTCTCCATAAACACTTTGACAGAGGCTTTCTGTGGTAACTGCAAATCATTCTGTTATACCTGATTTGGAGACAGAGTGTGTGAAAAGATAATGCTCTGTTATTTTAATCCCGGTTAACTTTATTATGATCTAGAAAAGCATGGCTAAATCAAAGGTATTCTTAAACAAATTCCAATTTTTTTCACCATTTACTTTTATTAAATCCAGCCTTGAAACTGCCCTTAAAATGTTAAGATAAGGGAAAAAAAGCAGGCAACTGGAATAAGCTGAAATGACACTTTTCCCATAATTTTGTGACCAGAATAGCCAAATGACAGCCTTCCTTAAATTGGTCATTGTGGCATCCAACAGAGGGAAGATGGCAGACTATATGGGAGAAGGCTTGACTGCAGCCATTTTTCTCCATGTCCCGCCCACTGTTCCAACCCTCTAAGAGTGGTATCAGCAAGTAAATTGGAACATCTGATACGATTTTATAAAATTTAAAGAAAAATGCCAGAAAACTTGGACCATGCCTTCCCAAACCAAAGATCCATTAACTTTTTCTTAAGAGAAATAAAAAGGTAAGAAATCTGTACAGGTTCTACATGTCCCCAAACAGTTTTAAAACATTTTTAAATAGACAATTCAACATAAAACATTTAAAAGGAAAATAATGCAACAGTGCAGACATGATGATTATTAGCTCCTTTTACAACAAGAACTAAGATGTGTGGTACATTTTACAATGTTGGGAGAATAGACTCATGCTGGTAATTGGTCAGGCAGAGATGACTCATTCCAGTTTGAGTTTTAGGTTTTGTTTTTGTTTGTTATCATTTTTTAAATGCACATTAACAAAATTTAAGTTCCTCTGCTTATCAAATTTGTAGATTTATGTTGCTTTGTGTGTCTGAAATAATATATTATTTGTAACTTTCAAATAATTTTTCCCTTGGTAATTTCATTAAACAACAGGGTATCAGCATTGTGCCATAGGGCTGTTGTATAGTGAACAATACAGACCTGGAATTTTCACTCCAGGGTGGGACAGAGTAAACCAAAACACAGACATAAAGCTGAAAACTCTAGTCAATTCTATAAAAGAAAATAGGACTGCCATAAGAGTATATTAGAGTGAGACCCATTTCCTTCAGAGAACTTCCAGTAGGCTTTTCTGGAGAAATGACATTTTTGTTGAAATTTGAAGAATCATTAAGACTTGAGAGACTAAGTGGGAGGAAGAACATTCCAGGAAGTGGAAAAGGTTTGTGTCCCTTATGTGGAAACAGCTTGGTCTGTTGGAGACCTGGAAGAAGGTCATGAGGCAAGAGAGTGAGGTCAGTAGATAAGGTTGCAATGTTAGATGGGGCTCCCGCTGTTCAGGGTTTGTACAGAAATCAAGGCTGCTTTATTTAATTCTAGTGAAATGGGAAAACCTTTATCATGTTTAAGAAAGACAATGACGTGATTATTTTGGATTCTAAAGCAATTGTTTGAATTGCTGAATGGATATTGGATTGTAGGCAGGCAAAAGAACAATGGAGACTCTGTTTCAAATTCCATTATAATAATTTAAGAAAAAGATGGCAACTTGAGCTAAGGATGTTACAATGGAAGAGTGAAGCATGAAGACTTGAGATGTACTCCCTCCCCCGGCTTTATTGCAGTGTTATTAAATTTGCATTTAATAATATGCATACATTTCAAATGTAACTTTGATGAATTTTGGCAGTTATATAAAGTTCTGAAATCACAACACAATCAAGATATATAATGTTTCCATCACCCTAAAAAGTTCCCTCAGTCCTTTCTGCAAAAGATCCCGGTCCTTGGCAACCACTCAGTTTCTGCCACTATGCTTTGCCTTTTCTAAAATTACCTAAGAGTAGAATTATATATATATTATTATATATATTATATATAATATAATATAGTCTGCATTTGACTTCTTTTTCTTAGTATTTTGTTTTTACAGATCCATCCATGTTATTAAGTGAATCAACATTCTAGTCTTTGTTATTGCTAAGTAGTATTATATAACATGGAAATAAAAGAATGTGTTTACCAAATCATTCATTGATTAACATGTGGTTTCTTTCTATGTTTGAGTTATTATTAATAATGGTACTTCGAATATTTGTTTTAAAGTATTCTGTGGATAGGGCTTCCCTGGTGGCGCAGTGGTTGAGAGTCCGCCTGCCGATGCAGCGGACACGGGTTCGTGCCCCGGTCCGGGAAAATCCCACATGCCGCGGAGCGGCTGGGGCCGTGAGCCATGGCCACTGAGCCTGCGCGTCTGGAGCCTGTGCTCCACAACGGGAGAGGCCGCAACAGTGAGAGGTCCGCGTACCGGAAAAAAAAAAAAAAAGTATTTTGTGGATATATGTTTTCATTTGCCTTGGATAAATTCTACACTCAAACTCATTTTTAGATAAATTTCCAGATATTTCTAATCTGTGGCTTGACTTTTTATTTTTCAGCTGCTTTTGAAAAGCAAACTTTGTTTTCTTTTATGATTGGCACTTTGTGACATTTTGTGTGTGTGTAGTTTAAACAATTGTTCTCTAACCTAATGTCGTAAATAATTTCTTCTACATTTTCCTCAAGAAGTTTTAGCTCTAACTGTTAGGTTTATGAGATATCAATATTTTGAGTTAGTTTTTGTGGATGGTGTGAAGTAAGAATGAGAGTTCATTTTTTCCCCACTTTTCATGCAGATACCCATTTGTTCTAGAAAAATTTGTTGAAAAGACTGTCCTTTCTACAGTGAATTACCTTGGCATCTTTGTAGAAAATATTTTTTTACCAAAAGTGTGGGTCTATTTCTGAAATATCTTTTCTGACACATTGAGTTATTTATCTAACCTTTCATAAATAACCCACTGTTTTGATTACCATAGCTCTATACGAACTCTTTAAATCTATTAATTGGGATATACATTCTCCAAACTTGTTTTTTTACAAAAGTTTTTTACTATTTTATGTCTTCTGCCTTTCAATAAAAAAATTATAACTAGACAAGTTATTAAGAAAGAACAAAAACAAAACCTTGCTAGTATTTTGATTGGGATCACATCCTGAGACATTGGTAAATCTACTTGTTAATTGTAGTAACCTTTTGTTCATTCATTAGGAATTTTTATGTATACCACCATATCACCTGAAGATAAGGATTTTTGCTATTTCCTTTCCAAAATGTATATCTTTTATTTGTTTTATTTGCCCTACTGTATTGGTGAGAACCTCCAGTTACATAGAAGTACTGAGGGTGGATATTCTTGTCTTGTTCTGATCTTAGGTAGAAAGAATTGAATATTTCATAACTGAGTGCACATTTAACTGTATCTTTTTCACAACTGCTTTTAGTCAGAATGAGAAAGTTACTTCTTATACCTAAGTTTTCACAAATGAATTTTTAATGCCTTTTTTGCATCGATTGAAATGCTGATATTGTTTTCTCCTTCAGTCTATTTAATTGCTTAACTATATTTATTAATTTGAAAATGTTATATTAACCTTGCATTCCTAGATAACTAGCAATTGCTCTTCATGTATGATCTTTTTTATATATTGTTGGATTTTAGTTGATAAAACTTTGCTAAGAATTTTTTGTATCTATATTCATGCAGGATATTGATCTGTAGGTTTATTTCCTCTTGTGATATATTTTTCTAGTTTTATCATCAGGGCAATACTGACATTATAAATATGAGGTTTCTGGAAATTTGTATATTATCTATTCAGTTATTTTTATTCTGAAATATTATTTATTCTGAAAGCTTGTTTTTATTTATTAAATATATGATAGAATTTCCCAATTAAGTCATGGGCAGGGGGTATTGATTTTACACTTTCTGTTTCTTCTTGAGTCTGTTTTGGTAGTTTGTGTCTTCAAGGAATTTTGCCATTTCACCTAATTCTTCAAGTTTGATTAAGAGGGAAAACTGAATGCTAAACAATTAGCTTTTTTATGCAAACGGTGTTTTACTTTGAAAAAAATTACACTGATTATCATTGTGTCTATAAATCCCAGATCAATCTATTTAGAATTATTTCTACTGTTTTTGTTTTTCAAAAGTCACTAATTTTATATCATTAAAATTACCAGAATAAATTTATGTTTGTCCAAAAGATAATTAGGGTTAAGAACAGTTCATGAGAATCAACTTAACATATCTTGTTCCCATACAAGTTGCTTTCTTCTAATCACTAAGACATGATTTCCCTTAATCACTAAGCTTTTGATGACTCTGAAAGTTACTGTCAGTCTCATGAGTTGTGTTTTTTTTTTTTTTTAATGATTGGATCATTGTAGCTAAAACAAATGTGAATTATAAATACACAGGTGGATGGTATCTGTAGAATTCTTTTGCTGGCATCACTGTGTTTCTAAAGAGAAAAATTACAGGTTCTAATTTGCATTGTAAGTTCATAATATGATTTCATACATTTATTCTGAGAAATAGAAAAGTAGCCACTGGCAAGCAGGAACTGTTCTGGCTCTTACAACTAGGTCTCAATATTCTTCCATTGAAGGCAACCAACCTTACATCAGAAAAGATTCGTCTCTGGCCTGGATGGATCAAGACAAAACAGTTTCACTCCATATCATGTTTTAACAAAGATACAAACATAAATACTGTATAAACCAAAAAATGATTAAATGTCCTTATCCTGGCTAACACAAGTGACTTCCACTTCTTAATTAGTTACAGCTTTAGTTTTCTTCGTTTCTCCCACCTTAAAAATAAAATTTATTAAGACACAAAAACATAGAATTGCCCCATTTCCTGACAGCATTCAATATCAGGCAAAAACCCTGATTTCTTGAACCCTTCCCCAAATTACCCAAATCCTATAATTAGTGCATTGTAATATCCTCTTATTGTGGTGACTACAGTTCCCCATAGTGTGATCTCCTTCATTGCAATGAGTTACAAACCCAGCTTCTGCAGCTACATGTGTGTACCTGGTAGTCTTTGAATGGACGGCGCTGACATATTCAATTAAACTTTCAAAGGAAATGATATTTCTATTAATTATAAGTAGTATATTCTATGGTGCTTTACTAATCTTGCTACCCCCTTCTTCAAATGCCAGTTGCTATGGTAGCAGTATATGATGTTTGACAATGAAAAGAAAATCAGGCTAACAATAATTTTGAAGAGTTATTTCAGCTCTCTCTGAGATAAGTCTATTTTTAACTTCTGTCTTTATTTTAGTAAATGTACCTGGTACTGTAGAACATATATAAATTCATATTTAACTGTGTTTATTTACTCCTGAAAGATTAAGTCACCACATGATACATTAACATCAATTTCATAGTACCCATTATAAATAAATAGGAGTCCTTAGTATATAAATATGTCTAGCAGGCTATTGATAGCAAGTTGTAATATTTCAGATGGGTATTGCATTCGCATTAAGTTAAATTTTATTTATTTTTTTTTTTTGTTTTTTTAACATATTCATTGGGGTACAATTGCTTTACAATGTTGTGTTAGTTTCTGCTGTATAACAAAGTGAATCAGCTATACATATACATATATCCCCATATCCCCTCCCTCTTGAGTCTCCACAGCACCCTCCCTATCCCACCCATCTAGGTGGACAAAAAGCACCGAGCTGATCTCCCTGTGTCATGCAGCTGCTTCCCACTAGCTATCTATTTTCTATTTGGTAGTATATATAGGTCAATGCTACGCTCTCACTTCGTCCCAGATTACCCTTATCCCTCCCCGTGTCTTCAAGTCCATTCTCTATGTCTGCGTCTTTATTCCTGTCCTGCCCCTGGGTTTATCAGAACCATTTTTATTTTAGATTCCATATATATATATGTTAGCATACGGTATTTGTTTTTCTCTTTCTGACTTACTCAAGCCTGTATGATAGATGCTAAGTCAATCCACCTCACTACAAATAACTCAATTTCGTTACTTTTTGTGGCTGAGTAATATTCCATTGTATATATGTGCCACATCTTCTTTATCCGTTCATCTGTCGATGGATGCTTAGGTTGCTTCCATGTCCTGACTACTGTAAATAGAGCTGCAATGAACATTGTGGTACATGATTCTTTGTGAATTATGTTTTTCTCTGGGTGTATGCCCAGTAGTGGGAATACTGGGTCATATGGTAGTTCTGTTATTAGTTTTTTAAGGAACCTCCATACTGTTCTCCATAGTAGCTGTATCACTTTATATTCCCACCAACAGTGCAAGAGGGTTCCCTTCTCTCCACACCCTCTCCAGCATTTATTGTTGGTAGATTTTTTGATGATGGCCATTCTGACTGGTTTGAGATCATACCTCATTGTAGTTTTGATTTGCATTTCTCTAATGATTAGTAATGTTGAGAATCCTTTCATGTGTTTATTGGCAATCTGTATATCTTCTTTGGAGAAATGTCTATTTAGGTCTTCTGCCCATTTTTGGATTGGGTTTTTTTTTTTTATATTGACCTGCATGAGCTGCTTGTAAATTTTGGAGATTAATCCTTTGTCAGCTCCTACATTTGCAAATATTGTCTCCCATTCTGAGGGTTGTCTTTTTGTCTTGTTTATGGTTTCCTTTGCTGTGCAAAACCTTTTAACTTTCATTAGGTCCCATTTGCTTATTTTTGTTTTTATTTCCATTTCTCTAGGAGGTGGATCAAAAAGGATCTTGCTGTGATTTATGTCATAGAATGTTCTGCCTATGCTTTCCTCTAAGAGTTTTATAGTGTCTGGCCTTACATTTAGGTCTTTAATCCATTTTCAGTTTATTTTTGTGTATGGGGTTAGGAAGTGTTCTAATTTCGTTCATTTACATGTATCTGTCCAGTTTTCCTGTCACCAATTATTGAAGATGCTGTCTTTTCGCCATTGTATATTCTTGACTCCTTTATCAAAGATAAGTTGACCATATGTGCATGGGTTTATCTCTGAGCTTTCTATCCTGTTCCATTGATCTATATTTCTGTTTGTGTGCCAGTACCATACTGTCTTCAGTACTGTAGCTTTGTAGTATAGTCTGAAGTCAGGGAGCCTGATTCCTCCAGATCCATTTTGATTTCTCAAGATTGCTTTGACTATTTGGCATCTTTTGTGTTTCCATACAAATTGTGAAAATTTTTGTTCCAATTCTGTGAAAAATGCCATTGGTAGTTTGATAGGGATTGCAGTGAATCTGTAAATTACTTTGGGTAGTATAGTCATTTTCACAATGTTGATTCTTCCAATCCAAGAACATGGTATATCTCTCCATCTGTTTGTATCATCTTTAATTTCTTTCATCAGTGTCTTATAATTTTCTGCATATAGGTCTTTTGTCTCCTTAGGTAGGTTTATTCCTAGATATTTTATTCTTTTTGTTGCAGTGGTAAGTGGGAGGGTTTCCTTAATTTCTCTTTCAGATTTTTCATCATTAGTATATAAGAATGCAAGAGATTTCTGTGCATTAATTTTGTATCCTGCAACCTTACCAAATTCATTGATTAGCTCTTGTAGTTTTCTGGTAGTGTCTTTAGGATTCTCTATGTATAGTATCATGTCATCTGCAATCAGTGATAGTTTTACTTCTTCTTTCCAGTTTGGATTCCTTTTATTTCTTTTTCTTGTCTGATTGCTGTGGCAAAAACTTCCAAAACTATGTTGAATAAGAGTGGTGAGAGTGGGCAACCTTTTCTTTTGCCTGATCTTAGTGGAAATGGTTTCAGTTTTTCACCATTGAGGACAATGTTGGCTGTGGGTTTGTCATATATGGCCTTTATTATGTTGAGGAAAGTTCTCTCTATGCCTACTTTCTGCAGGGTTTTTATCATAAATGGGTGTTGAATTTTGTCGAAGGCTTTCTCTGCATCTATTGAGATGATCATATGGTTTTTCTCCTTCAGTTTGTTAATATGGTGTATCACATTGATTGATTTGCGTATATTGAAGAATCCTTGCATTCCTGGAATAAATCCCACTTGATCATTGTGTATGATCCTTTTAATGTGCTGTTGAGTTCTGTTTGCTAGTATTTTGTTGAGGATTTTTGCATCTATGTTCATCAGTGATATTGGCCTGTAGTTTTCTTTCTTTGTGACATCCTTGTCTGGTTTTAGTATCAGGGTGATGGTGGCCTCGTAGAATGAGTTTGGGAGTGTTCCTCCCTCTGCTATATTTTGGAAGAGTTTGAGAAGGGTAGGTGTTAGCTCTTCTCTAAATGTTTGATAGAATTCTCCTGTGAAGCCATCTGGTCCTGGGCTTTTGTTTGTTGGAAGATTTTTAATCACAGTTTCTATTTCAGTGGTTGTGATTGGTCTGTTTATATTTTCTATTTCTTCCTGGTTCAGTCTCAGAAGGTTGTGTTTTTCTAAGAATATGTCCATTTCTTCCAGGTTGTCCATTTTATTGGCATAGAGTTACTTATAGTAATCTCTCATATCCTTTGTATTTCTGCAGTGTCTGTTGTTACTTTTCCGTTTTCGAATTCTGAAATTTCCCTTTCCGAATTTTTAATTCTGTTGATTTGTGTCTTTTCCCATTTTTTCTGATGAGTCTGGCTAATGGTTTATCAATTTTGTTTATCTTCTCAAAGAACCAGCTTTTAGTTTTCTTGATTTTTGCTATCATTTCCTTCATTAGTTTTCATTTATTTCTAATCTGGTGTTTATAATTTCTTTCTTTCTGCTAACTTTGGGGGTTTTTTGTTCTTCTTTCTCTTAATGCTTTATGTGTAAGGTTAGGTTGTTTATTTGAGATGTTTGTTGTTTCTTGAGGTAGGATTGTATTGCTATAAACTTCCCTCTTAGAACTGCTTTTGCTGAATCCCATAGTTCTGAGTCATCGTGTTTTCATTGTCATTTGTTTCTAGGTATAATTTTATTTCCCCATTGATGTCTTCAGTGATTGCTTGGTTATTTAGTAATGTAATGTTTATCCTCCATGTGTTTGTATTTTTTACAGTTTTTTTCCTGTAATTGATATCTAGTCTCATAGCATTGTGGTCAGAAAAGATATCTGATATGATTTCAATTTTTCTTAAATTTACCAAGGATTGATTTGTGACCCAAGATATGGTCTATCTTGCAGAATATTCTATGAGCACTTGAGAAGAAAGTTTATTCTCTTGTTTTTGGATCTCATGCCCTATAAATATCAATTAAGTCCATCTCATTTAATATGTCATTTAAAGCTTGTGTTTCCTTATTTATTTTCTGTTTGGATGATCTGTCCATTGGTGAAATTAGGGTGTTACAGTCCCCTGCTATAATTGTGTTACTGTCTATTTCCCCTTTTATGGCTGTTAGCATTTTCCTTATGTATAGTGGTGCTCCTATGTTGGGTGCATAAAGATTTACAATTAGTATATTTTCTTCTTGGATTGATCATTTGATCATTATGTAGTGTCCTTCTTTGTCTCTTGCAGTAGTCTTCATTTTAAAGTCTATTTTGTCTGATATGAGAATTGCTACTCCAGCTTTCTTTTGATTTCCATTTGCATGGAATATCTTTTTACATCCCCTCACTCTCAGTCTGTATGTGTCCTAGGTCTGAAGTGTGTCTCATGTAGACAGCATATATATGGATCTTGTTTTTGTATCCATTCAGCAAGTCTGTGTCTTTTGGTTGGAGTATTTAGTCCATTTACATTTAAGGTAATTATCGATATGTATGTTCCTCTTACCATTTTCTTAATTGTTTTGGGTTTGTTATTGTAGGTCTTTTCCTTCTCTTGTGTTTCCTGCCTAGAGAGTTCCTTTAACATTTGTTGTAAAGCTGGTTTGGTGGTGCTGAATTCTCTTAGCTTTTGCTTGTCTGTAAAGTTTTTAATTTCTCCAACAAATCTGAATGAGATCCTTGCTGTGTAGAGTTATTTTGGTGGTAGGTTTTTCCTTTTCATGACTTTAAACTTGTCCTGCCACACCCTTCTGGCTTACAGAGTTTCTGCTGAAATATCAGCTGTTAACCTTATGGGGATTCTCTTGTATGCTAGTTGTTGCTTTTCCATTGTTGCTTTTAATATTTTTTCTTTGTATTTAATTTTTGATAGTTTGATTAATATATGTCTTGGCATGTTTCTCTTTGGATTTATCCTGTATGGGACTCTCTGCGCTCCCTACACTTGATTGACTATTTCCTTTCCCATATTAGGGAAATTTTCAACTATAATCTCTTCAAATATTTTCTCAGTCCCTTTTTTTCTCTTCTTCTTCTTGAACCCCTTTAATTAAAATGTTGGTGTATTTAATGTTGTCCCAGAGGTCTCTGAAACTGTCCTCAATTCTTTTCATTCTTTTTTCTTTATTCTGCTCTGTGGTTTTTATTTCTACTATTTTATCTTCCAGGTCACTTATCTGTTCTTCTGTCTCAGTTGTTCTGCTATTGATTCCTTCTAGAGAAATTTTAATTTCATTTATTGCGTTGTTCATCATTGGTTGTTTGGTCTTTAGTTCTTCTAAGTCCCTGTTAAACGTTTCTTGTATTTTCTCCATTGTATTTCCAAGATTTTACATCATCTTTACTATCATTAATCTGAATTCTTTTTCAGGTAGACTGCCTACTTCCTCCTCATTTGTTTGGTCTGGTGGGTTTTTACTTTGCTCCTTCATCTGCTGAATACTTCTCTGTCTTTTCATTTTGCTTAACTAACTATATTTGGGGTCTACTTTTTGCAGGCTGCAGGGTCATAGTTCCTATTGTTTTTGGTGTCTGCCCCCAGTGGGTAAGGTTGGTTCAGTGGGTTGTGTAGTCTTCCCCGTGGAGGAGACTGGTGCCTGTGTTCTGGTGGATGAGGCTGGACCTTGTCTTTCTGGTGGGCAGGACCGCGTCCGGTGGTGTGTTTTGGTGTGTCTTTGAACTTATTATGGTTATCGGCAGCTTCTCTGCTAATGGGTGGGGTTGTGTTCCAGTCCTGCTAGTTGTTTGGCATGGGGTATCCAGCACTGGAGCTTGCTGGTCATTTAATGGAGCTGGGTCTTAGCATTGTGTTGGAGATCTCTGGGAGAGCTCTCACCGACTGATATTTGTGGGGCTCGGAGGTCTCTGGTTGTCCAATGTCCTGAAATCGGGGAGGTGTGGATAGTGACCTGTGCTTGCACACAGGATTATTGGTGGCTGCAGCAGCAGCCTTAGTGTCTCATGTGTCCACGCTGATAGCCGCAGCTCGTGCCTGTCTCTGAAGCTTGTTTAGGCGGTATTCTGAATCTCCTCTCCTCGCTCACCAGTTTGGGAAGTCTGAGGTCTTCTGCCAGCGTTCAGTAGGTGTTCTGTAGGGGTTGTTCCATATGCAGATGTATTTTTGATGTATTCGTGGGGAGGAAGGTGATCTCCATGTCTTACTCCTATGCCATCTTGAAGGTCCTCCAAGTTAGATATTAAAAAATGATTTGACTATCTATAGTACAGACTACAGTAGAATCAGACTTAAATAAATTATATTAAAGTCCAAGTGCATTTATGTATAATCATAATTCCACTCTACTATAGGGGTAAAAGAGAATCATAGGTAAATCAAACAGCCTGATAATGTAAGAAATAAAACATATCTATATATACCTGTGGAGAAAAGGGAACCCTAGTACACTGTGGTGGGATTTTAGATTGGTGCAGCCACCATAGAAAACAGAATGGAGATCCTCAAAATTTTAAATTTAATTACACTCAGGTCATTAGCAAAACCTATTGGCTGGATGTAGTTCAAGAATATAACAGCGCCAGTGTGGACTGAGATTGTTATTGGAAGAGTTAACTATTGGAGGAGGAATTCTGGAGTGCTATTAGTTGTCTATTTTTAATATGAATGATGATTACAAGACTTCTAACACTATAATTATTGGTCAAATATATATTTATGTTTCATAGATTTTTCTGTATTTTATTATCACACACACACAAGAACACACACACACACACACATAAATGAAGTTGATAAAAAGAGTGAATAGGCAACAGCACACTAATTCTACTCTTCCATTAACCAAAGGAAACCAAAAGCTCTATAATTATAGTTTGGGTTTGTTGCCTTGGGAAAGACATAAAATGATTTTTAGACCAATGTGAACTGAAAGGGCTCAGCAATGTGTGTGGCTAAAGAGATTTTGATTTTGGCTTTTTTTTTGTCTTTATATGGGAATCAAATTTGCCCACAGCTGTCTCACTGACATCTAAATTACAAACTGCTATACGAAACTATTTACCCAGAAAACAGACAGTAAGAAAAAGACAAGGAAATAATGTTAACCAAAGTAACCACAAGTGGAAAAATATATTTTGGTGAAAAAGCCATTTATTAATAGAAAAGTATAGTGAAATCTGTTATTAAAGATTTTCTGCTTTCAGTTTGGTAGAAAGTCTTTAGAAAATTATTTTGCTTTTTGCCTCTATTTTCTTCCAACATTTAATTTATTGCTCCAATATTCCTCTTTTGGAATAATAAACCTGAAAGTGTCCCAGGTTTTGAGTTACCTGTGGAGACAGCAAGACTATTCCCCTGCAAACACACATTGAGTCCACACTCAGTCTGAGAAAACATCAACTCTCTTTCTTTCCTCCATGTAAAGCCATAGTTTTGTAAGTCTTGGGATGTAAAAAGAAGGTGTTTCTGGAGATCATTTAATTCAATATGCAGATTATTGGTCAATGGAGATCAAAGTGATTAAACAGGCCATTTTGTACCAAAATGTTTTGAATAGTCTAGACAAAAGTATTTTTTCAAATTTATTAAATTGAGTTAGATATTACTTTATCAGACACAAATGAAACTAAAGGAATGAACAATAATAACAACCACACAAAACTGCTTCAGTCTGCTCATAGCACATTAGAATTTCTTTCAATTTTCACCTACTAGATGATTTTGTAAAAATAGCTTTATTTACAAGACATGTTTTAACATTTACACTGTAGAATTTATCACCTACCCCATGGCAGCTGGAAAATTTTTATTTTACCAGGTAAAATTCATATTCATATGCTCTGATGCCCAATTTGCTTTGCAACAATAACATGTGTTTCTGTATGTTATGAGTTGCGGTGCTGTCAACATAGTGCTTAATGGAATTAACCACTGCTCTGAGATCAGCAATAGGATAACGCTCAAAAGCATCTTGCATTTGAATGCAATATTATCTGAAGTAAAGCGGTCAAGGTCCAAATTTGCTTTGGTTTTGTTTGATTGTCTTTCTTTGGCAAATCTGAAATCATTTTAATTAACGAAGTAATCACATTACTATGTGCAATGAGAATATTCTATAAAAAAATTCATTTAGTTTCAGAAGAGCTGTTCTGGCTTACACCACAAGTCGGTGCTATGAAAGTAAATTACCTAAATAAAAACAGGGAAAGTTCCTAGTTAGCAGGCTTTATGACAATGATTATGTGGTGTGTTTAATCTCTAGATCATATTAAGTATAATTCTCACTAGTAACATAATAAAGTGAGATGAATAAAAAAGAAGAAAGAGAGAATACCTTTCCACTAAAACAACTTATGCCATCTGAGCATCTCTATGATTAATATTGTAATTACTGCTTATGATATGAGGACTCAGTAATGTGTGAAGGCAATGCTAACTTCAATCGACGAGATGCAAAAGTCAATTTAATTGTCACATGGTATTTGCTATTACTAGCATATTGATGTGGCACACTTGCATAATAACTCCTTTAAGCAAAAGCACCTTTCTTTTTTAATTGAATGGAGTGGCTTCATTTTTTTCCTAACCTCTGTGGACTTTTAGAAGATGTACCTTTAGTTTGCATGGGAATAAGTTAGAAAGATTGTTGCCTATGGTTGTTTTAAGCAGTTCAGGAGAAACCAGAAGAGTTTATTTTTTTTTTAATTCATTTACTTGTTTATTCAACAAATATGCTTCATTGTGCCAAGTGGTAGGGAAAGAGAAGTGAGCGAGACAATCTGGCTGATGAATTTATAAAGTTTATAATCTACTGGAGAAAAGAAGTATTAAGAAATACATACATATATACATATATGTATATTGTTGACTTAAAAAAATTCACAAAATTCACAATATGAGAGTTGCGAGTTAAGTTTTATTTGGGGCAAAATGAGGACTATAGCCCAGGAGACAGCATGGAGAAACTGCTCCAAAGAGGTAGGGGGGGAAAGTCAGTATAGATGTGATTTTGGTGAAGGGGGAGTACATACAATCAAGCACACATTTTTTGCAGGTTTCTGCTAGTCTCGTGAAGGTTACTGCTAGTCACGAGGAGCAGACATCACCTTGAAGGATTTTAGTGCTTTCCTAGATATGAGGAGATGCAAGAATTGGGCTCATAAAATCAGCTCCTGAAAATATCTAACTATCTGAAGACCTGTTCTGCCAGTTTTTCCCAGAGCACAGAGTGCCTCATTTCTGCTCTCCACACTGAACTCCTGTCAGGGGGTGTTGAAGGTCAGCAGCTGTAGCAGCACGTGATTTAATCCTCGTAGAGGCAGATGGCAAGTGCCCATGGCAAGTGCCAATTTGTAGTTGACAATAGGTATACATATACGTATATATTTATACATACATTTTCTAGTTAGAATTAGGTTTTAGGTTAAGTGCTACAACAGAGAACTACCAGGTGCAATGAACCCATGTGCAGGGAGACCTAAATTACTAGGAGGAGTTGGGGAGGTCTTTGAGGAAGTAATATTTAAAATGAGCCCTGAAAGATGAACTAAAAAAGGAGTGGGTATCTGGATTGTGCTGAAGAAGAGAAATCAGTTGACACAAAAGATCTAAATTGACAGGAATGTGGCATATGTAAGGTACAGCTGAAGCTTAGGGATCAAGGGAGGAGCTGCATGGTGAAGACAGAGTGGAAGGCAGGGAAGGGATTCACACTTAATCAGTTACTTTCTTCCTGAACTTCCTTCTTTACTTGGCTCTAAAATCCCCACATCTCCCTCATCTTCCTCCTAATTTCCTTCTTCTCATTCTCTATGCTTAGTCATCCAGATGTTCCAGTTCCACGGGCCTAACCCTCTGCCAGATTCCTTCAAAAAGTACTGTACTCCCTGGATGGTACTCACTGTCGTGTCTTTAAATGTTGTCTACATTACAATTACTCTAAAAGGTACGCCTGGGGCCATGACCTCTGCCCTGAATCCCAGACTGCCCAGAAGTCACCTGAATTTCAACACCTAAAAGGTAATTCAAAGGTACCATGTCCTAATGAGTAATACAGGTTGGCCCTCCCCTGGATTCATATTTTTATAAATAGTGCCACAATTCACCAATTGCTCAGATCATTTATCTTGCATTATTCCTCAACTCTCATGTCAACATAAAAATTCATGAGTACTATCAGTCATTTTGACCCCTAAAATATACCCCCAATGCATTACTAACACCTTGAAGGACAAATAAAAATAAAAAATGAGAGGATTAATTCTCCCTGTTAAGAATAATGAAAGACACACTCCTCCCTTTCCTTAGAGCATATCTTTTCTAAACTTATAATTGTAAATTCTTTCTCTACCCCTTAGAGATTCACATAAATTTCCTTTTAAATAGCTTTTTGTCAGGTTTGCAACCCAGTACTGTCGTTCTTAAGAAACTGGAGTTGAATGTAAAATCAAGGGAGATAAGGAGGCGCTTATTTCAAGCGTGCAAGGCACGTTCAACGTTTGTAAGTCAACCAACATAATCCCACACATCAGGAAACTAAAATAAAAATCAATCGATACAGAAAAAGCACTTGACAAAATCCAACATCTGTTCATGATTAAGAAAAGAAACAAAGAAAAACAAAACCAACTCTCAGTATACGAGGGATAAATGGGAATTTCTTCAACTTGATAAAGAACGTCTATAAAAACACCTACAACTATCATCAAACTTAATGGTGAGAAACTGGATGCATTCCCCCTAAGAGCAGGGATAGGGCAAGACTCTCTTCTCTCATTTCGTCTATCCAGCGTGATACTGGAGTACCTAATTTGTGCACTGATAGCAGAAAATGAGATAAAAGTCTCTTTGCCTCTGTGGTCTTTCTCCTAAAAGCCCATAAACCCAGCTAACCATGAGAAAATCTCCAGGAAAATCCTAATTGAGGCACATTCTACAACATATCTGAGCAGTACTCAAAACTGTCGGGGTCACTGAAAGCAAGGAATGTCAAAGAAACTGTTACAGCTGAGAGGAAAGAACCCCAGGAGACAGGGTTATTAAATGTAATGTGGGGACCTGGATGGGATCCTGGGGCAGGAAAAGCATTAAATAAAAACTAAGCAAATCGGAGTAAAGTCTGGACTTCAGGTATTTGTGCTGGTTTATTAATTGTAACTAATGTTCCAAACTAATATAAGATGTTAATAATAGGGGAAAATGGATGTGAGGTATACAGGAATTCTCTGCATTATCCTCACAATTTTTCTGTAAATCTAAAATTGTTCTAAATTTTAAAAAATATTTTAAAAAGGAAACAAGAATAACCATTGAAAAATATAAATCATATTTAATTCTCCTATAATAAGAACTTTCCAGTGACGTATCTTCTACATATCTTTCCATTCTCCTATGGTTTTGCCCTTCTTCGTTCTGTTCCACTACGTTGCCCTCCATTTATCTCAAATTCAAAACCACATTGGATCCTTACCTTATTCTCATCTCTCTGCCTGAAAAACACTGAATTTCATGGCTTTCTGTCAGTCTTCACTCAGTACACTGTTTAGGTGCCACCTTCTCTTCGAATCCTTCTTTGAAATAAATTAAATTGCATCTATCTCTTTATTTCCCCTTTTCCTTGAATAAATGGAGAAAGAAATTAGAAGTTCATTAAATATATCTAATTTTAGTTATTTTCAGTAAAATATTATAACTCATCAGCTGTGAGAGTTTGAAAGAATGAGATGCCAGTTCTTATGCCAGTTTACTGACACAAGTAATTAACAATGAATAAGTCATGAAATATTGAGATGAAAAGTCTGGAAATTAATGGTGCATAGATTATGGAGAAATCATGAGTACAGCTTTAACATATTCACTTAGATATTGTAAGTGGAAATGTCAAATTAATATTTGAGTATACAGATGTAGAGATAAAAATATGATATTTGAAGCCATAGTGATGGAATGAAATAGTCTGTGGTTGGAGCATAGGTTAAGATGAGAAAAACGAAAGACCCAGGATCAAACTTGAGGAACACAAATGATTAAAGGCCCTACATCTCAAAAATAACTGAGATATAGAAGCTGAAAAGTCAGAGGGGAAAGGAAATGGGTGCCATGTCCCAAAAAAGGCTTTTCCCAGGATGGTGTGGTTGAGTCTGTTGGTACACAGACAGGTTAAACTAAAAACAAAAGCGGTCTGAAAATTGCCATTGGAATTAAGAACTTTCACGGGATTTTAGCAAGAAAAGATTGATGATGCCTAAAATAGTGAAGACGAAATTCCTACAGACTGAAGAGTGGAGTGACAGGTGGCCAGAAAATGGAGGCAGAGTGTAAAGCAAATTGTTTTGTAAAACTTGGCCATTAAAAGCTTCAGTTGAGAAGAATGAGATCCAGAGGAAGTATGTTTACTTTTTGAAATGGGAGAAACAAGAGTATATTCTCCACACTGATTGGAGAGCTCTAATAAATGGGAAGAGGTCTAGAAACAGGAAAAGGGGAATTTTTGGAGAAAGTATTGAACATAAGCATGAGAGGCTTAAAACTTTCTATTCACATTTTCAAACCTACGTACCTGAGAGGGGTATGTTTTCCTCCACTTCCTCTCTTCAGTCTTCAGATTCAATCCTTCCCTCTTGAGAATGTTTGAGATGCTCTTTTCCTCTATTCACACCTTTGGATCTCAGGATATTTAAGGGAGAGATTCTCGGTATGTTGTCTATTTTTCAGATCCAATCTCTCCCTGGGCCAGGTTTTCACATGTACTAATCCTAGGAGAGGAAATAGGTAAGCAAATTGTGGTCACTTCTAATTTGTATTTTTCAATATCACTTTATCATCACTAGAAGCTACTTTGAATTCTACCATTTAAATTCCAGAGTGTTGCATCTCAGTTGTTATAGAGTTTGAATTGGGCTTTAAGGCAGGAGTGATTAATCAACGTGAAACTATACATCATGTTGTCCCTTTCTATTTATTGCCTTATTACCAGATGTAAGAGTAAATATGTCTAGAAAATGATGAGTAGATTGGTCTCTTCAATACTTCTAGCTTTAAAATTACTTGATTATTAATTTCATACAATGCTTGTGAATTTCATATCCAATGTATAAAAATACTTTGGCATAGTCATATCTATAAATAAAACTAACAATTAAAGTAGATGGTTTTATGTTCAGATTAAACCCTAATCAGCTATTACAGACTTTTTTTTTATATTTGTTTTTTGATTTGGGTTTTTTTTTTTTTTGTAGGGACCACAAATGTAATAAGCAAAGCCATTTATTAGTGAGAGACTGTTGGATTACCTGTTTGTCCTTCTATGTTCATTCTCCAAACTTCTGTGCTGTGCATAACATTTGTCCAGGGCCCTAATGGATATGGATGGCGTCAGAGGTCTCTTTTGCCCTAAGTCTTCCACTTGGGTTCAGCCAGTGGTCAGCACAAGCAGGAACTGGAAGAGAAGAAATGGAGTGAGGCTGAGGTGCTTATTCCTTCAGCTCATTTCTGTAGGATTGTTTTAGGATGGCCGAATCCCTAGACTGAAGGGCACAGCTCCTGCCAGATGGCTTTCCCTAAACAGCCTCCTTCTAGGTCCTAGTGATGGCTCCCTTACCTCACCAATTCACACCTGTTTACTAGCCTGTTACCCTTAATAGTTACAGGGTACTGTACTATTCATTGTAGATTCCTTGCACTTTGGTCACCTTGCTTGCTTGCTTTAAATAACATCTTATATAAAATGTTATTTTTAAAAAGCTTTCAAATTACCCAATTTTGTCATATTGGCAAATCATAAGATATAGTTAAGCGCTCGATTTTAAGAAGAAAGTTTCAGGAAATTAACAGATCAATTTAGCAAATTGTGATTCTTGCTTGTTCATTTAATAAATATTTATGGAAAAACTGCTGTACGTCAAGAGCTCTTCAGGCTGCTAGGTATACAACACTGAACAAAAAGGTCGTGGAATATTTGCCCTCATGGAGCTTCTGTAATAGCTAGCAGTAATACTTGGCCAGAAACCTAGTACATCATCAAGTTTTAAATGTTGTTCTCGTTATAAAATGAACAAAATACTGAATTTGTTTATTTATTTTATAGATAATAAGTTGTAAATCTTTTACCAGCCTATACCATTATTTTTTTCTAATAGCTATTTTTTATTCACAAACTTCTAAGGTTTACTATTTAATGTGATGAACAATTTAGGATGTACTAACTGCTCTAGCAAGTAGTTCCAAAACTACATAGTATCTAAAATATAACAGAAGTTTGTTTTCCTCACACAGCAGTATCATGAAGTAAACAAGGCAACAGGGCAGCCCTGTAATCCATCTTTAACTCATGCCTTCCACGTTTACTCTGGCAGCTGTCTTCAATCCAGCCAGCCAGAAAGGCAAAGGAGCACAGAGTTGGTTTCCATGGGCCATTCATGAATGTGTCATATAACACTTTTGCATATGTTCCAGGCAAGCACTCAGTCACATGAGCACTGCTAATCTCAAGGGAAACTAGGAAGTGTAGTCTAGCTGTGTGTCCAGGAAAGAGAAGAAAGTTTGGATTTCCATAATATAGCAGTCTCCATTGTATTGCATATTGCATAAACACATACCCATATACATTTGGGTTATACATTTATATATGAATATCAAAACATATATATGTGGAATATTTATGTTTGTATGGAGTAATTATCCTTATGTGCACTGTGACTGTTGTATCAGAAAAACATGAAAATACTTTAGTTTCTTTTATTATCTATTTGAGATGATTGTGCTCTACAGTGTTATTATTACTCAAACTAAATGAAGCTAGAATTAATATTCATGGTACATCTAGACCTCAGGACTTTTGGAAGATTTATGAACCTTTTCAATACCTACTTTGAGTAGAGATCAGAGCATAAGAGCATAATGCCCTATTCCTTGAGCCTCCGTAGTTAAACAGATTTTCTCGATTTTCATGTCAACTTTATGTTCTAGGTGACCTGTATTATGGTCAGGCTCATCTGAGCTGATTGAAAAGAAGAGAAATTCCCTCAAACATAGGATTTTATTGTGATAATACACCAGAGAAATGAACCATTGCTTGAAACAGCCTTGTAATCAAGCCTAGAGACCTCCAAGGTCTTTTAGAATATGGCAGCAGGATCCTGCTATCTCCTCAGGGGCAGGCTTTCATAGCACCTAATTCTGCAGTGGTGAAATTGAAATATTTAACCAGCAATAAGGCACGTCCTCAATCAACCAGAATAAAGGCTCCAGGCTTTAACACCTTAGCTCCTGGATGGAGGAGTAGCCAGGGCTGGTGGTGGTGAGGGGTAGACATGCAGGAGCCTCAGAGAGGCATCGATTTACCAAGCATTTTGAAGTTATTTCAATGTTTAAGTGACAACATGGCCATGCCAGCCTGTGCCAGCTGAGTGGTAGCACTGCATTACTCACTGGACTGCTCTTGTGATGTGGCTTTTCTATTTGTCTTCTCTGTCTACATATGAAAACACTTTCAGTGGCTTCTCCTTACTATGCTTTTCCTGCTTCAGGATATTTTGTGGTCACGGCTTCCATAACTTCATGGCTCTTACGGTTTTTCTTTATGCCTTTATATGCGTTTCTGTGTGTTTTGTGTCCAAGATCCCTGAAGATCAGATTGGTCTAATTAGTCTCAATCAAAATAGGGTGTATCTTTTGGCCAGAGTTTCATACCACCTTATTTAGGCTGTTGAAAACTGCCCTTTAAAGACCTGTCACAGTTCCCTGTGACCCAGGCATTCTGGTCTCATGATTTAAAGGAATGTATCCTAGGTGCAAATAATCCCTGGTGGCTACTTTTTTAGGAGGCGCCTAGAACACATCAGGCAAGATGAGTATGAGAGTTTCTTCTCCAGATCAAACATGCTCCAGTGCTCTGCAGAGCTAAAAACCTCACATTCTTACAATATTATTTATCATTTTCCTTGTGAGAAGACAACTAGAAAAAGAAAATAATATGCAGGGATTTCAGCAAAAAAACCATTTTATTAAGTGCCCTCTAATTCCTTTCCCTAAATTATTACCACAACCATGTCTAGGCAAAAATGACTTTGGAGGGAGTAAGAAAAAAAAACAACAACAACAAAAACAAGAATGTCACCTTCATAATGTTAAGCATGTAATTCTGTTAACCATTTTTAAATTAATTATTCACTTGGGAACCTACTGAAAAAATTAATTTACTTGTGAATATGACCAGTCATCACTGCTTTTACTGTAATTCAGACATATTCATCTTTGTCTACAATATCCAGCATTGTTGGAAAGCTAACAGACAAGAAGGCATTAAAACAAACCCCAAAGGATAAGTGAAATGAATTTGTAGTTTATGGCTTC
Organism: Delphinapterus leucas; assembly: GCF_059928025.1. NCBI lineage: Eukaryota > Metazoa > Chordata > Mammalia > Artiodactyla > Monodontidae > Delphinapterus > Delphinapterus leucas. The sequence continues at coordinate 80,094,582 of NC_143142.1, forward strand.
ATGCCTATATTTTCAGACTGTTGCTAATGGGACAATTACACTCTGATGACCTTCCACTAAGTGTAAGCCAAAAATATAATTCAGTTTTGTATAAATTAAAACAAACGAAATGGCTTTCAATTTAGCACTGCAGACATCTCTCTTCAAAGAACCATTTTTAGAGTAAAAATACTAAGATTAAGACTATTTAGGGGGAAATTACTTCTTTTTTTCCTTAGCATAAAATGCAAAATTGTTAATATAGTCAACAAGATCTTACATCCTCTGTTCCTGCCCAATTTCCCTCCTCAGCATCATATTGTACAACTCACAGCCTATCAGCCACCCTGACCTCCCTCCTGTTCCTTAAATAAACCAGCATCTTCCACCCTCACGGGCTTTGAACATGTTGTTTCTTCTTGAAAATTATTTTTCTTAGATCTTTGCCGCCTCGATTCTACTCAATTCCATGTCTCATAAATTTCACTCAATGACATGGAATTCATCTAATTTCAGTCCTCCTGTTGAGTGTCTATTCTAAAATTTCCCTTCACAGTGTTCATTAACACTTTTTTTTTCCTAATTACCTAATTTTGTGGCTATGTAAAAGCACAAACAAAAACAAAAAACCTATACTTTCTCTTACTTTATTAGTTTCAGATATCAGGGGCTGTTTTTTTGTTGTTGTTCATCATGGTATAAGCTCAGCAAGTGGTTCAGAACCTTGATTTATAAAAGGAGCTTAGTGACCAAAAAATGCATATTTATATGAATAAATAGATGGACATGTTTATGAGGTCTATTCTTATATAACTCAATAGTTATTTAAGACAAGATTTTAAACAGTTAAATAGGATGAGGGTCCATGGAAAAGATGGGACTTGAACCTTTTAGACATACAATATCACAAGGCATTTTTTCATATGAATGTCAGTGATACCTTCCCCCCAAATACCTCTAAGTGTATTGCTGTAAAATTTAAGCAACAAAGAACAAATGAAATATTAGAATATGTTTAGCTTATGCTCCACATTGTTTTTCTTTTCTGCAATCAAATGTGTTATCATTACCCAAGTATTTCAACTTTCATCACAATCTTAATTATTATTGTTAGAGCACAGACAATATACAGCCCCTTGAAACAAGAAAGTGTCAAAAAAAAAAAACAACCTGTTTTCTTCCCTATTAGAATTTCTATTTTCAGATTCGCATGTTCTATATTCTACTAACCCTTTAACGCATATGAAAGTTGTGCTTCCTAATTTTTATATATCAGAATTTACATTGTGAAAAATTATGGTTTAGGGGAAAAAAGAAGTACATAGATATAGATAGCATAGGTATTGTTCTCCCCGCCCCAGACTCCTCCTCAACCCTTCGGGACAGTCATAGCATGGGGTTCGGCTAGGTTGGGGGGAGGGGCTTTGGCGCAAAGGCTGTCCAGGGGCGGAACTGCGCACGCGCGTGGCACAGTTCTGCAGCCTTCCGGAAGGCCCAGGTTAAGCTGTGCCGCTTTGTGGCGCAGAATCTGGGGCCCCAGTGTGAGGTCCGCCGAGGTCCGAAGCCGCAGCAGCCCTAGCAACCTTCCATCGCACAGCCTTGGGGCCAGTTGTCCCTCTGGGCAGCTATGAGGTATCTAGCACTCGTCCGGGCTTTTGCTTGAACAGCCCCAGGGCCCTGCTCTCCTCCTGACCCAGCCCAGCTGCCCGCACCCTGCGAAGGGGAAGCTATGGCTTCCCGCAAACCGCTGCATCGGGAAATCTCCTCCAGAACGCCACGGGGGATGACCAGGGCCCAGGGGCGAGGCCTGTGCGAGTGGGTGGAAGATGTGGAGTTTTCCAGAAAGGCAGACAGGGTGCGGTTGGAGCCCGCAGGTGGCTTGAATGTGGGGGGCAGTAAGTGTGGGTCCTGGTGGAGGGGCCGGGGGAGGATGGACGGGGATGCGCGTCGGGCGGCTCCGTGAATCGCTGAATCCGGCGCCAGGCCCTGTTGCCAGCTACAGCTCTTCCCAGAGGCGGCCCAGTGTCGGGGTCTCGGGAGATCTAAAGGGGCCACAGGGGAGGCCTGGGGTCAGAAACACCTGGTACCTCGGGTGCCGGCGGCCCCTCGCCATATCCTCGGCTGCGAGATTCACCAAGCAGACCCCAATCCCCTTCGCCATCCCTGCCCCCCCCCCCAGAGCCGTATGTATATCAATAAACTTGTCTGGTTAATAGACATAAAATATGTTTTAAATAATTAATAGTAAGATATATTAAAATTAAGACAATAGTAAAATGACTTAGAGTTAAGCTTAGAATTTAAAACGAATTAAAATTTAAAGACATAGCATGTTTCCATGTACTATAACAGAGGATATGTGTTTTATATTTGCTAGTAACAGGATGTTATAATACTGGCCTTACAAATTCCATTGTTCCATTCCTTCTCATAAATGTCTTATGTATTTATTGAGTTCCTTCTGTGTACTCGTAGATCATGGGAACACTGAGACAAGTTCCTGCCCTTAAGTATATGCATTCTAGAGAAAGTATTATAGATTGACACTTTAGGAAAGGAACTTGGCAGTATGTAGAATGAACTTTAAAAGTGGTCACTAATAATTCCATTTGCAATAGTACATCCTGTGAAAGGATGTGAAAATAATTTAAACAAGTTGGTTATGCCCAAGAAAATAAATTAAAAATGGTTTATAAGGGAATGGGTTAGGGACATTTGATCAAATATTCTGCCAAAGCAATTATAGCAATTAATGGGGCTGCAAGCCAGATCATACACACCGTGAGGATAACTATGTAGGCATTACGATGTTTATGGACAATGTTAATTGTAGGAAAATGCTTATGAATTAAATATATTTGATCCAGAATTAACACAAAAAATAAAATGTATATGAAAATGCCGGAAGGAAGCACAGCAGGATATCTCCTGATGTTAGAAGTGGGTGCTTTGTTTATTAGATTTTCTGTATTAAAGTAAGGCAAAATAACTGTTGGTTGGAATGTAAATTGATACAGCCACTATGGAGAACAGTATGGCCGTTCCTTAAAAAACTAAAAATAGAACTACCATACGACCCAGCAATCCCACTACTGGGCATATACCCTGAGAAAACCATAATTCAAAAAGGGTTATGTACCACAATGTTCACTGCAGCTCTGTTTACAATAGCCAGGACATGGAAGCAACCTAAATGCCCATCGACAGACGAATGGATAAAGAGGATGTGGTACATATATACAATGGAATATTACTCAGCCATAAAAAGGGATGAAACTGAGTCATTTGTAGAGACGTGGATGGACCTAGAGACTGTCATACAGAGTGAAGTAAGTCAGAAAGAAAAACAAATATTGTATATTAAAGCATATATGTGGAACCTAGAAAAATGGTACAGATGAACTGGTTTGCAAGGCAGAAATATAGACACAGATGTAGAGAACAAACGTATGGACACCAACGGGGGGAAAGCAGCGGGAGGGTGGTGGTGGTGGTGTGATGAATTGGGAGATTGGGATTGACATGTATACACTGATGTGTATAAAATGGATGACTAATAAGAACCTGCTGTATAAAAAAAAATAAAATTCAAAAAAAGAGAAAAAAGTAAAAAAAATTATATTTACTTGAAACTTCATTGGAAATAAACTATTTGATCTTAAAAAAAAATAAAGTAAGGCAAAGTAGTATTTCTAAAATTCCTAACTTATAAAAGTAACATCTTGCTTTTATTTTCTATTATGAGAATATGGAACATTTTTCTGTTCTAATAGTTTTTTTTCATTTAATAAAATCTTATTTGGATAATAAAATAGTAACAAAGCCAAGACAAAGAAGTCAATTCATAAATAACAATTACATATCCACTGCATATAATGTCCAGTGTAAAACTTAAAGAATTAGGGATACTTTGAGATGGTTTTTATTTTTAAGAAAGATTTTATAAACATAAACCTCACCCATCCTCAAAGCAACAGCTTAGTAAGGTACTTCAGAATTGGCTTTTGTTGTAAATATATACTTGCTCATTGTGTACCTGAAGTTAGTTTTAGGGAATATTAAAGAATTTTACAAGGACAGCATGAAATGTGATTTTTCATGAATAACCTTTTCTGGGAAATAAAAAAAAAGGCTGATATGTGAATTACTGTAATTTTTATGTCAATCACAGTAGTTTTATGTTTCTTGATTTTTGCCTCCATTTATTATTGGTCATAATTTAATTGACCATAATTTAATGACCATAATTTAATCGGTCATAACATTCTTAAGTGATGAAAGAATTTGTTTTCATCTTTAAACACACAAAACTAATGAATGTGTGTTAGAATATTCTACCTATTTTGTGTTTACACTTCTATATTTTACTGAAAGCCCCATAGTCGTTTTATAAACAGATATCAAAATTGTGTAAGTCATCATTTCATGCTACTCTTTTCATAATACACCCTAAATCTTGATCAAATAATACTTTACTTCCCTATTAAAAAGAGTTCCTAGACTGAAAGAATCTGAAAGCATCCAGGCTCCTGTAACGTCTAGATTCCCATAGTCTGAAATATTACTCATGAAGGCGCAGCCCAGTTACCCCGTGGTGGGCTCTGGCCAGTGCCTGTCCAGTACAATTCAGCAGGTCTTTATCCAGTGAGTCTAGCTGTGGTACTACTGGACCATGTGCCATATTTGTTCTGACTTCATAGATAATTTCATGTTATCTTGTCTTATCCCCACTTTTCCCTGCAGTTGTGATAACAACACCCTCCTTTGGGTTTTCTTTTATTTTTGTTGATAGAAAAATGCAGATACCTAGACCCCTGCCTGATAAACTCTGACAGACACCAAAGTTTGAAAGTCATTGCTTTAGCTTCACTCTGATTAAAGAAAATACAGTTGCCAAAATGACTGCATTCTCTTTTCAGTAAAGGTAGGTAAATGTTTTTGTGATTAAAATCTTACATCATTTCAGAGTTGATGTGATTGCCAATGAGCTGACCAGTAGAACATGATTTTTATTGAAAGATTTTTGTTTTTTTGAAAAATGTTTTGTATGCTGGTGTTCTAAAAGATAATTCAACAACAGAGATTTAATTACTGAAGTGATCATTAGAGTAGTGAGGTTTATGCCCCAGAAATCAACATGAGGAAATAATGATTCAAAGTAGTAACAGAGGTTGTATTTTTAAACCACCTATATAGTCAGTAAAATTTAGCATACCATATATTAAAAAATATTTCATGTACTAAAAATATTCTGCATTTTAACTAAACCACCTAAAACCTATGTAAAAATTATGCATTGAAGTTTAGTTACTGGGGCTAAGAAAATTAAATTCAGTAAAGATTCAGAACAAAGCATAGACCAGTATTTTCCCACACTGTGTAGGTAAACAGCAGTCGTGTAGTTCTTTCACACTGGGACTTGAATGACTCCTTTATGATTTTTTTAATTTGTATCAAATTAACCAATTATAAAACGATTCCAGAGTTGTTTGTTTACTAGATATTGGCTAAAATAATGATTCTTAAGTATTGTAATGATAAACCAATATTTTATAAGACAGATTTAATTAATGTGATCTAAACGTACTCATTAAATTTCCTTACTATAGTAACATTATTTTAATTTTCTTTATTGAAGTGATTCCAAAATTACCATCACAGATCAGAATGCAGCTAATAAAATAAAATTCTCAAAACCTAATATTTTAAAGATTAAAAGATACACAAGAAAGGGCAACACAAGAAAATAATTGTTTAAAAGGATTACTAATGACAGCCAAATAAGACTAACAAAAAGCTTACATAATTGATTTCAGTGTTTATAGATCAGAATGAAATTATTTTCTTTTATGAATCAAACTAAATTATGCTATCCTTTTTATCATTCTGTGAATTGATATCAATTTTCTGCTGGATATTATACATATCTTTCTATAGTTTTTAGAAAGAACACTCCTATAATTACTTTACTGAATAACATAAAACATGCTGCTCTCTTTACCTGGAGATAAAAAGATTACTATTTGTACAATTACTATTTTTCCTAATTTCTAAATAAGTTTCAAAAGTATTGGAAAGTCTTTGATTTCAAATTATTTTCTACTTACGATCCTCCTATAAAAATATATATATGTGCATGTGGACACATTCTGAGTGATTTTCTGAGGTCAAATATAGGGAATATCGGATTCACTATATTTTTGTAGTCACTACAAAATGTTAATAAGAAATTTCAGTGTTTGAAAGTTTGAGATATAAGGTGACATGATAAATTGTGTGACTGTGAATTTAAATATATGTGACATTTAATTAACTATATTTTGAGTTTGAGGTCAATGTTAATTTAGGGAATGAAGGTGTAGGAGAAAGTTCAAGGAATCATTTAATAAAAAACTGATTTTTTCATTGATATATATGAAATTATATATGTATAAAACTGTATATATATCAAAACTGTATTCAGTTATATATTTCAGTTATGCCTTATTGTATTACTAAGTAACATAACAAAGAATTAACTTATACTCTATTTTATATATACTCTTACACTTAATCAAAATTAAAGTCACGGGGGCTTCCCTGGTGGCGCAGTGGTTGAGAGTCCGCCTGCCGATGCAGGGGACACGGGTTCATGCCCCGGTCTGGGAGGATCTCACATGCCGCTGAGCGGCTGGGCCCGTGAGCCATGGCCGCTGAGCCTGCGCGTCCGGAGCCTGTGCTCTGCAATGGGAGAGGCCACAACAGTGAAAGGCCCGCATACCGCAAAAAAAAAAAAAAAAAAAAAAGTCGCGGGTATATATGATACAGTATAGGTTTTTGTTTAAGGGGGTTTCTAAACTTGAAGCAGTTGCACTGACAAAGTCTTTTTGGGAGGTGTTATTGACCTCTTGTATTGATTCTTCTAAAGTGTATGTAGGATAATGTAACACATTCTCTAAAATCACCCAAACCTCAATGACCACTAATCCATTAAACCACTGAAAATGCTGACGAAAACTAAGACTTTTTAAATCAATATTTATGTAGTATGACAGGTATTTAAAATCTATTTAGATATACTTTTAATAATACTTAAGGCTAAGATGAGTTTCTGGAGGGCTATTTTATTATTGAGAGTATACTTAACTGCTATCAGAAAACCCTGCTGCCTGTGAGATATTATTCACTGTCTCATTTACTGCTATCTGTTTTAATTATAATTTGAAGAAACCTAATCAAGCTTTTTCCCTAACTAAACAAACCACTTAGATCAAACTGCATTTATCCTTCTGAAAAATTTACTATTGTTCCAAAAGCTGCAAATGGGTATTTAAACTTCAAATAGAGTTTATGTGGGAAGATCGATCTTTATTGACTTACCCTATCTTCCAGAGAGTCCTCTTATTTACCAAATAGGCTTCCTAAATTAGTAAACATAGGGCTTAAACATTCTGTGAACTATCTGGAACGTGTGTATTTTAAAGTGAAAGTCTGTGTAGTATGTTACAGAGAAAAATCAATTTGATCCAACTATATTTTAGTTTCCTTACACTAATTGGATCTAATCAGGAAGTTTTGTTTTTTGGGCATCTTTCAGACCACAATCAATAAGAATCCACCTACTCTGGACTTGAGAAATAAAAAATCTGAATGATTTTTTTTTTTTCCCCAGAGTTAGGTTGTGGTCAAAGACATTTTAAAGAATCTAGCATTGTTAACACTTTTTTTTTCCCTCTGAATACAGCTTTGTTCCCTTTAGACCTCTTCATTATGCCCAGTATCAGCTAGTATTTCATATGGGAATTGCCTTTGCTTACATATCTAGTTTGGTTTTGCTGTAATAAATACAGGAACGATGCTTTAGGAAAAATATCTGACTTATGTTGTTATATTAAAAAGTATTGAAGAGGACCCTTTGTGGGTTTCATTGTAATTTATCATTCTGCCATTGCTCTAGGAATTTACCGTTACCCTTGGATTATGTATAAATACTCTACTTCCTCTACTGTTATTGCTCATCAGTTTACTTAAGATAATACTTTTTCCTTCACGAACTGTATCTCAGAACAGAAAGCCTGTAGCTAGTCCTGGGTGTTGAGACTTCACGGGGCTCTAGGGTCACAGTCTGATGCAGAGCCACACCTCTGTGTGTGTTCAAAGAATGACTCACAGAAAGTCTGGAACCTGGAGAGGTCACTTAGTTTAGAAAATGATGAAATATTCCACCCTGACTCATTTAGGTCATAATAAAATTCTCTTTTCCCACGTAATTGGAGAGCTTTAGAACTGCTATAGAAGAGTACACAGCCAATAAACTTGTGTGGTGCACAGCTTCTACAGAGTGCAAAAATGTTTTATACCTGAAAACCTTGCCCTGAAAATTGGAGGAGTATTTGGGATTCCCATGGCACCGAAACCACTAGAAACAGGTTGTTCAAAGAGTAAAACTTTCTCCACATTTATGAAAGTGTGGTCTGGGTTTTAACTTGTGAGGGATGAAACGCAGACAATAAATTTTCAGACTGAGAATTCAGGAGATTGGAATATTTGGAAGTTACTTGGAACAGAAACTGAAAATTGGAAAACAAATGATGAGCCTAATGAAGATGATTCGCAGTGTATCTTTTTATTTTCCTTTTCACTCTTACGAATAAGAATTTGTTACCAAACCCTACTAATATCTGAAACTGAAGAAAGAGAGCATACTTCTGAAAACTCATACAACAGGGTTTTAGGAAGAGCTGAAGGTGAAAAAGTCTGTTGACTGTGAAATAAACCAGAGAATAAGGATCAATCATCTCATCAGAAAAAGAGACAAAGAAGGACAATTTCTTGTCTCCACATTCAACATAACTGACACACAAAAAAGTTTTGGTATTAGGAGTCCTATTTCCAAATTCAGTTTTCCATTTAATATATTTGTTGTGTATGTCAGTCAAATCTTTCTATATACAATATAACAAAAGTTCATTCTAATTCAAGAGTTGAACATTACATTTCGATGTTCAAAGTGAATAATGTGTATGATGTGACAAACCTTATGTTTAAATTATGGTTAACATGAGGGTAACCTGAGATTTCAAAGAATGGGTTTGAAAAGAGATTTCAAGAATGGGTCAGAAATAAAACTTTTTCATAAGTTTGGGAAATTCTATTTCAGTGTTTACTGGACAGAGACTATTTTTTAATGTTCAGTTTCTACAACTGTCATTTACAATGAGAAAACAGAATTCTTGAAATATAAACATTGATTTTCTATTAATAGTAGAACTCTTTGCATTCATCAAGTCTGTTGTTTTAGCACGTTCTCTTTCCAATACTGTTTCAACTTTCCTTAGCTCCCTGAAGGCTAATCCTTGTGATTATCTTTTAAATTTTCTGTTACCTATACTTTTTCCTCATAGATTATCCCATTTTTATTTACTGATGGCCTAAATGTTATCTCTTCTATTTGACTGTATCTTACTACCATCTACTAAAGAAAAGACATGGCCTTTGGATTTCTCCAAATTCTCGTGTCTAAATTATTTATACCCATTGTTTCAGAATTGCAGTACTAACACTGATGTATAGTGTGGATTTTGCTTACATCCAATCACATACTTATAAGACAAAGTCCAAAGTTATGTTTGCTAACGTTTTAAAATATTTTATCATTTGTAATTATCTTATAAAATTCAATATACATAATATAAATTACTCGTCAAGCTCTAGATTCTGTTATAGTTTTGTTTTGTTTTTTTTAATAGCCCTGTTCTGTTCAGGAAGGAGTAGATCACTAAAAAATAATTCTTCTCTCTTAATTATTGCAATAAAGAGTTAATAGTTCCTTAAATACTTGGTTTAAGAGCAGTAAGTGTTTACTTTTAATCACTATGATTAAAGCACCTATGTGAAAAGAATAACTTTTGCATTTTTCTTAAAAACATTAAGTGGAACGCAGTATTATTCAATGCTGGGAAGTTTTTATAATCACTATGTAGCCCTATACATAAAATATTAAGGAAGTTCAGGACTTTAAAACAACTATAAAATATGATCATGTACGTTGCTGTGAAGTTCCTTTCAACAAATCCACCCTAAAATTCATAATGTTTCTCAGAGAAGAAAAGAAACAGTTTACAATTAATTTCATCATCTGTATTCTATTTACTATATATTATTCTGTATTCGATATACTAATACAGATATCATATCTGCTTTTCAAATATGAGAATTAACTAATTTCTCATTTTTTATAGAGAAGGTATTTAATTACCTCTGTCTTTAATTAATCTGAAATTGAGAAATATTTTTCTATGAACTATGATAAGATAGAAATATCTATTTATGTAAATTAATTTAAAAAACCTGATTCTTAAATATAGCGTAATCTTTGGTTATTAATTATGACAAAGACTAAAATTCATAGTTATGTAGGCTTTCTATTAAATATATACTTAAAAATAAGTCAGTGGGTAGACCAAATGTTTGTGTCCCCCCCAAATTCATATGCTGAAACCAAAATCCCCAATGTGATGGTATTGGGAAATGGGGCCTTTGGGAGACGATTAGGTAATGAAAGTGGAGCCCTCATGAATGGGATTAGTGCCCTTATAAAAGAGACCCCAGAGAGTTCCCTTACCCCTTCTGCCATGTAGGGACACAGCATGAAGACAGCTGTCTGAGAACCCGGAGGCAGGCCCTCACCAAACACCAAATCGTCCTGCAACTTGATTTTGGACTTCCAGCCTCCAAAACTGTGAAAAATAGATTTCTGTTGTTCATAAGCCACCCAGTCTATGATGTTCTGTTATAGCAGCCCAAACAGAGTAAAACAGTTAACTGATTTTAGTTCTCAACTTATCTCTATGACACTACTAGCTGAAAGGTGATATAATCAAGTTAGACTGGTTTTACCAATTGGAGATTCTACTGAACATATGAGGAAATGATTACAATGTCTACTGTGGGAAATTTTAGACATTTCATTAATGATGACTTAGAGTTTTTCCAACAGCAGATTCCAAACATGGCCATGGGCACAAGTAGTGTATTTGAGGGGTAATCCCTTAATGCAGCAAGCTGGGGGAGTGAGACAGAGAAGGAGGAACAGGCAATCGATGATTATTGAACTGGTTGTCACTGAGCAACTAATGCTTCATATAATGTTCCTGAATTTTACTCCAAATGAACCTTGGAATTGTTTCTCCAAAGAGTGGAAGGCTGGAAATTTATTCACATTTTCCTTCCCCTCACTGTTTGAGAATTGACCTAAGGCACGTTAACTGCTGTGCACTTAATAACTGTTGAAAAAGTTTGTAAAAACTCTGTGGCAGAAAACCAAGTGATCCAGCAGGTACATGCTGTGGGAAGCAGCCTGTGTTTATAGGAAGCCTATAGCCCAGCTGTAGCTGAAATCCAACCTTGGTCATGGGATAGAGAGCTGCACACGGAAGTGGTCTGTTAGACTCAATTTTGGGCATGATTAAAGTAATGAAAAGATTACACTAAGGGGAAAAATCGATCATAGGTTTTAATATGTACTTCCTTGGGAATATCGGCTTTTTTATTATTCCTTACTAGAAAAAAGGAATATTCTACATATTACTTTTATCCTCGTTGTCTACCTTTAAAAAGGGCTTTATTTTACGCTTTAGAGTATAGTCCTTTGTTTTAACAGTCACCTTTAATTTTTTTTTATGTACCTTATGTACTTCTGTAAAGTAATACATATAAAAATGCTCAAATGAGTATTTTGTATATTGGTTAGTTATCTTTTTTTAAATTTAATTTTATTTATTTATTTTTATACAGCAGGTTCTTATTAGTTATCCATTTTATACACATTAGTGTATATATGTGAATCCCGATCTCCCAATTCATCACATCACCACCACCCCCCGCCCCGGCCACTTTCCCCCCTTGGTGTCCATACATTTGTTCTCTACATCTGTGTAATAGTCACCCTTAATTTTTTAATGTGGATTCTTCTTTATAGATTGTTTTAGTGAATTCAAAAGCTGTCTTCTCCCTCATGATGGTTATTGACAAGAATTTTATCATACAATTGCCCATTGAGCACTACCCCTCTCTTTATTATTATTGCAAAGTTTAACTTTATGTTTTCAATAGTTATTATTGTGTTAGTCATTCATTGCTGCATTGAAAACACCCCAAAACTTTGCAGTTTAAAATTACAAATGTTTATTATCTCAGAGTTTCTGTGAGTCAAGAATATGGGTGTAATTTAGGTGGATGCCTTTGGCCCAAGGTCTTTCAAGCTGTTATTCTTGGCTGTGGCCTCATCTGAAGGCTTGATGGAGACTCATCTGCTTCCAAGCTCACTTACATGGTTGTTGGCAGATCTTGGTCCTTTGACACTTGTATCCGTACATGGTGCTGCCTTACACCACAAAAGCTGGCTTTTGCCTGTGTGAGATGCAAGGGAGAGCAAGAGAGAGAGTGTCAAAGCCAGCAGCCACAGTTGTTTCTGTAACCTAAGCTCAGAAGTGACATTTCATCACATCTGTCATATTAGAAATTAATTAAAAGTTCCAGCCCACACCAAAGGAGAGGTAGTGGCACAAAAACTTAAATACTAGGAGGGGGAGATTGTTAGGGGCTGTGTCAGGGGCTGCCTATCTCAATAATTTCAACTTGATATCATTCAAACTTTAATTAGCTCACAATTGCATCCCTTTTTCTTGTATTTTGTATGTTTTATCTAAGTACACATTGCTACTTTCTGAATATCCTTTTTAAATAGTTTATATCTGTGAGTAGTAAAACATTGTACCTTTATAGGTCGAGAAATACCTTTATCTATACTGTTGTTAACAGTTTGGTTAAGTTAAAATTATCTTCTTTTGAAAGTATTCTATCTACTGTCATGGAAGGGAAATCTGATGTCAATCTACCTGAAACTCTTTTTTTCAGGTATTTTGTCTTTTCTCTGATTATTTAAAAATATTTTCATTATCCCTGTGAATCTGTAATTTTATTGTGGTGTGTTTAGTTTTTCACTTTTTTACTTAAGTTGTTTAGTACTAAGGAGTATTCTTTCACTAAGTCTTATATCTGTACATCTTTTGGAGAATATTTCAGAAATCATTCCTGCTTTTTTGTAGTATTTTGTTTCTCCTTCATAATCTCTCACCTTTTCAAACTGCACACATATGTTCAAAATGTATGTATTGAGGACTTATTCACTAGTTAGTGGGAACACCAAAATTAAAAACAAACAAACAGAAAACACAGACATGATCCCTGCCCTTAGTTTAATTGAAGTTATTCTTTCATTAATTTCTTTGAACATCTTAAACATAGTTATTATAAAATTATTTAAAATTTTCCCTATAAACTTCATTTTCTCTGGAATGACTTCATGTCCACTAAAATGAAATTTTCAGGAAGGCTGATTCCTTGTGTGATGTTTTAACTCTGTTTTTATAGTTTCTGGAACAATCTCTCACACATTTAGAGACACAATAAATAATTGTTAATGAATGATTATTGATTTTGTTGATTCTCTTCCATACTAAGCTGTCTCTTCTTACATTCTGAAATTTGGGCTTGCAGGACCATTTTTTTTAAGATTTTTTCTTTAATTTTTTTATTATGTTTTAGAATTTTAAAAAATTATTCAAGTATAGCCGATTTTCAATGTTGTGTTGATTTCCATTGTACAACCAAATGATTCAGTTATACATGTATGTGTATATATATATATATATATATGTACATTCAGTTATACATGCATATACATACATAAATATATATACATGCACACTTTCTTTTTCGTTTGGTTTCCTTTCCACTATGGTTTATCCCAGGATATTGGCTATAGTTCCCCATGCTCTGCAGTAGGGCCTTGTTGTTTAGCCATTCTGTATGTAATGGTTTGCACCTGCCAACCCCACTCTCCCAGTCCATCCTTCCCGCCAGCCCCAGCAACCACAAGTCTTCTCTCTCTGTGAGTCTGTTTAGTAGATAAGTTCATTTGCGTCATATTTTAGATTTAACATATGAGTGATAATCATATGGTGTTTGTCTTTCTCTTTCTGACCTACTTCACTTAGTATGATAATCTCTGGATCTGTCCATGTTGCTGCAAATGGCATTATTTCATTTAAAGATTTTATTTTTTAAAGCAGTTTTAGGTTCACAACAAAATTGAGGAGGTACAAAAATGTCCCCTATACCCCTCACCTTCGCACCCGAATAGCCTCCCCCATTGTCAACATCCTGCATCAGAGTGGCACATTTGTTTTAATTGATAAACCTACACTGATACACCATTGTAACCCAGAGTCCATAGTTTACATTATGATTCACTCTTGGTGCTATACACGCTATGAGTTTAGACAAATGCATAATGACACATTCATCATTGTAGTATCATACAGATGCTGCCATAAAAATCCTCTGTGCTCTACCTATTCATGCCTCTCACCACCTGCAGGATCAGTTTCCTTTGGAGAGTTTTTTTTTTAATTTCCTTTATGTGTCCAGTTTCAAATATCCTTTCCTGCCAACTCGTTTAATGTTTTCTTCATTTAGCACCCCGAGGCTTCCTCTATAATAGCATCTTTGTCTTCTGTGCCAAAGTGATACTGGGGATGGTACAGATCCAGATGCCCAACTACATGTGGCTGGATTCAGTTCCTGATGGAGAGAACTAGCCTTTGTTCTCTCTCTGAGTAGAATCATGGCTGATTATTAAACCAAATCCCAAGGAATTGGCTAGTAGTAGGTTTTTCATCCCCATTTTAGCACATGCTTTCAAGGTGTGAGTCGGTTGTAGTTGCACTTCCGGAGAAGAGCAGCGCTCACTCTCAGGGCCGGAACTCCACTGCTGCCTGTGTCTTCACCAGAGGCCAGCGGCTTGAGCTGTGAATTTGCATTTCTTTGATTTTCTACAGCTCACATTCATATCTCCATCTTCTTCTGAGTTTGACCTTACATTTCTGATTATTTCTTTTTTATAAATATATGTCACCCGTTCTTGCAGTGTGTGTTAAATGGTTTGCCCAACTATGACTCACTAGGTAGATGTGTTGTGAATCAAGCAAGGTGTATCCTGTGCAGCCTGTCACAGACTTTAATGCCCTCAGCAGTTATTTCACGGAGAGTCATCCTGCGCTGTACCTATTTTTAAATGGCTGCTGTTAACAGACACCAAGGAGCCACTGATGGGTTATTGCCAGGTGACTCCCATAAGATGAGTATTCTATTGCAAACATAGAGATTAAAAAGGGGAAGAGTATTAGACAGTAAGAAAACTTAGAGACTAGCACAGCACATGATGAAGACTTCAAGTCAGGCAGTGGTGGGGGTCATGCCCTTGGTTTGTGTCATGTTTGCTTTAGGTTCTGATGAGTTGGAAGATAACACCAGGCAGATTGGTGATAGAAGTCTGTAAATATAGAAACTGATTAAAAAGTTGAGGAAAAAAATAGGAATTACTATTATTAATAAAGACATTAAAGTGAACTGCGTATTGAGTCATACAGTCATTCATTGAACTTGCTTGTATTAAGCAGCCACCATCTGTCAAATACCTTTTAGGTGCCGAGGTTACAGTAGTAACTGAAGTAGACCAAAATGTTTGCCCTAATATGACTTTGATTTTAGTGGGGAAGACAGAAAATAAACATATAAAACAGTGCAATATCTATTTCAAGCGATGAAAATTCCAACTGAGAAAGATAAAGTGAGGAAAGATAGATGAATGCCATTTGGGAGCTTGCTGTTTTTAGCATGATTGTTTAGGAAAAGCTTGCTGATGCAATATGATTTGAGACTTTATGGAATTAAGGAGATATGGTAACGAAGGATGCTCTGATATCCCTGGGATTCTTGCAGTAACTGACATAAAGAGGGATAAAAGGCATAGTGAGACTAGACTAGGCAAACAGGTGGCAAGGAAAAGTAGGACTCAGGGACAGAAGGAAAAGATTTTAAAAGGTATCTAATGCTGTACTGAAAATAGGCAATTTTGTTTAATAATTAAGTTTTACTTAGCAAATTTGAGTGTCCAGTTTCATAGCATTATGACGTTTGAAGACCAAATTGCAATGGGTATGTAATAATTTTCTAGAAGTGAATAAAGTTTGATTAGAGAGGGTTGACCAGATATAATAATATGCTAATAAGCTATAATATTAAAAATGTGATACTGAAACAAGAAGGAGAAAAAAATAAATAGACCCATAAAGAGGAATTTATTATGTAAGAAATAAGACATTTAAGATCACAGTTGAAAAGATGGAAGAGTCAACAAATAATTAAATTATTTAAATATAATTAAATATTAAAATAATTATTTGTTCCTTGGGAAAATATCCTAACAGATCCCAACACTGCACAATTCACAAATACATATTTTATTTAAAATGGATAAAGAAAAGAGTACAGAGAGAATAATACAGTAAGTGCAGCAATCTCCAAAAAATATTGGAAAGAAGATAAGTGATTACTATTTAACCCACTGGAGAAAGCTGAACAGTATTGTAGGAATAAGCATGTATTGAGGCATGGGAAATATAAGAGGCATGGGAAATATAAGCGGCATGGGAAACTGGTTCAGATCACCAGTTTTCAGAGAGATCCAGAAATAGTAATGTTACCTCAAAGGTGGGATGTGATGGGGCTGAAACCAAAAGATTAGTTGAAAGTCTGTATAAGAAACTGATAAAAATATAAAATACATATAAAGTCACTAAGATCTCTCTCTACACACACACAGAGTAAACTGTGCTGAGCCATGTGTCTATAGCTACTCTAACCCTACTGAAGACTGCAGGACTATTTTGCAGAGAAACAAAAGCCATGAGACCCAACACTCAGTGACAGGAATCACAGCAAAGGACCCGGTAGAGAAGAACTACTGAAAACACTTCCAGGATGGAAAGCTGAAGTTAACACATTGAATGGTGAGCCTCTCCACTTCCATTGCCTGCCTTAGCTCCAAGAGTTCTGGCAGAAGAAGCTTGGAGTCTTCTCCTTATGGAAAAGCACCAGCCTGGGAGAAAAGACCCCAGCGACTAGTAATGACCTGGTCAAGCCCATACCCTAAACAAGGATTTATAAACAAGGATTTATACCCTAAACAAGGATTTATAAAAGACCCTAATCAAGGATTTATAAAAGACCCATAAGAAAGTACGTTATCTTCAAATTGCAAGAGACCTGAGATAAAGAGTCAATCTCAAAAGCTCCTAGATTAAAATACAGGCCATCATGAATCATTATAGATTAGATAACTTGGTACTACTCGACAACACCAGTGGAAGCATAAGGGCATTGGAACAATTAATTCATATTCTGAGGAAAAATTATTTCACCTTTGCATTATATACCCAAATCACTGTTGATATATCAGAATAGAATAAAGATATTTTTAAGTTAAGAAGTTCTCAAAAAATTACTTACACTCACATCATCCGAAAGCCAGTGGAAGTTAGATGTAGCAAATTAAATGAAAGAAGAAGTCAAGAAGGAATAAGACAAAATGTGCTAGGTTGCCTTGCCCTTGGGAAGACTGTACTGCTTTCTCCACATGGGGGCTTTGTCATGTGACCTACTCAGGCTAGTGGCACGTGAGTAGAAGTGAAGTGTGTCACTTCCATAGGAACCTTTTAAAGCCACTTTTAGTGCTAAAGTTTATTTGGAATGAGAAATGTGTCTTCTGCTCTCTGGCAATCTTCACTATTAGAAAAATAATCAGAAACTTTTTTTATTAGATCAAAACATTTTCTAAACTTTATAATTCTGTAGTAAGTGAGTTTTTAGAGGGCATGAAGATATGGCAAGTAATTAGTCTAACTAGAGATTTTCATACTATTTTGGCTTAGCACTTGCTGTGCCTCGTCTTAGTCATCTTTAAAGCTATGGATTAACATAGAGGGGTTTCTATTTTACTTCAGCTTCAAATTCAGTTACAGAGTCTTATTATGT
Organism: Delphinapterus leucas; assembly: GCF_059928025.1. Classification (NCBI taxonomy): domain Eukaryota; kingdom Metazoa; phylum Chordata; class Mammalia; order Artiodactyla; family Monodontidae; genus Delphinapterus; species Delphinapterus leucas. Next base: position 80,112,480 of record NC_143142.1, read on the forward strand.
AGTAGAGGTTCTTTTGAAATATACTTCTCAATTCATGAACATGAACTCCAGAAATATATACTTTCCCATTTTTTATTCTGTACCTAATTATTTTCTGACTTACTCTTTATTTTATAATGAGCCAAACTTTGATACTGGTTTTAGGCAGCTGAAAACTAAACTGTAGTTATGATCATTGCCAATAACACATCTTATTGCACATCAAAAAAGTTTTCCTTTATTTATATTTTATTTTTGTGTGTGTGAGGCAATTGCAATTTCTTTTGATTTTTCTTTCCTTAAATGTAAAACTGTGATATCTACTCACCATGAAAAATAACATCTAAACCATTAGATGGTAATTTTAAGATGAGAGAGGAGAAAGCAGAGTATAGTTTCAGTATTCTATTGAGAAGAATGTTGGAATTCAGATGAGATATTTCCTAACCTCAGAAGGCTTTTCTGTGAAATTTGCTATGTTCCTTCCCATTCAATTTTACTGAGAGCGCTTTCGTAAAGCTTTGTGGCCTTTTCTTCTTATCTTCCCCATTTTAAGTCACCAGTAGATGGACATCCTCAAATGCAGATCATTTGGATGCTGATCATTTAAAGAAATGTTTTTTAATCCAAATTTTTTCTCTATACCAGGTAAAAAAAATTCCTAAGTGTTATATTAAGACATTTATTGGTAGTAACAGACCTTAGATTCTCAAAAGAGATTTTTTATGACGATATTTTAAAAATTCACCAGGTAACAGCAGAAGCAAGCTTCAGAATGTCAATTCTAAAATGTTTGATTAATATATCTTTTTACAATTGACTCTTTATATGATGTGTGAAGTAAAATTTGTGAAGGATGCCTCTTGCTACATTTTAATAGGGGTAAATCTTAACAGTGTTTGCTATACTTGAAAGTAGCAAACAGGTTTTCCCCCTACAAATGCTCCTTTGCTTATAAACTTGTTTTCTTAGAGTATAGTTATAAACATTTATTTTTTTCCTCAAGCATGTGGCTACATTGCCTAACAGAGTTAGTCAAATACCACTATAAGCTAAAGTTGTAAATATGTTTGGACAGTACTGAAAAATTTTAGAATGTGTTAATAAGGAATGGTATGAACTGAAAACCACTTAGAAAACCTATCAAACTTTATAGCTGGGTATAATATATACATATGCATACATACATGTATACATACCTGTGTGTATGACCCACCAGAATATGCTTGTTGCAACTGTGAACCAATAAAATATGAAGCACAACAAAAATGTCCGGTTTCTCCAATTAGTAAAAAGGCCTGACCTGCTAGAAAACATCAGGCACTGACTGCATTTTTCTGGAGTGTCCTGAGATTTTTGCAGACCATTGCTGGTTGAGTTAGGGCTTCAAGCCTCTTGTTCATACTGGAATGAAGACATCTGTACGTGGAGGCCATGGAGCAGGCCAGCGGAGAGTCAGTGATGGCTGAGCGTGTGAGTGAGGCAGGCTGATCCCTCAACAGGTCACCTGGGTCTCTCGCCCTCCTTGTCGGCTTGCTTACAGTTGCCATTTCATTTGTTGAAGAAAATAAGTGACAATTGTTTAAGTGGTGATTGTGTGCCATTAGTTTTGTGTGTGTATTATTTACGTGTCAAAACCCAGCATCTGGGTTCTTGTTTTAACCTTAGGACAGAATTTGGGTCATTTAGCGATTCATTCATTGGAGGAATTTTGACCCTGTGACTTTCTGAACTCATCTGACTTTGAGTTTGTATACATTTTGTCAAAATCTAACAGATTAAGAAGTTCTAAAAATTATAGTCAGCTCTGGTTATATGAGCAAAGTGAATACTGAACTACATAGTCAACAAAACTAAATCTCTTATTACTACAAAACATGTAGTCAGGTTTTTTTCCCCATGTAAGTACACTCCTAGAGCTTGTGTGTCTTTACCACAACTCTGGCGTCCAACCTCCTGAAACAAAACAAAACAAAAATATAATAGAAGGTACATCACTTTTTACACTAGAATTGCTTAGCCTATTTCATCTGCAATGTCTCGTCCGTGTTCACATCGCTGCTTAATGCATCAGAGAACACCTAATCGGGGCGTTCTGTAGGCTACTAAACATTACGAATCGTAAAAGTAAAAAAAATCATGAAGGCTAATTCCTTCTCTACAGAGAAGAACTTTACAAAGGAAATCAGAAAATGACCTTACCACAAACCAATATAAAATTTAAAAATATCTTGAGTTAAATAAAAGTTTGAAGGACAAAGAACATGGTAAGCCACAAATTATTTGTAATGGACTGAAAAACAAAAGGCCATGAGCTGAAGCTAAACCTAAGAAAAGACAGTGCCGCAAAGGAATTCATGAAAGATGTCCTCGGGCAGAGGGTGATTAATGTGTGGAACAATGAGCAATTAGAGGCAAAGAACATTGTTATAAAATCTGACCGCTGCTCCTCACATGGATGGTTGTAACTGGACAGCAGAGTCTTTAATTCTTAAACTCTTGTGTGCAAGCAGAAAAGCATAAAGAAGAGACACTTAAATTTTAATGTGTCAGTTGAATGATTAAGCTAATCTTAAGAGGGCAGGTGAGTGTATGGTTGTATATGTAGAGAATAGTAATTATGGAAGATTAAGGGGTCACTGTGATCAATACCATTTGGTATAACAGCACTAACACGGATCAAGTATGTCTAGAATAGAGGCTGAACAGATGTAGAGATTGGCATGAGGAATGCTTCCAGACCCTGGCATGCGGGGCAACCCCACTGTCCCCACATGAGACCTACAATTTCAACATTAATTTCTAATCATTTAAATTAAGGTGATTTGACCATAGTAAAGTAATTATTTTACACATTATGTTAAAGCAATATATTAGCTTTAAACAATGCTAAAATTTTCAGGAAAAAGCAGAGTCATGAAGAAATAAAATATAAGGAAACAAATTTTAAAGAGGGCATTTGGGATTTAAAGCATTAACTATGTGTCAGATATAAAACTTCTGCAGGGGTTTTTGGGCAGCCATGGAGAGTAGAAGGAATATGTGAAACATGGTTGATATACCTACAGGGGCGTCAGGATTTATGGTGACAGCAGTTTCTCAATTCTGCATAAGACTATCTCTGAAAGCAACTTTCTAAATTTATAAAGTTCTGACGTTCTTACAAAAGTACTAAAATATCTTTGTAGGAGTGGCTCTTTCCCTGATCCCTATGATCCCAGGAATAAGTTGATGATAAAAATGTCCATTATTTAAGTTGGAGTAGGATTCAGCTTCCACTAGTTCCTGGAATGCTGTGAATCCTAGAAAACCATGGGCAGCGTAGAAAGATGCATTCAGAACATTCACATATGGCAATTATAACACGTTAGACTCAGTCTTCCAGGCTAGGCTTAACTGGCTAGCTGCCCAGGATAAATGCAGGTGTTGAGTAAGAGTAACTCTAAAGCTTTTTTGTATTTATCAGTTATGATCTGAAAGAGAATTTTCCAGATCTATGAAAACAAAAAATGTTAAGAGAATAATGAAAATCCATTCTGAGGCAATTGGACAGGAACCATATACAGCATACTGGAGATAGAATGGTTGAAATGGAGGAAGGGTGGTTGTGCCTGGGGTAATTCCCTGAGCCAACTGAAAGAAAATACCCACCTCATTTTAATAAAAAAGGGTACTTCTTTAAGGCTAATATCCCCAGCCCAGACTCAGTGGATGTATAGGAAAGAATTTTATTCGATGCACCCTCTTCTCATAAAAGTTCTCTTCAAAAATTATTTGTACTTAATGTGTCCTCATCTATATAATGTTAATTAATGCATCTCTACTGTAATCCAGGTTCTCAGCGGGACCCTGGGGACTCAATGCCTCATTGATCTTCACAGCTGAGAAATGGTACTAGTGTCCTAAGCAGGCTGATTCAGTTTTAATTGCTGTCCTAAAGGACAACCAGTGCACCTTAGCTTTTTGTTGTTTTTGTTAATTATACTTTTATTACTAAGTTGTTGGAGGAGTTGGTCAATTTACTTTGAGACTGGTGGACTCCATTTAAATAGGAGTAATGGCAAGCTACAGTTTGATGGCAAGGATTATAAGGATTATAGTTGAAAATGATCATCTGAAGTGAGAATAATGATTTATAAAAGGGAAACAAGTGAAGCACAATCAAAGCCTTAGGAATGCTAACATGTGCGGAAGGCAGAATGGCCATTCTGTGATGCTTCAAAGAACAGTAAGAGGAAAGTCAGGAGGAAATTATTGGGAAGCATACTTTATGTGAAAGTATTTTCTAACAATTGGTATTGATCAGAAGACAGACATTGCTGAAAATATTCAAGTAGAGTCAAAGGAATTATATACCCATATTAGGATTGGAGTTCATTTTTAAGAAGGCTTTTTTTTTTTTTTTTTGAAGAGGTTAAGAGCATAGGTTTTAGAGTCGGATAGATTTTGGATCAAATGCCAAACTTACTGCATAGTAGCTCTCTTATGTTGGGCAATTTACTAATCCTTCTAAGTGTCAGCTCAACCATTTGTGTAGCATAGATAACTATGTCTGTGTAGCCATGACAGTGGATGCTAACTAAGGTAAGAATTTAGAGCAGAGAATTTAGAGCAGTGTTTGGCATGTGGTAAATTTTGTTAAGATTGTACACTGAGTACACATAAATTAGGGAATTACCTGGATTTCAAAACTATAACCCCATTATTATTTATAATTCATAGCTATATATTTATTATTTGTTAAGGATAATATCAAAGAACACAACTTCTGATGATCTACTGTGAAATATTGGGAAAATTTTAGTCCCAAAGAAGAAAATCATTAAAAAATAAAATATTAAGTGTTATATATTTCTAAGAATTCTTGTCTCAGGATCTGTGATTGTTAAGTAATGATGAAATATGAATACATAATCCTTTATATCTCACAAATACTACTTGAGACAGACTGGAAAATATCAGGTGCAATTAAAGTGTAGATCTGTAAGACTTAGACAAAAGGTAAATATGACATATGAATGAAGTTAAGTGATACGGAAAAAAATCACCACCATCTACACCATAAAATGCTTACAGTTGAATATTATAAATTTACAAGACAAATTCCAAATCTCAGTTTTTTACGCCCTATGGCAATATTTTCCACTGGAAATATGTCAAGTAATTCTCAGTACACCCAAATATCTCAGTTGCTAAGCAACTGCTAATGAGTTTTCCACCAAAAAGGTTTAAGACCAGACCTCTGAGATATCAAATACTCACACAGCCCTTGATGCTCTTGCAAATGTCCCTCTACTGTGGCATGAAAAAGTTACTGTAAATAATATCTACTGATTATAGCATAGTATTGGGAAAAAAGCAAATAAAAATCATTTTAGTTTACTGTTCCTGAGTTTCTTTTATAACTTTTCCCCCTAAGAACATACAGATAATTTAACACCCATAAATGTATTTTGTAAAAAATTAATATACCCCAATGACTTCAAATTTCCAAATTTTATGATTAAAATTTTGAATTTGTGTTATTTTTATTTAATTAATTCAAGTAACTTAAATGTAATGATTTTATGTTTACTGTAATTGTGATTGTATCATTAAAAATACATATAATTTTTATACCTAATACCAAAAAAATCTTTCCTTACGGGAAATTCTGAATCACACAGAGGCACTGTGTGGGTTAATTGTTTCTCTGAAGTAGATTGTGTATGCACGGATTCTGGAAATGGAAAATTATGAAAGAACTTATGATTGCAGTTAGCACAATTTTTTGTTTTTCTCCAGCTACACGTGCAGGAATGGAGTAGTAAATTTTAGATTTATCCAGGGTTATGTATATGGAACTTAATGAATGTGAAGGAGAGGAAACAGCTCTCACTGGAAAAGGCTGCATGGGATACGGTGGTTTTTATGAAGAGCCAGATAAGAAAACAGAAGGTAAAGATTTAGATAAGAAGAGAGGTGCAGGATATAGAGGATTCACTGTTAACTGACTGTGGTAGATATTTTTCAACAGTGTTCCTATATTAGCCTTCAATTGCTATGTAGCAATTTACCATGCATTTAGTGACTTAAAGCAACACACTTTTGTTGTCTCATCATTTACGTGAATTAGAAGTCTGAACATGGTTTGCTTAGGGTCACAGGTGACAATCAAGGTAGCAGCCAGCTGTTTTCTCATCTGGAGTCTCCATAGGGAAGAGAATGCTTCCAAGCTCATTCAGATTGTTGGAAGAATTCATTTCCTTGTGGTTGTGTGACTGAAAGTCCTGGTTTCTTACTGGATCCAGCCTCAGGTCTGGAGGTCCGCCACAGTTCCCTGCTCTGTGGCCCTTGACATAGGTGTTTTCTTGCAGAACAGCATGAAAATATTTCTCTTCAGTTGGAAAAAGCAGATTCTTATGACATAATCAAGGCAGTGACATACTATTGCCTCTGCCATATAATGTAAACTAACGAAAGGAGTGGCATTCTATCACCCTTTCCACATTCTGTTAGGTAGAAGCAAGTCACATATCTTTAGGTGGTGAATGGCACTGAGTGTGATTCACAGGGTTTCATTTAGGGTGTGTCAGCTGCAGGATCCAATTGGTTTTCATCTCTTTATCTGCTTTTTTGGGTTGATTCTGTCCTCCATCCTGTTACTTGCTTTGGCCAATGGAATAACAGCAAATGTAATGCAAGCAGAGACTTGAAAAGTGCTTGCATTTTAAGACTTGTTTTCTAGCCTCATCCACCAGAGGGCAGACAGCAGAAGCAAGAAGAGCTACAATCCTGCAGCCTGTGGAACAAAAACCAAATTCACAGAAAGACAGACAAAATGAAAAGGCAGAGGACTATGTACCAGATAAAGGATCAAGATGAAACCCAAGAAAAATAATTAAATGAAGCGGAGATAGGCAACATCCCAAGAAAAGAATTCAGAATAATGATAGTTGAGATGATCCAGGACCTCAAAAACAGAATGGAGGCAAAGATCAAGAAGATGCAAGAAATGATTTAAAAAGACCTAGAAGAAGTAAAGAACAAACACCTGGAAGAATTAAAGAACAAACGAACAGAGATGAACAATACAATAACTGAAATGAAAAATACACTAGAAGGAATCAATGGCACAATAACTGAGGCAGAAGAACGGATAAGTGACCTGGAAGACAGAGTGGTGGAAATCACTACCATGGAACAGAATAAAGAAAAAGGAATGAAAAGAAATGAAGACAGCCTAAGAGACATCTGGGACAACGTTAAACACACCAACATTCGCATTATAGGGGTCCCAGAAGTACAAGAGAGAGAAAGGACCTGAGACAATATTTGAAGAGATTAGAGGTGAAAACTTCCCTAACATTAGAAAAGAAATAGTCACCCAAGTCCAGGAAGCACAGAGAGTCCCAGGCAGGATAAACCTAAGGAGAAACATGCCGAGACACATAGTAATCAAATTGACAAAAAGTAAAGACAAAGAAAAATTATTAAAAGCAACAAGGGAAAAATGAAAACATACAAGGGAACTCCCATAAGGTTAACAGCTGATCTCTCAGCAGAAACTCTGCAAGCCAAAGAGAGTGGCAGGACATATTTAAAGTGATGAAAGGGAAAAACCTACAACCAAGATTACTCTACCCAGCAAGGATCTCATTCAGATTCGACGGAGAAATTAAAACCTTTACAGATAAGCAAAAGCTAAGAATTCAGCACCACCAAACCAGCTTTACAACAAATGCTAAAGGAACTTCTCTATGCAGGAAACACAAGAGAAGGAAAAGACCTACAAAAACAAACCCAAAACAATAAAGAAAATGGTCATAGGAACATACATATCAATAATTACCTTAAATGTGACTGGATTAAATGCTCCAACAAAAAGACACAGGCTCGCTGAATGGATAAAAAAACAAGACCCATATACATGAAGTCTACAAGAGACCCACTTCAGACCTAGAGACACGTACAGACTGTAAGTTAGGGGATGGAAAAAGGTTTTCCATGCAAATGGAAATCAAAAGAAAGCTGGAGTAGCAATACTCATATCAGATAAAATAGATTTTAAAATAAAGGATGTTACAAGAGACAAAGAAGGACACTACATAATGATCAAGGGATCAATCCAAGAAGAAGATATAACAATTATAAATATATATGCACCCAACATAGGAGCACCTCAATACATAAGGCAACTGCTAACAGTTATAAAAGAGGAAATCAACAGTAACCCAATAATAGTAGGGGACTTTAACACCTCACTTACACCAATGGACAGATCATCCAGACAGAAAATTAATAAGGAAACACAAGCTTTAAATGACACAATAGACCACCAGATAGATTTAATTGATATTTATAGAACATTCCTTCAGAAAACAGCAGATTACACTTTCTTCTCAAGTGCACACAGAACGTTCTCCAGGATAGATCACATCTTGGGCCACAAATAAAGCCTTGGTAAATTTAAGAAAATTGAAACCATATGAAGCATTTTTTCCAACCACAACACTATGAGATTAGAAATCAATTACAGAGGAAAATAAAATAGAAAACACAAACACATGGAGGCTAAACAATGTGTAACTAAATAACCAAGAGATCACTGAAGAAATCAAAGTGGAAATTAAAAAATACCTAGAGACAAATGACAATGAAAACACGATGATCCCAAACCTATGGGACACAGCAAAAGCAGTTCTAAGAGGGAACTTTATAGCAATACAATCCTACCTCAAGAAACAAGAAAAATCTCAAATAAACAATCTAACCTTACACCTAAAGGAACTAGAGAAAGAAGAAAAAACAAAACCCAAAGTTAGTATAAGGAAATAAATCATAAAGATCAGAGCATAAATAAATGAAGTAGAAACAAAGAAAACTATAGCAAAGATCAATAAAACTAAAAGCTGGTTCTTTAAGAAGATAAGCAAAATTCATAAACCTTTAGCCGACTCATCAAGAAAAAGAGGGAGAGAAATCAATAAAATTAGAAATGAAAAGGAAGTTAACAATGGACACCGCAGAAATACAAGGCATCATAAGAGACTACTGCAAGCAACTCTATGCCAATAAAATGGACAACCTGGAAAAAATGGACAAATATTTAGAAATGTTTAACCTTCCAAGACTGAACCAGAAAGAAATAGAAAATATGAACAGACCAATCACAACGGAGCTGGAGGAATCAGACTTCCTGACTTCAGACTATACTACAAAGCTATAGTAATCAAGACAATATAGTACTGGCGCAAAAACAGAAATATAGGTCAATGGAACAGGATAGAAAGCCCAGAGATAAACCCACGCACCTATGGTCAACTATTCTATGACAAAGGGGGAAAGCATATACAGTGGAGAAAAGACAGTCTCTTCAACAAGTGGTGCTGGGAAAACTGGACAGCTACATGTAAAACAATGAAATTAGGACACTCCCTAACACCATACACAAAACTAAACTCAAAATGGATTAAAGACCTAAATGTAACACCGGACACTAAAAAAACTCTTAGAGGAAAACATAGGAAGAACACTCTTTTGACATAAATCACAGCAAGATCTTTTTTGACCCACCTCTTAGAGAATGGAAATAAAAACAAAAATAACCCAATGGGACCTAATGAAACTTAAAAGCTTTTGCACAGTAAAGGAAACCATAAACAAGAAGAAAAGCAACCCTCAGAATGGGAGAAAATGTTTGCAAAAGAAGCAGTTGACAGAAGATTAATCTCCAAAATTTACAAGCAGCTCATGCAGCCCAATATCAAAAAAACAAACAACCCAATCCAAAAATGGACAAAAGACCTAAACAGACATTTCTCCAAAGAAGATATACAGATTGCCAACAAACATATGAAAGGATGCTCAACATCACTAATCATTAGACAAATGCAATCAAAACTACAATGAGGTATCACCTCACACCAGTTAGAATGGGCATCATCAGAAAATCTATAAGCAGCAAATGCTGGAGAGGGTGTGGAGAAAAGGGAACCCTCGTGCACTGTTGGTGGGAATGTAAAATGATACAGCCACTATGGGGAACAGTATGGAGGTTCCTTAAAAAACTAAAAATAGAATTGCCATGTGCCCTAGCAATTCCACTACTGGCCATATACCCAGAGAAAACCATAATTCGAAATGTCACATGCACCCCAATGTTCATTGCAGCACTGTTTACATTATCCAGGTCATGGAAGCAGCCTAAATGCCCATCAACAGAAGATGTGGTACATATATACAATGGAATATTACTCAGCATAAAAAGGAATGAAATTGGGTCATTTGTAGAGATGTGGATGGACCTAGAGACTGTCATACATAATAAATTAAGTCAGAAGGAGAAAAGTTTCATATATTAATGCATATATGTGGAATCTAGAAAAATGGTACAGATCACCTGGTTTTTAAGGCAGAAATAGAGACACAGATGTAGAGAACAAATGTATGGACACCAAGGGGGGAAAGTGGGGCAGGGTGGGATGAATTGGGAGATTGGGATTGACTTTTATATGCTAATATGTATAAAATAGATATCTAATGAGAACCTGCTGTATTAAAAAATTAAATTTAATTTAAAAAAAAAAAAGACCTGCTTTTTCTTGGAACCCCATTACTATTGGAAGAAGCCAGGCTAGCATGCTCATGCTGGGTAGTGACAAAGTGTCACACCTGAGAGTGAGGCTGTCCTAGATAATGCAGCTCCAGCCACTGCATCAATTGATCACAAATGCATGAGTGCCCAGGAGAGATCAGCTGAGCCTTCCCAGAGCAGCTGGCTTGCCTCTGTGACTTTACAGCTCTACTTAGATTTTGTCTACGTAGTTTCTGCATTCTTTCAATAAGATGGAATTTTATATTTTACGCCTGAAACTTAATATTTAGTTGTCTTCTGTATAATGGTATCTGTGTAGATACCTGTCATGGGTTGAACTGTGCCCTCCTCAAAAGATATGTTGAAGTCCTGACTCACAGAATCTCAGAACGGGACCTTATTTGGAAATAGGGTTCTTGCAGGTGCGGTTGCCTATTTTTAATGCATTTATGTAAGCTTGGTATTAAGTCTTCTTTAAATATTTTATATAATTTACTAGTGAAGTCATTGCAGCCTATAACTTTCTCTGTGGGAAGGTTTTGCATTAGAAATTTAATTTCTTGAAGACATAGTGATACAGAATTTCTGTTTCTTCTTGTGCCAGTTTAAAAAGTTTGGCTACTTAAGGTAATTTTTCCATTTCCTCCAAGTTGTTGAAATTGTTACATTAAAGCTATTTATTATTTTCTCTTACTAGGATTTAATGATTATAAGATGTTTAGTGATGTCCTCTTTTCTCTCTGAATATCGATATTATTTTTTAAATCCTCCATCAAGTTATTTATCATATTTATCAATCTTTCTGTAGAAACAGCTTTTGAGTACATTAATTCTTTCTGTGTTTTTCTTCTCCACTTTATGGATTTATATTCCTTTAACGTCTATTCCTTTTATCCTCTACTTTGTACTTTGAGTTTAATTTTCTCTTGTTTGCTTAACTTCTAAGGTATAATTTTAGATAATAAATTTCTGCGGTTTCTTCTTTTCAAACGTAAGCATTGGATTGGCCAATTTCCCTGCAAACACTACTGAACTGCATTCCATGGATTTTGCTGTGTTGTATTTCTACTTTCATTTGATTAAAATATTTCTAATTTACTGAGTGATTTCCTCTTTTATTCATGTGTTATTTAAAGTTATAATATTTAATTTTTAGGTATTTGGTTATTTTTAAACGTTTTGTTATTTATTTCTTATTTAATTCCATTTGGTCAAAGACCTTACTCTAAATGATTTTAATATGTTTAAATATATTGAGACTTAGTTTTCACAGCATACGTTCTACCTATGAATAGCATGTGTGACTATTCTATGTGCATTTGAAAATTTATAATTTGAAAACTCATTTGAGTTCCCACAGCTTGCCTCTGATTTTCTAGTATCTGTTTTTTCAGTTCACTCACCAAGTATATATACAGACCATTTCAAACCTTCCCTAATCTCCTCAAATTTCTAAACTTTCTCATCTATTTTTCACAGAAAATGACCTCACTTCTCACTGCACAGCGAAAATAGATGGTCCAGACAGGAGTGCTCTCACTTTCTGATACCAAATATAGAAACCTATTTTCCTTTTCACCTGATAAAGTAGTGGAGTTTTTCTTCCTATCAAAGACTAATCCCTTTGCTCAGAAACTTGTATCTCTCTCTCTTTCATAAACCTTACCCCAAAGTATATCCCTTATCTCTCCTATAGTTTAAGCCTTTCAAGTAGTTCTTTCCCACTTGTTATTAAATTTGCTGCAACTAAGGAAGAATAAAAAGCAACCCGACAACTAAACCCCTTTCTTAACTGCTCACCCTCCTGGTATTACCATCAGATCTGCTTTCTCTCCCTCATGGCAAAATTTCTCAAACATTTTTTTCTATAGTCTGTTCCCTCGCCTTCTGTTCATTCCTCTCCATACAGAAATTTTACGTTTTCCTTTCAGATAGTGTTAGTTACTCTAATACATCGACTAGAATCATCTGTCTTTTCATTAACACATGGCATTTATTTCTCCCAGGTGAGAAAGGGTAATCTCAGACTAGGGTCAAGGACCATACAAAGCACTTGTAATCATATACTGCAAGGAACAGACTCGTGGATACAGGCTGTTCAGTCTGAGCTGACGTCACCATTCCAGTAGATGGTGGTCAGAATTCTTCTAGGGACAGAGTGAGGATTTCCATGATTCCTTTTTCATCCTAAATAGAAAACATAATGAGAGCTGACTGAATCCAAGTTCTTACCAAAAATAAATAAATAAATAAAAATAACATAGATTATAATAATAATAATGAGAGAATATAATTTTGGTTATCTGTTTTGAAATACTGCCGTTATTGTGCTAACGTCTGTATTCTGATAGCATAGGCGGCAATCTTTTACATTCTTTCTAATCTACTTCTAATTTTAATACACTATGCTTACATAAACTGAAGTGAAACACTGCTAGATTGACATCTTGTTATCACTGACCCCACAGAAATACGTCTAGGAAGTAACTTTGCTTTTCATGGCAGTATAGTTATTTGCATGCATTCAAAAAGAACGTTCTCTTTTTTGCAAGGTTATAATTATACAAATCCATTGCACAATAAAGATTATATTTTGAGGATTATATATGAAAATAACCCTTATTTGGAAAGCAAACTATTGTGCAACATTATTGTAAATCCTTTGTGGGACAAATGCCTTCCTGGGAAACTGGTATAGTGTCTCCTCTGTGGCTTGAAGCATTCACAGTAGGGAAAGTCACTTTCTGGCACGTCAGAAACCTTAGCAAATTTGAGAAAATGCAAAAAGAGAATAACCTACCCACGTTAAAATTTCTGTAGGCAAAACTTGGTGAAGATGAATTTCTTGGTTTTGATTTCCTAGCCTTGGAATATACAAATAACTATGCAAAATAGAAACTATTAAAAATGCAACACTACTGCCCTTAAATAATATCTAATGTGAAATCTTAGTATGGTTCACCAAGTATTTTCATTAGGGTTATACTTTTAACAGTTTTAGGATTATCCTCTGTCAGCTTATCTGATTGGAATTAATGATAGAGATCAGTGCCTTGAATATAATTCTCTTAACCAGATTAGTCTCTGGGAACAGGCTAGCTTCCAGAAAGAAAAAAGGCAACTATAAAGGACCTGATTCAGGAAAGGATAGGGCATGATCTAGAAGCATATTTCACCAGAAAATTTACTATATGCAAATGATAAAAAAATTATACAGTTAAAAAAGTAACAAACTCAATAATTAAATATAAAAATGAGCAGATCTCAAAAATTTAATGCCAAGTAAAAAAAATGTAAAATCAGCACAAAGTGTAATATATAGGGGGTGTGTGTTAGATTAGTGCCAAAAAGAGTAAGAATGGGTTATGAAAGCAGGGAATAGAAAATAAAATATAACAAAATCAATTCAAAATGGTGACATGTATACAGCCAGGACTATGATTTGCTGTAAAGGAGAATGATGATGAAAATGAATGAAAGAGGCAAGAGATGAAGTTGAAAATTTATGTAGAGACCAGGTTGTGCAGGGCTTTATAAGCCATAAGAAAAGTTTAAGCAGACTAGAGACATCAGCTGATTCATATTTCAAATTGATGACTTGTATTGCTGTGTAGACTGGATCGAAAGGGGATAAAAGAGGTCATTGTGAGTCCATTGCAGTAGTTCAGGTGGAAATGTGGGAGCAGTGAGGGATCAGAGATGAGATAGCAGATTGGAGTAGGAAAGGGGCAGTGCAGGAGGGAATAAGTGATTGGATTCAGATAAATTTTGGAGTTAAATCACCAAGCTTCCTGATTTTCTGCAGTGGACACTGGAATGTGTGAGGTTGTGGAGAAGAACAGAGTTCAATTTTGACTTTCAACAAAGTGGGACAGATCTATTAAACAATTGATAATTTTAAAAATTTAGATTGGGTTAAAATTATGAATGGCTATTTATATATACAAATTATATCAGTGTATATATATACAGATTGCCTTTCATCTTCCTGGCTAGTGTTGGTCCTGCTACACAAACAAACGATATGTTAGACCCACTCTAGCAAGATGAAAAATAGATACTGACATTCAGAGGAGTATAAACTAATAGGTCTGAATTTCTATGGTAGAAGTGGGGAAAAGTATTAAGTGAATCTATTTAGAGCTAAATAGTCTCTAAAATATGTAAATCAACCATATATAAACAGAATGTCATCCTCTTTTAAGGGACTTAAAAATGGACCTAGTAATAAGATATTGTTAAAATTGAGTATTCATTTCTGAATAAACAAGGAAAGAGCTCTTAATTTCCTATAAAAGGAAAGATATTTTCTCAACTTGCTGAAAAATATCTACCAGAAATTGCTATAAACAAAATACTTAATGATGAAATGTTAGAAGAAATTTCATTAAAGTCAAGAATAATTATGATACACACCATCACTATAATTATCCAACACACTGGTAGCATACTGGAATAAATTATCTCTCTCATCAGCAAAACTCATGCAGACAACAAAATTAGCAGAATTCATCACAAAGACACTCCCTGAGAACATTCAGATTAAAGAAATATAGAGAGCTTCTTAAGTGGATGGCATGAAGGAACCTTCTGATTAATAATAGGAGTACTTGAAACATATATACCACTTACTAGACACAGTTCTTATTTTTTCAAACATATATTAACATTTCTAAAGCCCTCTCAACAACCTTATGAAATTGGTACAGTTATTATCCCTGTTTTATAGATTTAGTAAAATGATATATGGAGATATTAAGTTGTCCAGAATCAACTTACTAGCAGAGATCCAAACACAGGCAGTCTGGCTCAAAAGCCTGTAAGTTTTAATCACTAAACTTTCTCACTGGCTTGACACATTTACTTTAACACTTATTCCCATCGTGAGCAATTCTTTGTTCTACTGCCTAATCATTCCGTGCTTTTGATATCTTAGACAACTCTAAGTAAGTTTTATGATTATTGTAATGCAACGTAAAAGAAATCCCCCAAAATATCTCTTGCTATATTATTGTATATATTTAAAAGTGTGTCAATCTAATGGTCAGTCAACTAAGAAAATATTAGAAAATCATCCCCTACAGGCACAGATTTTAGGACTCTTGTCCTTGCAGCTTCCCTGATATAAACTCTACCAATTATGCCCCCTCCATTTGTTTAGAATACTTATTTTCATCATTAAACTAGGGCATATGGTCAGACTCAAGGAAATCTGTATACTCTTTATATAATTGTTTATTTTTGTTAATAAATGATACTCTTAAAAATGTCAGGAAGAGTGGTACTTGGGAATAACAGTGCCTTGACTATATGTCCTTTCTAGTGGAGCAATTGATTACCCTCATCAGTGTGTACAGACTGGAAAGTATTCATTGTTAACTCTGAATGGAGTATCCATGTCCAAAACAAGCATTGATAATAATGAACTTACAGTTAAATTCAGTTGCATTAAATTTTAGGACTGAGTTTCTAATAGTGTTATTTTCAGGGTAACACAATAATTAGAAATATATATATATATATATCTTTAGTACAAAGTGTTAATGAATTTCTTGGTATTGATTGGTTTTTAAGCAAACAACAAAGAACTTTGCCAAGTACAAGATTTTTCAAAGACAGTGAAAAGAAATAAGATAATTCACCTAAGATCACAACTATTGCTTTCTTGATAAATAAGGTTAAGAATATTTTGTAATATGAGCAAAAACCTAAATAAACAAGAAAAAATTAGGTGAGATACACCCGTTATTTGTATTCTGTTGTTTAAGCTTTATTGAGATATATGACAAATAAAATTGGAATATGTTTAAAGTATACAATGTGATACACAGTCAATTTAATTAACACATCAGTTACCTCGTAGATTTACCTCCTCAGAAAACAATTAGCAAAATAGCAATAGTATATCCATAACTATCAATAATTAAGTGTAAATGGACTAAATTCTCCAATCAAAGACCAGAGTGGCTGAGTGGATTAAAAACTGAAAACAGACCCAACTATATGCTATTTATAAGAGTCTCCATTCAGCTTTAAGGGAGACATAGGCTGAAAATGAAGGCATAGAAAAAGATATTTGTGTCATAATTTTATCAATCTAAGGAAGAAGTGTATCTAAAAGAGAGAATTTTTTTAAATGAAAAAGTATTCCTAATTACTTTTCCCTACAAAAACCATTGTGCATGTTTTAAGGAAAGTGATACATACTATAAAAATACAAAAATTATAAGTAATTAATTTTATTAGTATTAGTAGGTGCCAACTCTGTAACTCTATAGCATTATAAAACATATATACTTTGTCACATGCTAAGTATATCTTGAAAGTAACTACTTTCCCACTTCCTCTCCTTACTCCTTCCAGTGCCTTCTTTACATACCGACAAAAGAGATCTTAAACCCACGTGGAGCATTACTGCTCTCTTGCTAAAGTTCTTGCATGACTATTCATTACTTTTAGAATTAAGTCCAAACTACTTAAATTACCTGCGTGAGTCTACGTATTTCTTTTTCTAGTCAATCTCTTTGACCTCATATACATCCACGTGCAGTATTCAATACAGTCAAGTCACATTGGTCTCCTTTAAAATCCTCAGTAAAGAATTCCCCCTCGCATATTATTTGTCACATCCTCATTTTTTTCTTCACGTTCTTTTATTCATTTATGTTTACCTCTTTCTGTCTGAGTCCTCTACTAGAACATACATTCTGTGAAGGCAGGAAGTCTGTCTTGTTCAATATTCTTAGCTCCTGGCCAAGCAGGTGAACTATAAATATTGGTTGAATGAGTAAAGCAGTGATGACTAATTGGAAAATAGCATTTTTTGTAAAACAAATCTGAGAAATGACAGATGAAAAAGAATGGCATTATATTGTATTCCTATAAGCTGTATAGCTTTAGGTCTAAAACCTTTTTTTTAAATTTAGGAGTGAGAATTTGATTGATAATAATATTGAAATTCTTCACTCTAATGAATTTTCTTGAGGTTACATTTTAAAGCCTATTTGCTTATTCTGTAAATCTTTTTTCCCACATACCTTTTCTCAGTTTGGTATATATTAGGCATGTCAAATTCGCTCTGTGTAAATTATAACTCATAATTCCACCCTCTCATCCAGGTCTATTTATCTCCTAGTTTTTCTATTTTAGTAAAAGACTCCACAATCCACAGAACCCACAAGTCTTCTTTAATTGTACTCTTTTCTTCACCCCTTAGAGCCAGTCTGTCAGCAGGTCCTGAAATCCCAACTCTAAAACATATCATGACTCACCCTGCTTCGTTTCAGCTGTACACTTTCCACCTTAGATCAAGAGGTTAGCAAGTGCCAAGGCTTTTGCTAGAATGACTGCCTTTATTGTCTGATGGTGTGGAAATCACTATGCAAAAGGAGCAGAACCATGGTGACAAGAATGAGAAGAGATGTTTATATGCATACTGAGTGGTGTTTAAGACATTCTGTTCTGAAACCCTAGAAGGACTGGCATAGTGACTGAAATATATGTACGTATAAGGAGAAATGTGTGGGAGGGTGAAGGAGTTACATGAATGAGTAGCATCATTGAAACAGCATCACAGAAACAAATGACATTAGATGGCAGAGGGGTTGTCTTTCAGGCCCGTGTATATTGTATCAATTAGACTCTCAAGTGTGCTTGGGTCTATGGCACAGGTTCAAGTTCTTCTATGTATCTCTCTTAGTATCTTGGGCACCTGGACCATTAGTACAGTGATATTATCTTAATTATTTTCTGTGTTTTACAGACTAGAAAATTCAACATCAGATAAGGTAAACAACTAGGTTACAAGAAAAAGTAACCCTCAATTTGAAACAAATGTTTTCTGACTTTGAAGTCTGTACCCTTTACACTGTACCACAATGATTGGCCCGTGTCTTATTCATACTCATATCAACAGTGCTAGCATTACATCTAATACTTATTGGAGCTTGTTTCATTTAACTTATAAACTGATACCACTTCAGTATGAAGAACGTTCATTGTTTTTTTACAAAGATATTTATATTTCTCACTGAGTAAGGACAAATTTAGTCGATTGATCAACATTTGGCAGTGAATTACTGAGCTAATGTTTTAGCCAAAGCTCAGCAGGGCTTCCATAACATCCCCACAAATGCTCATGGTTCATACATGATTCACTTGTACTTAGTCTGCTTCCCGTAAAAATAATCTAAAATCATTTTTTTCATCAAATTAAAAAGACTTCCATTCATATACTTTGATGGCTACTAAATTACAGTGTCAGCATACAGATGTGAAACTGAACTATATTTAGAGAAATGGCAACACTCTGAAATAAATGAGTTCAGGTGAATAATTACTTTCTGTCTGTAAGACTGGGAATTTCTAATATATCATCTGCCTGTTCCAACAATGCTGAACGGAAGAGTTAGTTCTTTGTGAATTGTTAATTATAACCCTTAGTAACTGATTGCAAACTCTCACTAGAGTATATATTACTTCATTATAAATTGCACTCTGGAAACATGACATTTTAAGGAAATACAGTGAGAGATTTGCTTGTAAAAGATATTCTACCTAGATATTAATCTATAATTATTTTAAAAATTCTGCAGTTAGGTCCACAATATCTACATAGGTACCTGCAATATCATTAATGAGAATTTCAGTGAAACTGACTTCAAATCTCCTTATACTTCCACCTAGTAAATATTTGCATGCAATTCCTGTACATTATTCTCTACAAAGTTTATTATGGAGGACTACTCCTCCAGACATTATTTATTATAGAGCACAACACCAACAATTTTCATTTGACTATTCAGAGAAGCCTTGTGTGGTTCTAAGAAAATGTCCAGGGAGGTAGGAGTGAGCATCAAAGCTGTTAGGTTCCTGGCATGGCAGATCTTCCTCCTGGTGTTCAAGACAGACTAACTTGTGCCTATACATGATCTTTCAAGGTTATCTCTGTCAGAGTATGGCACAGTATTTGGGGGATACAGATGGCTTACATCTAAGCTAGCTGTGTATTACTTCTGCAAGACAACTCTAACTTTAGAACTAGATCAAAGACAATAATTTATATATACTTTTAGGACATTTCCCAGATAACATGTTCTGAGTTATTACTGTTGTATCTGATACTGTACTCAGTATTTTAACTGTGCTATGTTAATACCTTCAAAGGTTGCATAAGGAAAGTGCTATGATTACCTTTATTTGCAGAGGGGAAACCAAGGTTCAAGGAGGCTTTGTCACTTGGTCTAGGACATGTAATATGTGAAAGCCGTGATGACTTTGTTCTCAACTGTGTTCTAGGAGGGGGCTGATTTTTTGTTCAACAGATTTATGTGCCTTATTCTCTGTTATAATTTACCTGCATTAAATTATACATGCCATTTTAAGAGTTGTACTTTCAGCATTCAATTATTTTAATTTGCTTTAACTATAAAATGTTCAGAACTAGTGAACTAAGTCATCTGTATTTGAAACCATAGAAAGCTTTAAACATATAGAGTTCATCTTATTGTTGCAGCAGTTAAGTGGGTTCAAGTGGAAGTACAAAAAGGGTATTAGTCCCTCATTATATTTTAGGAATATTATCCTTGTTGTACCAGTTTGTCTAAAATGCAGCTGATAAACTATTTAAATATGAAATGTGTTTTAGCTGATAAAATATCAGTAAAACTAAAAATGAATGAGTGCCGTGTAAAAGCCAGGTTAATTAGGAAATGATCCCTCGAATACCTTCTGGAATATAGTGGAATTAGTGATTTCAGCACTTTATATTGATGCAAAGCCAAGGAGCCATGAAGAGAGAGTTTTATTCCGTTAATTAGAGAAAGCAGTGTTCCGAGGCACTGGGAAGTTATGAGGTCAGGCTCTCTTTTATGTTTGAATCAGCTCCAAAATACCATTTACTAGTACTATGCAGCTCATTTTTGAAGATTTTGAAGATTTTACTATCATTCAGTACCTCATGAATCCTGAGTTTTAGAGATATTTTTCTTTTTGTTCTAGAAACATTATCCTTACATCAAGCTGAGTCTGTATCCATAAAAGAACAATTATGAGAATTGAGTATTTTTAAGTATTTGAAAGTGCTTTGTAAATATTAATGCACTTTATCATGCTCACTTTTACTTGACAATTTAAGTAGGTATATATATGTATATGTGTATATAAAACATGTATTCCAAATATTCTATTAATATGTGGTTAAATATTGTAAACTACTCAATTTTTTAAAATCGGATAAATATGTGTATATTCTATATAAATATATCACCATACAAATATTATTTGTAACTGACATATAAAGAGAGTGTCTATAAACCCTTCTTCCTTTCCTCTTTTCATTACAGTATTATTTACTCTTTTCCCTATAGCCCCTCTTCCTTATTAATTTTACTAGCCTGTGTTCAACTTTTACTTACATATAACTAATATGTTATTCCAAACCTCATTATTTTTCTGAAGATCCCATCTTAATACTCAGCACCTCACTCACAGCAGGAAGTCTTGCTCTAATATCATTGGAAAACGTGAAAGAGGCAGAGTTATTTATGATACACCACGGGCTATATTCATCTTATCCAGTAACTAAAAACATTTCCAATGAATCTGTACATTTTTCAGTACCCTCTGTGGTGTGATCCTATGGTCAAACTGTCTCAGAGCTTATTTTAAAAAACACCTTCTTTAAAAACTCAGGAAAAATATAGTCATAACTATAATCTGGATTGTTACACAGTTTACTAGAGTGAATGCAAACCTGAAATTGCACATGGTCACTAGGAAGACAATTCTTACTAAAAAAAAAAAAAAAAAAAAAAGGAATGAGTGAGTCACCGCCTGAGGTCATTACCCAAGTTTGATCAAAACCATATTTCCTAAAATGTAAGAATCTTGGATGGTATTGGGCATGAGTGATATAATAATATCCAAATTATCAAAACCATGATAATTGACTAAGACTTTTTTTAAAACTTAAAAGTATAAAAGTGACTTATTGTCACATGGATGACTTCAAATGAGGAAAAAAATAAGAAAGAAAACAAAAAGAAAGGGCTAATGTATCACTATGGGAGAAATACTTAAGGGTTTATTTAATCTCACACTATATAAAAAAGTAAGCTCAAAATGGATTAAAGGCTGAAATATAGGAACTGAAATTATACAACTACCGGAAGAGAACATGGGATAAAACTTCTTGACGTTGGTCTGAGCGAGGAATTTTTAGATATGACACTGAAAGCACAGACAACAAAGCAAAAATACATTAAACTAAAAAGTCTGCACAGCAAAGGAAACAATCAACAGAGAGAAGGGTAACCTATAGAATAGGAGAAAATATTTGCAAATCATATATCTGATAAAGGGTAATATCCAAAATATGTAAGAAACTCATACAGCTGAAAAGCAAAAAAACTAGGAACACATTTAAAAATCGGCAAAGAACCTAAATTGATAGTTCTCAAAAGAACACATACAAATGACCAAAAGTATGTAAAAAGGTACTCAACATCACTTATCATCAGGAAAATGCAAATCAAAACCACACTGAGATATCATCTCACATCTGTTAAAATGGCTATCATCAAAAAGATAAAAAATAAGTATTGGTGAGAATGTTGAAAAAAGGGAACCCTCCTACACTGTTGGTGGTAATGTAAATTGGTACAGCCATTATGGAAAACAGTAAGGAGGTTCCTCCTGCCAAGTTTAAAATAGAGCTACCATAAGATTCAGCAATCCCACTTCTGGGATATCTGGGGATATCCAAAGGCAATGAAATCAGTATCTCAAAGAGATACCTGTGCCCTCATGTTCATTACAGAATTATTTACAATAGCCAACACATGGAAACATGTGTCCATCGACAGATGAATGGATAAAGAAAACGCGGTATATAAATATACAGTGGAACATTACTCAGCCATAAAAAGAAACGAAATCCTGCCACTTGCAACAACGTGGATGAACCTGGAGTGCATTGTGCTAAGTGAAATAAGGCAGACAGACAAATATTGGATGATCTCAGTTATATGTGGAATCTAAAGTAGTCAGACTCATAAAAGTAGAGAGTAGAATGATGGTTGCCAGAGTCTGGAGGAAGAGGGAAATGGGGAGAAAGTGGTCAAAAGGTATAGATCTCTTTAGTTATCCAAGATGAGTACGCTCTGGAGATCTAATGTCCAGCAATGTGACTGGACATAATAACAGTGCAATAATAACAGTGCAAATCGAATTCAGTTGATTTATATGGTTGCTAGGACACCTCCTGGTAAATTCCTCAGAGTTTGTTCATTTTTGGAGCCAAGCCATATACAGCCAAACCTGTTGAAGTGGATGGAGCAATGGAAACTGGGCTGGTAAAAGGGTGTGACTTCCAGAGGCAGATAAAAGGTCTGAGATTCCGTAGGGAGCAGTGGTTCAGTGTGTAGGAACTTTCATAAATCCATCCTCCAAAAGAATTCACACCAAACTCTCTGACTTTTCAATTCCCAAGATGCCTTCTGTGTGGAGCGGGTCAGGGAAGAAGGAGGTCATTTACCTGCCTATATGGTGAAAGAAAGGCAAGCGTAAGCAAGGAGAACAAAGGATGACAAACATTTGTTCCCTGAGAGCAAGGACTGGGGCTGCTTTGCCCAACATTTTATTTCACATTTTCTCACACAGTTTTTTGACACTTAGGTGATCCTCTATACACGTGAGATAAATGAACATTGATAATAGGAGTAGGACTTTGTGTAGCAATCCAGAGACCAACAGGAAACTTGTTAGAGAACTTGTTAGCAGGAAACTTGGTAGAGGACTAATATTTAATATATTTAGAGAGTCAAGATTTCAAATGTGTAAGGTTAAACAAAAATAATTCTTACTATTTTCCTTTTGAAAAACTAAGTGTATCTCAATGGTTTTATAACAGTTAATGACATAAATATGGTAGCCAATGTTTCCATGATCCTTCATCTCTTTGTATGTAGAAACAAGATGTTAACCATTAGACTCTAATGCCCTAGCCCAGTGGCTCCCAATTATGAAATGCACAGACCCCAAACATGCCCACGGGTGTAAACTGGAGAAAATAGTTTCTGTATGACAAAATTGTAGTTGAAATACTTATCAAAACAATATAGACTTTGATGTCAATATGTCGATATATACATACAGAAATATATAATTGTACAATATGTATTTCAAAACCTGGAGAAAAGTAACTCTGTATCAAATTGGGACTGTCACACCCTATTTTAAGCAATGATGAACTGATAAGAGGTATCTGAAAGCAGATTTCAGCGACATTTGTAAGGTAGCTGAAGTCAGGATTGGTGCAATTTATGCTACGTAGGCATAAACAACCCATTGCCTGCTTCTCTGGAATAATAATTCCAAAAACGGTTACTTTGAGGGAATAAAACTTTTTAAACATACGCCTTCCAACCTCTGCAGATAATACTGCAGAAGCCTTCAGTTAAGATGCCTCCCTCCTTTTAAGTGAGTGTCACTGATGTCTGTCACGTGGCCTCCCAACAGCGCCTGAAAGTTTGTTTCACTCAGATTGGCTCAAATTTTAAGGGCAGTCACAACATGATCAAAATAAATGTCTTTATTTTTTTAATACAGCAACTATTCCCCAAATCTTATTTTACTCAGTACTTATGTACATGTTTCTGTGTGTCTTTATCGATAAAGCAAATCTTCATCTTAAAACCAAGAATAACACCATGAAAGTCAAATCCTTTCACCTATCAAAATTGGTAGAAAATTTTCTGACAAAGTAATAATTGCCACGGATGCTTCAACAGCTCTGCTCAGTTATCATTATAGATTTCATAGATTTGGTGACAGTGAAGCTTTCTGACATTACATTACATAAATTAGGGTATAATGTGTTAAATTACTGCCCCAGCAAGGAGATGCAGGTCTGAAAGAAGAAACACTTAGAATCTTGAGTATCAGATAATCAGAAAAGATAAATTATTCGAGGTCAGTTAGTCCATTATGTATTTATTTCCCTGATAAATGCCATATAAAATAGATATTTTGCATTCTAATTCAAAGATTTTAAAATATAAATGCTAAATAAAATTGCAGTGAATTGACTCACCCTTAGACTGACTATAATTGTCTCTGATTTCTTAGCACATTTAGCTGACAACAAAAAAATCCAACAAAGAACATTGGGGTCACTATTTCCTTTGGAAAAAGGAGATATATTTCATTTGTAATGTTGCTGATATTAAAAGCGGATATATTTTCTGACTTAAACACTGTTGGATTTACTGGCACTTTAAGAATAAGCAAGAAGAGCTTAAGAAGTTGTTTTCTGTAATTGGAGAAATGCTTCCTCTGGAATTCTTGGAACCAAGTTTCCCAAATTGTTTTGCATTTTTTGCATTTTGGCTTCTGACCAGATCAAAATATTTTGTATTTGTGAAGGCCCCGCTGAGACTGTACAAATCTGGTTGGAGTAATTGGGTATGTTGGACTGTATTGTACTGATTATTCAGAAAGAGAGTACTTAAGTGACATGGACCATCTTCTCTAGTTTTTGTAATAGAAACTAATTTCTTATGTTAAGTACATGCTTCCTTTGTATATTAAGGAGCTTTAGAAACCTGCTCTTTTGGTTGGCTTGGGAATTTGAGAGTGAACTTCTTGGCAGTAGAACACCATCAAGAATCCAGAATCCAGAGTTAGTGGAGAGATAACATATACCCAAAGGCAGACACCAACAGAATCTAGAAACGTTGCAGTAGATATTTCTACTCTAAGTTGTGATATATGCACTGTGTGTGTGTACGGCAAAACGTTGTTAGCCTACTGAATGTCGTATTACCGTCCGTCTTGAATGTAGTTTGTCTCTGTCACAGAGCTGGGCAGAGAATTCCAGCTCTGATTCTTTTCCTTGGAGACTGGCACCAGTTCATATTTTCACAGTCAAGCACACTGACAGAGAAAGCTCTTCCTGGGGCTTTCTGAAGCTAGAAGGCAAAATATTTATGTGAACTCAGTTGATATTTCTTAAAACAGCTGTTTTGGGAAAATGACACAGAGTCTGATAAAAGTATGTCAGCTTTTTTTAATGTCGGAAAAATCCCTTTGAGACAAAGCAAGATCTGTTTTTCCATGGCTCATTGTAAAACCTGAAATGATGTTGGAGAAGGACTATTCTGAGTAAATAATGTCTTTAACTTTGAATTTGTAAATATTTTTACAGTTTGAAAGGATAAGTTAAATGTCAATAAAACAGAAGACTTTATATCAGTGATGAAATTGCTTTAAAAATAATCTTAAAACTATTTGTTTTATTTTCAGTGTAAAAGCCTACAAGTTACAAAGTGGTGCTAGGTTAATTTCTAGTTTAATATGATAACCACTTGTTTTTTAACCTTTGTGATCTATTTTTTAATTAATTTTTAAAGCAGCATTTGCAAAGAAGTTTTTATCAAATACATAGCACAACTGAGAGTTGTCATACTTTCATCCATATAACTGATTTAGTCTATTCTTTGAATACATAAAAGTGATTAAAAATGTCGCTTACACACAATAGGAAAATGTGTTCATTACCATGATAGAATATTGTCTGAAATCTACAATGCCTAGTAGCTTTTCTTCTACACTATTCAGGTTTCTCCCCCTTTGATACTGCTGTCTGCAAGGACTCTGCCCAATCTTCTGTAAAGGGCTTGCCCTACTGGAGATCTTCCCCATCTGCCAGTAGGGACTCTTATATCTTCATATTCCGTCTTCCCAAGGTTAAATTAATGGCCTATATCAAATCTCATGACCTAATGTCCACATGTATCATCCTTAAATGAATACAACTACTCAGTATTTCCATAGCTATTGAGTTTTACTGAATCATACAAATCAATTCCTCTATAAAAATAGACAGCAAATTCAGTTTAGCCTTTTATTCTCCCACACGACCTACTATGTTTTCTAACCAGCCTCTCTCCCATTCTCCATTTGCATAGGTTTAAAACAAACGTACTCTTTTCAGATATTCTTCACCTCGCTGCAAATCACATCAATTGTGACCTCACTTTCCTGTAACAATTCTCTAAATGAACATTCCTTTTCACCCACTGGTTTCCTTTCTCTTCCTGGTACAAAGGGTCCCATCCCTTACCTTTTTATATCCTATGGTAATTCATCTTTGTTGTTTATCTACTTATAGTCCATTTTCTTTTAAACATGCTTGAACCCAACATAAAAAAATAAGAACAAATTAAAACTCTCTTCCATCATTCATTCTCCTCCTCTTCTTCAGCTCTAGTGCCCACTTTTCTGCTGTAATTGTTAACAAACTTTTCTGTGCATACTCTTTCCCTTTTGCTCCTTCTGTTTGCTCTGAAATACCCTTAATATTAACCAGAGGTCCAAGTAACAAGTAGGGTGCATAATCATAGCTATTTTAGAATTATGACACATGGATGTTCTTAGAGAAGACAGGGAGGAGTGATTGCTGACCTGGAGTAGCTGAGCAATTCTTAATGTATCCGTTGCACTAATTTAGAAGTACATCCTTGGCTGTGTAATAACTGCCAGTCTAGTCTCACAATGTAAATTATAATCTTCTTGAAAGTTGATACTATCTGTTAGATTTATGTATTACTTTACTCAATAAATAGAAGTGCTTAGTCACTATTTTATGGGAAATGAGAGAAAGTGTACACATAAATGCAAGTGTAAATAGAGCCCCTAAGCATAGCACCTTACAGACTTCTGAGAAGCTCAGAAATATCACTATAAGTGCACATTGTTCTTCTCTAGGGTGATTCACCCCCAGCATATCTGGGTCATAGAACTTGTGCTGACAGAAGGCAGGATCATAATGAAAAACCATTGCATCGCCTAAGGAATGTTAATGAGAATTATACATTTTAAAAACTTTTTAATGTACTAATAATTTTCTTCTTTCAAAATAGCTTTGGATTTTAGAAAAGTCAAGTATTATCACTACTAATCTACAGATGAAAGAGCTGACACCTAAGAAAGTTAAATAACATTGCAGGTGGTATCAAGTTGTGTGTCCTATTCAGTTATGAATTGGAAGTTGGCTTTGGGCTTTGAATATTGCTTTCTTTCTATCTCATTAGTCACAGTGGCTCCCTGACAGGTGGTTTACTTCTTCTAGTCAATATGCCAACTTCAGAAGCTCCAGAAGAGAGCCTGAGAGAATTTATGGCCCAGGCAAAGATGCATCTATAAGGGGGCAACAGAGGATGGCAGTCAGTCTAGGGCTCTGGAAGGTGGAGAAGAATGGGCAGACCTTAAAGAGAAGGAACATCACCAGCCTTTCCCCAACCCAGCATCTGAAAAGCTGACCAAATTGACCAGCCTCACCTTTCATGAATAATCAATGGTGTGAATACCTCAGATCCAGACCTATATTTCTCGGCTGCCCAGGGGGCCAGGAAAAGAGCCCTCCTCTAAAACTGATTGTTGAAGCAGGGCTCATTCCCAGGCTGGTGGGGTTCCTGAAGACATCACCGCTGTTCGTAGCTAGAGGCAGCCTGGGCTCTGACCCATTTTGCTTCAGGGACTTGGGAGCAGACCCTAGCCAGCCACTGGGGAAGGGCGGGGGCATCCAGCCCTTGACTGAGCTCTTGCCTTCCTCTCGTAACTGTGTGTGAACAGGCAGGGGGGGCTCTTGGTAACAGAGCAGGTGACGGCCCACAGTTGGAGACATCATCTGGAGCAGTGCCATCCCACACCTGCTGGCCCTGGTGTCATCAACCAGACCAGTCTCAATGCTACGGAACATCACATGGACCTTGGCCAACCCGTGCTGAAACAGGAGCCCCTGCTCTCAGAAAAAGCAGTGAAGTAGATATGGCCCATCCTCTCCTACCTCCTGTACCTCCAGGACAGCGAGCTTCTCTTGGACACCCACTGAGCCCTGTCCTACCTCAGCGAGGGCTGCAGCAAGTGCATCAGCCTCGTGATGGACGCAGGGGTCCCGCCCAGTCTGGTCCAGCTCTTGTCCAGCTCAGAACTCAGTGTCTTAACCCCCTCTCTCCACACTGAGCGGTCATCGTCCCTGGAGCAGGCCACAGACCCAGGTGGCATTGACACAGGCATGCTGAGCGTGCCCCCGCAGCATGGATAGGGCCCGTGTCCTCCATCCAGGGGAGGCAGCCGGGACCCTACCAGCTCCTCCAGCAGCTGGTTGCTTGTGGCATGATGTCTCCCTTGGCGGCTCTGCTGAAAAGTGGAAAGTTTAATGGCCAGAAGGAGGCTATCTGGACGACGGCTAACTTCACAGCTAGGGGCACTGTGCACTGGCTGATCCCGCCTGTCCACTCTGGAGTCTTGGAGCCACTGGTGGATCTGCTCACCGTGTAAGACATCCTGGACACCATCTGTTACACCCTCCATATAGCAGAGAAGCTTTCTTTCTTTCTTTCTTTCTTTCTTGTTTTCACGACAATTTTATTTATTTTTTAAAAATTTATTTATTTATTTTTGGCTGCATTGGGTCTTCGTTGCTGCGTGCGGGCTTTCTCTAGTTGAGGCGAGCGGGGGCTGCTCTTCGCTGTGTTGCGCGGGCTTCTTATTGCAGTGGCTTCTCTCATTGTGGATCACGGGCTCTGGGCGCACAGGCTTCAGTAGTTGTAGCACACGGGCTCAGTAGTTGTGGCTTGCGGGCTCTAGAGCGCAGGCTCAGTAGTTGTGGCGCACGGACTTAGTTGCTCCGCAGCATGTGGGATCTTCCCAGACCAGGGCTCAAACCCGTGTCGCCTGCATTGGCAGGCAGATTCTTAACCACTACATCATCAGGGAAGCCCAGCAGAAACCTTTCTGAGAAGGAAACCTGTGTCTTTTCATAGAAGAACCCCAAAAGGTAACTTCTTTAAGAAACGGCACTCCTGTATCTTATTATATCATGGGTGTAAAGCTTTTTAAACTGAATGTTAATAAATTTGAAACTTTCACCCCATGTATCAAAAAAATATATCACTGTAACTACACACTTCCACACATACAAGCCCTTGCCCCCAAACCCAAAAGACCTGTACCTGAAATTGAGTGAGGCATTGTAAAGTATGACAATTTCAGTGATTTTCTGCTGTGCAAAAGCATGAACTTGAGGTTTCCACACACTGAAGTTGCCCAAACCGGGGAATCCTAGAAAGAAAAACCCACACTGGAGTTCCCAGGAAATGGAAAGGAAAGTTTTAAATGCATCACCTTTAGCTTATGGGAGGAATCATAACCAAGAGACAAGAGCCAAGGTAGAGACTTATTTAAAAAAAAGAAAAAAACAGAAACAGGTAGAAAATATAAAAGAGCAAAGTCCATCTCATTACTTTCGTAAGATAAAATGACTTAAAAGTGTAGATCAAGAGAGGTGGTACCTGGCAGTTCCTCACAGGTGAACTGAACCATTTGTCATAACTTTTGTTATACCTAACAAACTCAGGTTTTCACATAAATTATGAAGTTACAGAATTGCCATCCTGTTTCATTCATGGCAGGTTTTCCTCTCAAAAGCCTTGGAACAACTTTAGGATACTAGAGTAAAGCCCCTGAGTATCATGTGATAATTTAAAGATATTAATATATCTACAGACAACTTATTCAATACTTTTTGGTGGAATGAAGTGTTATTTTATATCTGGTTAGTGAGAGAAATCTTGTTAAGTGAGATTCTGGAGACTTGAAAAAATTGGGGGAGAAAGAATGAAATATATTTTATCAAACAAATGCTTTTTTTAAAAACATGTAAATATTTCTTGATAAAATGGAAGCATCCATGAAATAGAGAACCTTTTTATTAGTATATAGATAATGTAAACAGATCTAATCTGTTCTTCAGGTTATTTTCTGATACCTTAATAACTTAATAATTAGAATGTGTTAGGCTAATTTTTTTAAGTTTCTCCTAGATAAATTGTGCACAGAGAGAAGATAATTGTGCCTGGAGAGAAGTAGTGTACATGAATTATCACTACTTTCAAATAATACAGCATCAGAGTAATTTAAGAATGACCCTAGTCTTAAGCACTGATGGTGTCACTGACTGCATCATTCTGATGTGTATATTAAAGACTTTTCCATGGCTACATCTTTTATTAGATTAACTTCAATGAATTAGACATCAGTTAAATAGATTAAAAATTAATGTTAATTTTAATAATAAAGCTAAGGACACATTTGTTTCTTGTGGCCTTTCTATGTGAGGCTGGTTATGTTTAACCTTTGTTATGTTCCTGGCTCACTTCTTATGAATCAGTCAGAAGGGTGCCTGATTGAGGCTGCAGGTGGCATAAATCAGTATTTGATGAAATCTGTGTTTAAATGGGAATAAACAGAGTAATTGGCACTTAATTAACATCAGCGATAAGATGAAGTAACAAGCCTATCTTTGAGTGCATATGGATTTTTGTAAAAGTCTACTGCTGTTTGCTTCCAATCCAAGTACTCTTGAATAAAGCTTTATGATATATTTAACTTCTATTGATGTATTGGTTTATTAGCCAGATTCTAACGTTGTGTTTACCAAAATCTATGATATTGCTTAGATAAACAAATTGTTATCTTCAACTGTTACACTGTTTACCTGAAATTATGTTCACTGTGCATATACATATACGCGTAATTATATTATGTATAATTCTATGTAACTACTGTACCTCAAATTTTATTGACAAAATATGCTCATTAAGATTAAAAGTAGTGGGCTTCCCTGGTGGCGCAGTGGTTGAGAGTCCGCCTGCCGATGCAGGGGATGCAGGTTCGTGCCCCGGTCCGGGAAGATCCCACATGCTGTGGAGTGGCTGGGCCCATGAGCCATGGCCACTGAGCCTGTGCGTCCGGAGCCTGTGCTCCGCAACGGGAGAGGCCACAACAGTGAGAGGCCCGTGTATCGCAAAAAAAAAAAAAAACAAAGATTAAAAGTAGTTACACATACACATGTATAACCGAATCACTTTGCTGTACACCAGAAACTAACACAACATTGTAAATCAACTATACTTCAATAAAATAAATAAAATTTTAAAAGCAAAAAAAAAAAAGGTTAAAAGTAGTGATGAATTTTTTTCTTTGATACTAATGTTTTGCCAAACTCCCATAATTTAATTTTTTTCTGACGTTTTCTCACCTGGAACACCAAGCAATATCTCTGGATCATGAATATTTCTTTTTAGTTAATACCAGTTATTTTATGATACCTGAACCTGCACCTCAGCTTCTCAATATATAAAACAAATAAAACTGCTTTTATTGTCAATAGTACAATTTTTAATACAAAAGCAATACATGCTTAACTTAAGGGAAAAATATTTGCAGATCAAGAAATAGAATGATGGAAAAGCCTCTACATATAATCTGTCTCCAAAGAAATCATATTCCTTTTTGTCAACAACTAACTATAATGGCCTTGGGCTCCTTACTTAATTCTAGACTCCCTCAATGTCCTTGCCTCCAAAGTGGACAGTTGAACCACGTGATAGTTTAGGTTGCTTATTGTCTGAAATTGTGGTCTAGACATGCTTATTTTCCCCAAAATACAGCGCTTTGAATCCTGAGCGTCACTCCCTCTTCACCAGTTCACGCCACTTGTGCTGCTTGAAATACAGTCCCCACCTCAAGCCCACTCCTCCAGTGCCTGAAATGGACATTTCCTCTCTGATTTAGGGTACTTGAAATATATTTAGCTGATGAGAGCTCATAATCTAGAATATGTGATTTTATTTCAGTAGGTGGATAATTTACTAAGATTTTCTGTTTGATTTGCTAAATTAGAGAATAGTCTGTGAGGTAGACATTTATAAATTGCACTCTTTCGAGTCAGATGCCTGAAAATAAATCCATGTATGCAGGAGATAAACAGTATTCAGCCACGGCCTTTTCAGCACTCACCCCATGACCAGTGGGGAAATATATCTAGAAAAAGATTACTTCAGAACAGCATGAATACATTCAGATATCTGCTAAATGTCCAAATATTATTTAACCATGGTGACATTAGATATTTTATTATCATAAGTAGAAAATAATATTGTACCCGCGACTTACTCTTAATCATTCTTAGTAAGTTTTTGAAAACAATTTCCCATTTTAAAACTGTGAATCTGTAGAAATAATGAAGGCACTGATGTATATTAACTATATGAGCAAGTCTATTTCTGATTTAGGTCTCAATTTTAAGGGAATTGTTCATTGTATTGAATGTTCTTTTAAGCAAATGGTAAATTTGCTCACATGAGGAGTTAATAATGACACTGAAGGAAGAAAAGTTGCTTTTACAATAACAAAGAATTTTGAGTAGGTCATCAACATTAATCTAGAAATTGCTACCTGTGTAATAGTTACCATTTTAGGACATACTGTGGATTTTCTACTGTGACCTTTAATTGTTTAAATACAGACATTCCTTGACTTAGGATGGTGGTTTGGCCTACAGTTCTTTTAAGATGATGGGAAAGTGACACACATTCAGTAGAAACTACTTCAAAATTTGAATTTTGAGCCTTTCCCAGGGTAGTGATATGCGGTTCGATCCTCTCTCCTGCTGCTGGGCAGTGGTAGCTCCCAGTCAGCCGCACAGTCACCGGGGTAAACAGCTGAGACACTTGAACAATTCTGTACTCAGACAACCATTCTGCTTTTCACTTTCCATACAGTATCCAATACATTATGTGAGCTATTCAACACTTTATTATAAAACAGGCTTTGGGTTAGGTGATTTTGCCCAACTGTAGGCTAATGTAGGTGTACTGAGCTCATTTCATGTAGGCCAGGCTAAACTATTATGTTTGGTGGGTTAACTTTATTAAATGAATTTTTTTTTTTCGTTACGCGGGCCTCTCACTGCTGTGGCCTCTCCCGTTGCGGAGCACAGGCTCCGGACGCGGAGGCTCAGAGGCCATGGCTCACGGGCGCAGCCGCTCCGCCGCATGTGGGAACTTCCCGGACCGGGGCACAAACCCGCGTCCCCTGCATCGGCAGGCGGACTCTCAACCACTGCGCCACCAGGGAAGCCCTAAATGCATTTCTGACTTACGATATTTTCAGCTTAGAATGGGGTTATTGGGACATAACCTCACTGTAAGTTGAGGAAGATTGGTATATTATTAAATTAAATGTTCCAGGATATTCGGTCTTCCCTATTTTATTACCTTTGAGATAATAAGAGTACAGTGGAGTACTCTGACTACCGGGTTCTTATTTCTTTCTGGACTGGAGAGATCTCTTCCACCACCAAGCGCTTTGACCCCTCTCCCCTCTTAAAAATAAGAGCCTATGGTTTAGGAACAGGAAGCAGCTAAGGGACATGTGACTTCCTCTTTCTCTGCCTGGCAGTCTCATCCTAACTCTGCTCATTTTGACTTTCCAGGGGAAGGAACGTAACAACCCTCAGTCTACCAAGAAGAACAACAGGAAAAGGTGACAAGCTCTATTTTTCATGACTTTATATCATAATTCACTTAGATTAAAAAAACTATGGATTTCTAAATCTTCATCCAGGAAAGAGATTTTCTGTATCAAAGAACAACTGAGACATGAATATGCTACAGGTTCACTCCTTCCATAGCAAGGTGGTTGCCAGGCAACCGAGAGCCATCAAGGACTCTTAGTTTTTACAAATCTCCGATGGCTAGAGAGGACCACTGCTCTCCTCCTTGATGCACTGACAGGACTTTTGAATTGTGTTATTAGTTTTTGTGTGTTACTTGTTTGAGACGGCAATAGCAGCAGCAGATATTTCACATCAGGGAGTAGGATGTATGCTGTTTGGAATAGAGTAACAGGTCTTAGAGTTTAATTAGTAAAATAAGTATTTCAAGGCTGAAATGAGCAAAAGAAAATGCACTTATCTCTGATTTCATGTGCACCTCAGACCTGAAACTGTCTAAACTCTGAATAAGAGTTTGAATTAGCCATGCTATTGAACACAATTTACAGAGTGAAAATGATTACTATGATTAAAATTCTCAAGTTACATGTCTCTGGTTGAGAATGATAGTATATTATATTAGTAGTTGTGACAGAGGTCCTCTCAGAAAAATAAGTGTTTGCTAAGAAGCATAATTTAATAATGGCTTTGGGTTGAATTTGAGCATCTGTCGGTTCTTTTGTGGTTTGTACCATTGAGAGGAGACAGTTTTCTAGATAATTGAGGTGGGAGAGTATAGAGTCCTAGCCTGGAGGGAGATGATTAAAAGTGGGGAGGTAGGAAAAAGTTACGGAAGGAAGAAGTCCCATAAACATTGCTATAAAAAGCAAACTTTTTTCATGACCATTAAAAAATGCTCTGTGTAAAGTTTATAAAATCCCAAAGTGCTTCATATGAGTGATTTTTGTAGCTAATAGGGAAGTTGATTAGGGACTAAGATTCATATTGTTTCACTGTAGATATAGCAAAGAAAGGGCATCCCAAGAAATCAAGAAGCAGAGAGGGGCAGAACATCACACAATGGAGGCTTAATTCTAATATAATAAGCAGGGCAGGGTGGAGAAAGCTCTTGACGTAGGTTGTGGTGGCCACGAAGGTTCTCCACTCAAATCTCATTCAAAGAACCCGCTTCTGGGAGCATAGCTGACTGATGGTCTCCAGTTAAAGTTGGAGCCTGGCCTCTTCCCAGCCAGTAATGGATCATGGCAGGGGGATTGGTGGGAGACACTCCTTCCCAACATTGGACTTTTTCATCGGGAAACGTTGCTCAGCTTGCTCCCCAGAGGCCTGGCAGAGACTGTCCAGGAGCTGTGCTGTGGTCTGAAGCTTTCTAACCGACGCTTCCTTCCCTCTTTCTTTTCAAGGAGCGGTAGTCTGAGGTTTCCCTTGACTGTCCATCCTTACTGTTCACCTTTCACAGGCGTTTCCCCAATAAATCTCTGGTATAACTGTTCCCACCTTAACATCCACTTCTCAAAGTAACAGAGTTTAGCCTTGAGTTGAGAGGTTGGCAGCTGCTGTAAATAATTTACAGAGCCAGTATTTTTTTTTTTAATGTAACCTGTATTCTTCACTAGGATTAGGCAAGTAATAAAAAAAATCATACCCCCAAATGGCCAGGCTCCGTCCAAGAGGATATGCCTGCATACATGGTAAGATTTGGGGGAATGAGATTAGAGGTAAGACAATAGTGCTATTCCTTTCTCCTTTCTGCCCACACGCCCAAGTCAAAGGGACATTTTCCCTATCTTCTTCATGTCTGGTATTCAATTGTTAAGACAGTTGAAACACATAAGTAGCCTAGGCAACATTTAAATAAATGACTTTCTTATTATTCAGTTTTTCCCATAAGCTATTTTGTAACAGTGCTAACACACATTTCTCTCAGGGGAGAAATCCCACCAGATTGTAGTTTCCACTCAGAGTTCAAATACATCTTTCTAAGATGATCTCAGCCTCAATATGTTTCCCAAGGTCTGCTATCCAGTCTTATTCGTTTCTACCTTATTATAAAGGTATGAAACAGATGGGGGAATATTTTTCTCATTCTACTCAGTACATTGAGTTTACTTCTTTTGAAGTACTCCTGGCAAACGTTCCCATTTTATTTTTGCATTAAAATATAAACTATATGATACAATCTCATGAAAAGTTCAAAACTGAATATATATTTATGAATAATTGAATAGAGAACACTTTATACTCCAAAATTCCTATTTGAGAGAAAACTACGGTTTTGGAAGAAATATTGTGACAAAATGCTTTGGTTGTGTATAATACCACAAGACTGATACAATACTAATGGCCTCTCAACTGCCTTCTAGAAGAATCTAGAAACACCTTTGGTGTTTCTGATCAAATATTGCTAAAAAAGTGTTGGGATTGGGAACTGAGTAAGAACTGAATGGTTCTAAATGTAAAAGAGAAGAACGTGAAGTATTTAAATGGAAAAGCTGGGACAGAGCTAAGAATATACAAGAAAGGCCACAATTTGTATTTTTGTATTTTATTCCTTCTTTTTCTTCTACCAGGTGACTAAAACTTTTCTTTGTATTTTTAATTTTACATTTTTTTGAGACAGAGGATCTGATAACATTTGCTAATAGTCACTATCATGTAAGGCAGATATTTTGAAACCAGATCACCTTACAATTTGTTGTCTCAAGAGATGAGGGCCTATGGTACAGAGTATGACCAACTGAAACTCCAACCTTTATAGAGAATTTGAGGCATGACAGTTTACCTTAAATGAGGAATATGGGGATACATGGTAGCATTATTGAGGAGAAGGCATTGCCCAGTACCATACTGAACTGATAGGAATGAGACAGTCTTGGGACATCAAGGTAGTGTCTTTTCCTGAAGCAAAATGTGGCCATGCTTACTGACCAGTAAAATAAATAACAATAGTCTTCTTCTGGAGCAAAGGGCAGTCAGGCTTAATGTCCATTAAAAATGATTCAGGGTTCTTTTTCTGTAACACACCCCGCTGTGTGTGTAGGTGTCACCTGGCCCTCTTCCTGCCACCCTCTGGGAATCTGAGAACTGGCACAATAAAATACTAATACTTTGGTATGACTGTTGGTGTGAGTAATAAAGTCCTCGGTCTCTGACCCAGGAGTGTCTTGTCTCCTGTGGACTTTCATGGAACTGCAGCAGCTTCGTGTGTTCGTCTGCAGGTAGACTAGAATCTCTGTCCCTTCATAGTTTTTAACAGTTTTGGTGATGAGGGTGGGATGCTGAGAGGAGCGTGGACTTCTGGAAGAGGACAGGCAAGAACCTCATGGGTTAATTAACATAATTTGAGGGAAGTCCGTGAAAGTTGGTAAAATGTATCGTCAGTCAGGTAACAAACTGTCCTCCTGTTAATGGATACCTACTAAGAAGTAGTTTCCAAGACAACTGCCTGACTTGTTGCTGACTCCCTTTGAGGGGAGAGTAGTTTCTCACCAGTCGTTCAGGCAGCCTCAGGTTTAACTGCTCTAACAACAGTGCTAACATTCAGCTAGTGCTCTCGGAACTGATACAAGGAGGTAAAGTACTAACTCATTTCAAAAAAAAAAAAAAAAACAGATGAGCACCAACACTGAGTTGAGAACTGATAGAAACTTGTAGCCACTATGGGCAGTAAACAGGCACATTATTAGAACTTTGGCTCGTTCCATTGAGAGATGAGAGAGTGAGGGACTTAATGCCTTTTACAGAAGAATTGGCACCAGATACACCATTGCTCAGCCCCTCTTGCTGTCTGTCAGCCAACCTTGGATCTATTCGCCCCTTAGAGTAAAATGTCTCAGATTTTTTTGAAGTGAATCCTGGGCCTATAAGGTGACTTTGACTCTCTCAGGAAGATTTTCCAGAAGCAGGCAAATTCCCATATAAAATCATCCATGACTGGCTACTGACTAGTATTCCAGCTTTTAGGGCTTCGGATTGTTTACAGCCCTGATGAAGGCAACCCACTGGCCGAGGAAAAATTAAATCCCCAAAAATCCAGATAAATTCTTGCAGTAAACCTGACCACTCTGGAAAATTCCCCAGCCCTCAAATTGAAACCAGGCATGGCTTTAGGAAATATTATCATGCTAATGAGACAGCAGATGTTTCAAGTTCATATGCTCCTGTGCGCTTCCCAAACTCAGGATAGCAAAGGGGAGCAAACCCCAGGCTCCTAGAGGAAAGCGCTGTGTCTTTGGCTGTGACTGTTGAGTCGAGGGGCTCCTAGAGGTGAAATACACGGTGTCCAGAATGATGACGTTACCGTCCCCCCATCCAATATGTGGATTTTGAAGCAGTAAATATGTTAGAATGTTGCTGGCTGAGCAGCAACCACCAGGTTACTCACTGGACAGAGCTGCTCTCTGTGCCCAGTCACACGTCCCTCCTGCTGCACTCCTGCCTCAGCTGCTTTCTGAGGAAAGATGATTGAAGGTGAGTCCAGGGTCTCTCTGTGCCCGTGAGAGACTGAAGGCCATATACAGTCATTCCCCTAAGCCGGGGGACTTAGGAGAGGGGAAGAACTAAAACTCTTAAGGCTTTGATGGAAACAGGTATGAGTCTTCATCCCACCTGAACCTGCTAAAAGTGAGATCACTCATATTCAGTTTCCTAGGGTTTGGCAGGTGTCATAATGGGGAAGGGAAGCCAATATGAGAGTCATTGCTT
The DNA here is from genome assembly GCF_059928025.1 of Delphinapterus leucas. NCBI lineage: Eukaryota > Metazoa > Chordata > Mammalia > Artiodactyla > Monodontidae > Delphinapterus > Delphinapterus leucas. The sequence goes on from NC_143142.1 coordinate 80,151,101, forward strand.
CTACATCTAATCGTATAGTAGGAATTGATACATTGTGTGCTTGTACTTCCCCATCCCATAAGTTAGATGTAAGACTAGATTTTGTGATCTAGAAATCATTTGTCTACCTTATTATGCAGACCATTCTTTGGAAAAGGTCTAGCTTATTTGAAAGAGGGAATATATACATATACTCTCCAAAATGTCAGATTCAATATGGAAATCGAACAAATAAAGGTCAGATTAGCTTAAAGTGTCTTGTTAACTAGATGACTGGCCTTTTTTTTCAATAGCGAAATAGATCTTTTTCAAAACAAAACAAACAAAAGCCAACCCCTCAAATCTGTTGTACAACAAAGGTGTTCAAATTTCCTGCTAGTTTATAATATAGCCAATTAGGTTGTCAGAATACAGTTGATCAATCGATAAACAATCAATAATTATAAAATAATGAAAAGATTCCTAAGGGATAATTTATTTAGGGAGTTGCTATGCCGGCAAAGCTCATGATCACTCTGTAAATCTAGCATCTCTTCCTGCGGGAAGCTTTCCTTCACACACCATGGATGTTAGTACCCTTCCCCAGTGCTCACATTGATGCTCCTGTTTAAGAATGTATTCCTTATTGAGCCTGCGCTCTAGAGCCCACGCTCCTCAACAAGAGAAGCCACCGCAATGAGAAGCCGGCACACCACAACAAAGAGTAGCAGCTCTCACTCGCTGCAACTAGAGAAATCCCGCACGCAGCAACAAATATCCAACACAGCCAAAAATAAATGAACAAACAAACAAACAAATAAATCTATTTAAAAGAAAAAGAATGTATTACTGGTCTTGTGATGGCATTTCTCTTTAAACAGAAAGTTAGCTTCTTAAAGGCAGGAACTTCATCATATTACATTATATTTTGCCACACATTTATACAAAGCTTAACACATACCAAGTGATTCTTGTATTCTTTTGGGGGAGTGGGGATACATAATAAACAATATATGTTAGGAAGAATATATTCTAAACCACCTTGAAAAAAAATTATTTGCCAAAGTAGTAGAACTACTGTTTCCTCACAGTCTATTAAATCAGTGTTAGATGGGTTCCTATATCTAGGCAAATATCTCATATATATGTTAATACAGAATAACAGCTATATCCCAAAAGGATATTAACAGTAAGTTTGACTTTTTGAAAATAAATATAATAAAAGTGCAAGAGGTTTGTTTGGATTTGCCTCTGTGGGAAAAAAGTCTGTTTTGCTGTCAGTAAAAATGATGTTCTGCACATCTTTGTGGGCCACATGGCTGAGACTTTTCTTGTTACATTTTGAAGTAGAAAGATTTCTCCTTGTCACCTTCAATTTGACATTTTACAGGAACTAGAAGCATAAGTCAGGTAAGGAGACATGTTACATATTGTCTTTTCCCCTCTGACTACCAGTAATCTTAAAAGTCGACAATGTCGGATTTCAATTTTGTTCACAGAATTACCACACTGTGCATTGAAAAAAACAATCGCTGCTGCTTTCATTATTCTAAATCTTTCCTATGGGATGATTAAAAGGAGAGAAAAAAAAAAAAAACACCTTGACTTGCCTGACAACTGGTTTTATTTTACCTTGTTTAAACATAGTACTTTAAACTTCTTATTGAATTGGGCACATGGAGCAGTTGCCTGCCTAATACAATATGTATAAACTAAGAAGGAAATCAGTTCTGTCAACTGGCCTCGAGCATTTATTCAACGATTTTTGTTGTCATTGTTAGGTGCCTACTATGTGAAATGTACTATATGAGGTTTGGATTGGTTACAAAAATGAATGACACAAATATCTCTTTGGAAGGCTTTTAATGGACTCCACATTTGGGGAAATAGTTGCTATATTATTGTTCATGGTAGAAAAAATAATATTTTCTTCCCCAAAACCTGTTGATTTTTACTGCAGGAGCTTATTTCTATTTATAAAATCATAAAACAAAATACAGGATGTCTTTTTTCATACATTTAATTTGTAAGCTTTACCTTAATCATATGTGGATCAAATCATTAATATCAACAGCAGCGACTTAGTAAATCTCTATAAATGTTCACATGTTGTATTCAGTTAACTAAAATGCATAGATTTAGATGTGCTGTAATGCCTTGCTGATTCATTGAAGCAGAATTGGTAAATTCTCTAGAGAGATTATTGTGGGCCAAGCCCCCCTACCCAGAACTTTTGCCTGTATTTCATTGTATCACCATCAGGTAGCAGTAGAGTCCTGATAAAGAGTACTCAACAGAGAACAAGAGATATAGCATCGTTTGGGAAAAATGAAATCTTGTGCTGAGTATAGTAGTTAGTTATAGAAATAGCTAGATTAACAAATTAAGAAACAAACTACTAAACTGCTTTACAAAGTAATCAGTTTTAAAATAGAAAAATATTCTGAAAGTATTTCATTCATTTAGAGTTTTCAGTAAATATGTATTGAACACCTGATAGGTTTTCAGGCAACTCCCAAGAGTCTGGGGAGAAGAAAGGAAAAAACAGAGATGGTTCTTGTTCTCCTAGCGCTTCAGTGTGTGGGGGTCATTAATTTATGATTAGTAAAATAATTTGTAATTGCAAGTAATACAGCAAGGAAAAAAAACAGAGTACTCTGTTAGAACGTAGAACATAGCAGTGAGGAGGGGCTCTAATCTCTCTGGGTGATATTTAATTTGAGACCTCATTTTAAAAAAAGAAGAGGAAAAGACAACCAGAAAAGGATGATGGGAAGAACATCTCACTGAGAATGTTTCATGAAAAAAAAAGCAACAGGCCTTGTACTCAAAAAGTAATATAATATTTATTAAGAGAGTTACTTTCTTTGCAAGAACGTGATCATTTTCCATTATGAAACTACCTCTAACCAATCTTAGCCTTTAGACAGTTTCTCTACAACGGCAACAAAAAGTAGTTTCAAAATTGATAGTAGAGGGTGTAACAATGATTTATTCAGTATTGGGTATGATGTTTTGGTTGTCCTTGCCTCTTGAGAATATATAATTAGCACATGCCCTTAGCAAAGGGCCATCCTGTCACCAGTTGTTTCAGAGTCCACAAATGTCACTGTGAAATCCCATCAAGTATGACGAGCTGCTTCACCACTTAAAATAGTCATATTTATATGTCACTGCTATCCTATTGCTCAACCAAACACAATACATAAAAACGATAGTAGTTAGTTTCTCTTTGAATTAAATGTTTCCTTTTCCTACTTGAGAATTTATTGACTGTCATGCACAGCTGAGAGAGGCATTTCTCCAGAACTGGTGTTGAGGCATCTCAACATCAGAACTCCCCTATTTCTCTTGCACTGCAGCAGTCAAGCATTGCTTGATAACTTCAGTATGTTGTGTTTTTTCACTAAAGTATTAAAAAGCAGCAAGTGCTAAATGCTCCATTTTAGGTTAAAAATAAAATTTTATACACTATGTATTTTAGTACTAGATGACAATACCAAAATAAGAAAATTTAATTAGAAATAAAAATAAAGGGAGAAAAAAGTAAAGGAAAATGAAAGTGTATATTAATTCATGAGATAAAAGCTTTATAGTCAACAGAGTATAGATTACCAAAAAACTCTGTGATTTGTCTCACTTGTTCATTGCTTTGTCACCTGTGTACATATATGTTTCCATGGTATTAGCATCCATGTGAGTTAAAATATCATCATTTTCATGCCACCACACAGCCCGTTGAGGTCTTGGAGAGATCAAGGTGGGACTAATATAATTCGGCTGAAGAGCTATCCCACAGGGCATCTGAAGATACAGGTAGACAAGTCCTAGGTGTGCCATTTATCCCTGAGTTTGCTGGAGACATTATCATCAGGGAGGGGAGAAATGTGTGTATGTATATATGTTTTCCCTAACCAATCTACATATTGATTGAATTGAACATTTTTATTCCCAAGATCTGATCAAGAAAAAGGATCCTAGTTTTAAAAAAGAACAAAAAAAGAACTAGTGACACCAACTGCCCAGACTTTTAGTTTTCTACCTTGGTTCCATTTCAGGTGTATACTTCACTGTAAATGCCAGTGTAACATCTCCAGGACCGAAGCTCTGATGATTATTCAAAGTGGAAAAGATAAATAGTCTAGTTAGTTCTCAGTCTCATACAAACAAGCAGGGTGGTCATGGCAGCAGATGTCACTTTATGTGATAAGTTCCACCCACATACGGTATCATCCACCATCCCCACCCCAATTCTATTTTCAGAGGCACCTGCTAAACCTCACTGTTACATCTCCAAGTGGTTCTACAACAGAAACAGGTGTACAAGTTCTTATTGACTTGTTTACTCCTAAAAGCCTCGTTTTAGAAACACGACACTAATTAGGCTCAACAGTAGTGTCTCCCCTAGAGAGATGAAGTTTAATAACATTGAGAACAAAACAATTTCTGATGAGCTCCTAAATAATTTGTACTGAACTCTTAACTATTCCTTTTCCATCATAATTGAAATTCAGGTTCAGATTCTAATTTATCCTTTTATTTGAATAATATTAGAGTTACCATACTGAAAAGAGAAAGCTGACCAGGCAGGTCACAGAAAGGCCAGGAATAAAAGAATTATTCTAGATTTACATTTGGCATAAGGAACAATTTCTAACAAACAATAGGTAATTAATTCCTTCAGCATGGCATCATTATGGATTAGCTTTTAGTTCTTGAATCATTAAGCTGATGACATAAATTCGAGAAAGATAATCTAATCAACATTTCTGCCAAAATTTAAAGTGATGTGGCAGAAGAAGTATTCATGAAGAAAAACCCAGGTGTTAACCAAGATGAGAATGAAAAAAATCAGCATAACTGCCTGTGCTTAGCTGAAGTCAATGCTTTACCTCATTGTTACAACATTTTTTTTAAACATCTTTATTGGAGTATAATTGCTTTACAATCGTGTGTTAGTTTCTGCTTTATAACAAAGTGAATCAGTTGTAGATATACATATGTCCCCATATCTCTTCCCTCTTGCATCTCCCTCCCTCCCACCCTCCCTATCCCACCCCTCTAGGTGGTCACAAAGCACCGAGCTAATCTCCCTGTGCTATGCAGCTGCTTCCCACTAGCTATCTGTTTTACATTTGGTAGTGTATATATGTCCATGCCACTCTCTCACTTCGTCCCAGCTTATCCTTCCCCCTCCCTGTATCCTCAAGTCCATTCTCTCGTAGGTCTGCATCATTATTCCTGTCTTGCCCTTAGGTTCCTCATGACCATTTGTTTTTAGATTCCATATATATGTGTTAGCATATGGTATTTGATTTTCTCTTTCTGACTTCCTTCACTCTGTATGACAGTCTCTAGGTCCATCCACCTCACTACAAATAACTCAGTTTTGTTCCTTTTTATGGCTGAGTAATATTCCATTGTATATATGTGCCACATCTACTTTATCCATTCATCTGTTGAAGGACACTTAGGTTGCTTCCATGTCCTGGCTGTTGTAAATAGAGCTGCAATGAACATTTTCGTACATGACACTTTGTGAATTATGATTTTCACAGGGTATATGCCAAGTAGTGGGATTGCTGGGTCGTATGGTAGTTCTATTTTTAGTTTTTTAAGGAACGGCCATACTGTTCTCCATAGTGGCTGTATCAACTTACATTCCCACCAACAGTGCAAGAGGGTTCCCTTTTCTCCACACCTTCTGCAGCATTTATTGTTTGTAGATTTTTTGGTGATGGCCATTATGACCGGTGTGAGATGATATCTCATTGTAGTTTTGATTTGCATTTCTCTAATGATTAATGATGTTGAGCATTGTTTCATGTGTTTGTTGGCAATCTGTATATCTTCTTTGGAGAAATGTCTGTTTACGTCTTCTGCCCATTTTTGGATTGGGTTGTTTGTTTTTTTAATATTGAGCTGCATGAGCTGCTTGTAAATTTTGGAGATTAATCCTCTGTCAGTTGCTTCATTTACAAATATTTTCTCGCATTCTGAGGGTTGTCTTTTCGTCTTGTTTATGGTTTCTTTGCTGTGAAAAAGCTCTTAAGTTTCATTAGGTCCCATTTGTTTATTTTTGTTTTTATTTCCATTTCTCTAGGAGGTGGGTCAAAAAGGATCCTGTTGTGATTTATGTCATAGAGTGTTCTGCCTATGGTTTCCTCTAAAGTTTGATGGTGTCTGGCCTTACATTTAGGTCTTTAATCCATTTGGAGTTTATGTTTGTGTATGGTGTTAGGGAGTGTTCTAATTTCATTCTTTTACATGTAGCTGTCCAGTTTTCCCAGCACCACTTATTGAAGAGGCTTTTATTCACTGTATATTCTTGCCTCCTTTATCAAAGATAAGGTGACCATATGTGCTTGGGTTTATCTCTGGGGTTTCTATCCTGTTCATTAGTGTATAGGAATGCAAGAGGTTTCTGTGCAATAATTTTATATCCTGCTACTTTACCAAATTCATTGATTAGCTCTAGTAGTTTTCTGGTAGCATCTATTAGATTCTCTATGTATAGTATCATGTCATCAGCAAACAGTGACAGCTTTACTTCTTCTTTTCCCATTTGGATTCCTTTTATTTCTTTTTCCTCTCTGATTGCTGTGGCTAAAACTTCCAAAACTATGTTGAATAATACTGGTGAGAGTGGGCAACCTTGTCTTGTTCCTGATCTTAGTGGAAATGGTTTCAGTTTTTCACCATTGAGGATGATGTTGGCTATGGGTTTGTCATACATGGCCTTTATTATGTTGAGGAAAGTTCCCTCTATGCCTACTTTCTGCAGGGGTTTTATCATGAGTTGGTGTTGAATTTTGTCGAAAGCTCTCTCTGCATCTATTGAGATGATCATATGGTTTTTCTCCTTCAATTTGTTAATATGGTGTATCACATTGATTGATTGCATATATTGAAGAATCCTTGCATTCCTGGAATAAACCCCACTTGATCATGGTGTATGATCCTTTTAACGTGCTGTTGGATTCTGTTTGCTTGTATTTTGTTGAGGATTTTTGCATCTATGTTCATCAGTGATATTGCCCTGTAGCTTTCTTTCTTTGTGACATCCTTGTCTGGTTTTGGTATCAAGGTGATGGTGGCCTCGTAGAATGAGTTTGGGAGTGTTCCTCCCTCTGCTATATTTTGGAAGAGTTTGAGAAGGATAAGTATTAGCTCTTCTCTAAATGTTTGATAGAATTCTCCTGTGAAGCCATCTGGTCCTGGGCTTTTGTTTGTCAGAAGATTATAATCACAGTTTCAATTTCAGTGCTTGTGGTTGGTCTGTTCATATTTTCTATTTCTTCCTGGTTCAGTCTCGGAAGGTTGTGTGTTTCTAAGAATTTGTCCATTTCTTCCAGGTTGTCCATTTTATTGGCATAGAGTTGCTTGTAGTAATCTCTCATTATCCTTTGTACTTCTGCAGTGTCAGTTGTTACTTCTCCTTTTTCATTTCTAATTCTATTGATTTGAGTCTTCTCCCTTTTTTTCTTGATGAGTCTGGCTAATGGTTTATCAATTTTGTTTATCTTCTCAAAGAACCAGCTTTTAGTTTTATTGATCTTTGCTATCATTTCCTTCATTTCTTTTTCATTTCTTTCTGATCTGATCTTTATGATTTCTTTCCTTGTGCTAACTTTGGGGGTTTTTTGTTCTTCTTTCTCTAACTGCTTTAGGTGTAAGGTTAGGTTGTTTATTTGAGATGTTTCTTGTTTCTTAAGGTAGGATCGTATTGCTATAAACTTCCCTCTTCGAACTGCTTTTGCTGCATCCCATAGGTTTTGGGTCATGTTTTCATTGTCATTTGTTTCCAGGTAATATTTGATTTCCTCTTTGATTTCTTCAGTGATCTCTTGGTTATTAAGTTATGTGTTGTTTAGCCTCCATGTGTTTGTATTTTTTACAGATTTTTTCCTGTAATTGATATCTAGTCTCATAGTGTTGTGGTCCGAAAAGACACTTGATACGATTTCAATTTTCTTAAATTTACCAGGACGTGATTTGTGACCCAGGATGTGATCTGTCCTGGAGAATGTTCCATGAGCACTTGAGAAGAATGTGTATTCTGTTGTTTATGAATGGAATGTCCTATAAATATCAATAAGTCCATCTTGTTTAATATATCATTTAAAGCTTGTGTTTCCTTATTTATTTTCATTTTGGATGATCTGTCCATTCGTGAAATTGGGGTGTTAAAGTCCCCTACTATGATTGTGTTATTGTTGATTTCCACTTTTATGGCTGTTAGCATTTGCCTTATGTATTGAGGTGCTCCTATGTTGGGTGTATAAATATTTACAATTGTTATATCTTCTTCTTGGATTGATCCCTTGATCATTATATAGTGTCCTTCTTTGTCTCTTGTAAGAGTCTTTGTTTTAAAGTCTATTTTTTCTGATATGAGAATTGCTACTCCAGCTTTCTTTTCATTTCTATTTGCATGGAATATCTTTTTCCATCCCCTCACTTTCAGTCTTTATGTGTCCCTAGGTCTGAAGTGTGTCTCATGTAGACAGCATATATACGGGTCTTGTTTTTGTATCCATTCAGCCAGTCTTTCGGTGGGAGCATTTAATCCATTTACATTTAATGTAATTATCAATGTGTATGTTCCTATTCCCATTTTCTTAATTGTTTTGGGTTTGTTATTGTAGGTCTTTTCCTTCTCTTGTGTTTCTTGCCTAGAGAAATTCCTTTAGCATTTGTTGTAAAGCTGGTTTGGTGGTGCTGAATTGTCTTAGCTTTTGCTTGTCTGTAAAGTTTTTAATTTCTCCATCAAATCTGAATGAGATCCTTGCTGGGTAGAGTAATTTTGGTTGTAGGTTTTTCTCCTTCATCACTTCAAATATGTCCTGCCACTCCCTTCTGGCTTGCAGAGTTTCAGCTGAAAGATCAGCTGTTAACTTTATGGGATTCCCTTATGTGTTATTTGTTGTTTTTCCCTTGCTGCTTTTAATATTTATTCTTTGTATTTGATTTTTCATAGTTTGATTAATGTGTCTTGGCGTGTTTCTCCTTGGATTTCTCCTGTATGGGACTCTCTGTGCTTCCTGGACTTGATTAACTATTTCCTTTCCCACGTTAGGGACGTTTTCAACTATAATCTCCTCAAATATTTTCTCAGTCCCTTTCTTTTTCTCTTCTTCTTCTGGGACCCCTATAAATCAAATATTGGTGCATTTAATGTTGTCCTAGAGGTCTCTGAGACTGTCCTCAATTGTTTTCATTCTTTTTTCTTTATTCTGCTCTGCGGTAGTTATTTCCACTATTTTATCTTATAGGTCACTTATCCGTTCTTCTGCCTCAGTTATTCTGCTATTGATCCCTTCTGGAGAATTTTTGGTTTCATTTATTGTGTTGTTCATCACTGTTTGTTTGCTCTTTAGTTCTTCTAGGTCTTTGTTAAATGTTTCTTGCATTTTCTCCATTCTATTTCCAAGATTTTGGATCATCTTTACTATCATTATTCTGAAATCTTTTTTAGGGAAAATGCCTATTTTCATTTGTTAGGTCTGGTGGGTTTTTACCTTGTTCCTTCATCTGCTGTGTGTTTCTCTGTCTTCTCATTTTGCTTAACTTACTGTGTTTTGGGTCTCCTTTTCGTAGGCTGCAGGTTGGTAGTTCCTGTTGTTTTTGGTTTCTGTCCCCAGTGGCTAAGGTTGGTTCAGTGGGTTGTGTAGGCTTCCTGGTGGAGGGGACTAATGCCTGTGTTCTGGTGGTTGAGGCTGGATCTTGTCTTTCTTGTGGGCAGGTCCACGTCTGGTGGTGTGTTTTGGGGGTGTCTGTGGCCTTATTATGAGCTTAGGCAGCCTCTCTGCTAATGGGTGGGGTTGTGTTCCTGTCTTGCTAGTTGTTTGGCATAGGGTATCCAACACTGTAGCTTGCTGGTTGTTGAGTGGAGCTGTGTCCTGGCGTTGAGATGGAGATCTCTGGGAGATTGTCGTCGTTTGATATTACGTGGAGCTGGGAGGTCTCTTGTGGACCAGTGTCCTGAACTTGGCTCTCCCACCTCAGAGGCTCAGGTCTGATGCCTGGCTGGAGCACCAGAAGCCTGTCCTCCACACGGCTCAGAATAAAAGGGAGGAAAAAAATAAATAAAGGAAGAATAAGATAAAATAAAATAAAGTAAAATAAAATGAAGTTATTAAAATAAAAAATAATTATTAAGAATAAAAAAAATTTAAGTAAAAAAAAACGGACGGACAGAACCCTAGGACAAATGGTGAAAACAAAGCTATACAGACAAAATCTCAGAGAAGCATACACACACACACACTCACAAAAAGAGGAAAAGGGAAAAAATAATCTATGTTGCTCCCAAAGTCCACCTCCTCAATTTGGGATGATTCGTTGTCTATTCAGGTATTCCACAGGTGTAGGTACATCAAATTGATTGTGGAGCTTTAATCCGCTGCTTCTGAGGCTACTGAGAGAGATTTCCCTTTCTCTTCTTTGTTCGCACAGCTCCTGGGTTTCAGCTTTGGATTTGGCCCCGCCTCTGCGTGTACGTCGCCTGAGGGCGTCTGTTCTTTGCTCAGACAGGACGGGAGCCGCTGATTCCGGGGCTCTGGCTCACTCGGCCGGGGGGGGGGGAGGGAGGGGCACGCAGTGCGGGGTGGGCCTGCGGCGGCAGAGGCCGGCGTGACGTTGCACCAGCGTGAGGCACAGGCCGGCGTGACGTTGCACCAGCCTGAGGCTCACCGTGAGTTCTCCCGGGTAAGTTGTCCCTGGATCCCGGGACCCTGGCAGTGGCGGGCTGCACAGGCTCCGGGAGGGGAGGTGTGGAGAGTGGCCTGTGCTCGCACACAGGCTTTTTGGTGGCGGCAGCAGCAGCCTTAGTGTCTCATGCCCGTTTCTGGAGTCCGCCGCGGCTCGCGCCCGTCTCTGGAGCTCCTTTAAGCAGCGCTCTGAATCCCCTCTCCTCGCGCACCAGGAAACAAAGAGGGAAGAAAAAGTCTCTTGCCTCTTCGGCAGCTCCAGACTTTTCCCAGACTCCCTCCCGGCTAGCCGTGGTGCACTAACCTCCTGCAGGCTGTGTTCACGCCGCCAACCCCAGTCCTCTCCCGGAGCTCCGACCGAAGCCCGAACCTCGGCTCTCAGCCCCGCCCGCCCCAGCAGGTGAGCAGACAAGCCTCTCGGGCTGGTGAGTGCTGGTCGGCACCGACCCTCTGTGCGGAAATCTCCCCGCTTTGTCCCCCGCACCCCTGTTGCTGTGCTCTCCTCCGCGGCTCCGAAGCTTTCCCCCTCCGCCACCCGCAGTCTCCGCCCGCGAAGGGGCTTTCTAGTGTGTTGAAACCTTTCCTCCTTCACAGCTCCCTCCCACTGATGCAGGTCCCGTCCCTATCCTTTTGTCTCTGTTTATTCTTTATTCTTTTGCCTTACCCAGGTACGTGGGGGGTTTCTTGCCTTTTGGGAGGTCTGAGGTTTTCTGCCAGCATTCAGTAGGTGTTCTGTAGGAGTTGTTCCACGTGTAGATGTATTTCTGATGTATCTGTGCGGAGGAAGGTGATCTCCACGTCTTACTCTTTTGCCATCTTGAAGCTCCTCTGTTACAACTTTTAAAACAGTTGTGTCCTGAACCTTAATGTTTAAATGTGCCCCTTTGGTAAATATCTTAAATTTAAATGATAAATTTTAAATGGGAAAAAAGAAAGCAATTTATGTATACTCTATTTTTTAAACGTATAATACAATACTAGTTATAGTAGTTAGGATTCAATAGACATTTTCACAACCAAATTCAAGAATATCGGGAATTGAGAACCTATGCCCTGTTGTCAAAAGCTGTGAAGGGTCTGAGATGTTTCCCTACTTGTGAGCTAACTAGTCAGGTGCCACATGTCCACGCATGCTGACAGAAGTTACGGAATGCCAGTGTCAGAGGCGAAGGATAGTATTATACTCACAGCAGTAGAAGTAGCCAGAACATAAGCATTTGCACTACTTCCCAGAGTTTCACTTCTGACAAAGTGAAACAGACATGGTCAGACTATGCTCCACACACACAGTGAGTTGTGTTACAAGACAAGAACCCAGGGCTTCCCTGGTGGCGCAGTGGTTGAGAGTCCGCCTGCCGATGCAGGGGACACGGGTTCGTGCCCCTGTCCGGGAAGATCCCACATGCTGCGGAGCGGCTGGGCCTGTGAGCCATGGCTGCTGAGCCTGTTCGTCCGGAGCCTGTGCTCTGCAACGGGAGAGGCCACAGCAGTGAGAGGCCCGCGTACCGCAAAAAAAAGAGACAAAAACCCAGAGCTTAGAGAACTCAAATCTTTTATAATCAACAGTGAGCCTGCCTGACCTTCACCATGGAGAGGAACAGCATCTTTATGATGCTGGACAGCAAACAAGCCTGCCCTTTACTCCAGAGGGGGGCACTCTCTCTCATTTCCAAAGCTGTTTGCTGTACAAATAATCCTTGAAAAGGCAATCCAGAACAAAGGCAGTCAGTGCTTCTGTTTGCAAGATGTGCAGAAACTTAAGACACCCACAGAGAAGTTTCCTGACGTACATTCCCCCAAACTTCTCCAGTCTTTGAAGCATCACCTTCCTGCGGTATCCCAGTCAAGTAAATCTTGTAGACTGTGTTGGAATTTTCTGTTTAGTCTTGTTACCTACAGCTGCCACTGATATCTGTCCCCCTTATTTTCAGCAAAAACCTAACAAAGTGGCCCTAGTAAATATGTTTTTAACAAGTTAATTAAAAAATGAGTGATAGATTAATATATGACAAAAAAAGAGGAAACAATGTATACAATTTTCATTCTCCACTGTGGATGAGGGAAAGAATAATTTTTTAAAATAAATCCAGGTTACTAATGAGAAATTTAATATGAATTGTGTATAGTCTCAATAAAAGTAATCTTTAAGAGAAAGTTTTCAGTGATGAAAGACAGCCAACACTTTCAATCTCTTTTGATTACAAATATATTAGCAAGGGCTATGTTCAAATATGCAAAAGTCTTCAAAGGCTAACTCCAACTTCAAAGAAGCATCCAGTGCATGCATAAAGCATGTTTTCTTTAAGAGTTTTTCAAGTCCTGGATGAATTTCGCAACGTAAAGTCAGTCTTTTAAAGTCAGTGAATAAAAAAGACAAAGTCTTAGAAGAGAATATGGGCTTTGAAATGCCCACAGCAGTATCATAATGCAATACTAGTAAAGTACAAAATAGGACATTCCTGCAAATTTTTGTGAAATAAAAAATATTGAAGGATTGGATGAAGGTTAGAAATATCATTTTCCCCTTCTTTTTATTTTTTTAAACACCCCAGCGGAAATAACAAGGCAACTAACACCAACAGTTTCTATACTATAAGACTTTGTTAGCAGTTGCCACTGATTTACCAAACCAAGAGTTTTCGCATATGCCCCAGAGGATACGAGCAAACTAAGTCACGTGTTCGTGAGTAAAAATGACCGTCACTATATTAGCCCACTTTTGAAGATTAATTTTATAGGGTCAAACATATCCATCCCATACAGTACTTTATTTCCTTATCATGGCACTTATGGGAATGCCACCCACATTGTCATTAAAGATGGATCAATGGCTTTGGCCTGGGAGAGGGGAGTTCTCTTCCAGTGTCAACTGCTATTGGACTGTATAATAATTGGGCATAATAATTTAAAGAAGGATATTCATAAAACTGCATCCTCTAATGTACAGTAGAGGAAACAAAGCTGAGACATAAACCTCTAAGGAGAGGCAGCTACTCGTCTGGTGTTAGTGCCCCTGAGAGGAGATGTGAGGACTACTCTGGGAGCGTGAATAAAAACCTGGACACGAACTACTTGCTACTAATCAGCCCATGCTCCTGAGAACGAGGCTGGGGAAGAGAGCTGCTGGAGAATTACGCAGAGAAAAGCAAGTGTAGCAGCAGGAACAAGTCCATCTGCATCCTCCTGCCTTGCTGCCCCCCACCAGCATCCCCTGTTGACACATCCTAACAGGGAGTCTGGCTGGCCTTTGCAGAGTCCCAGCACCAGTATCATGATAAAGAAGTAGAGAATCTAGAAAAGTGGGTATCTTAAAGTGGGCATCTTTTTAATGTAAAATAATCTGTGGTCTTGTTGGAAGAAGGAAAATTTTCATGCTGTAGCCCGTCACCAAGGATTTTTGCTCCTCTTAATTTCCTATATAATTCTATGTGCCATGATTGATTCTAAGTACTTATCTGAGAAATAAAGCACACACAGAAAACCATGCACTAGAGTGAGATTGGTAAATGTAGAAGCAAAAACATTCTGAGCAAACAGCATAGTCTACAGTGGCTGGAACTGGCTTCAGAGAAAGCAAATTGCATATGAACTAGCAACTACCATGATGTTGTTAGAAACAGAAACGATTGGGATTTCGGGGTAGAATTTCTAATAGTTATACACAGTATGCTTCATATTTTAATATTGCTTCATATTTAAAAAATAATTTTAATTTATTCAAATCTAAAATGCCATTGTTTATTGAATAGGGAACTCTAATTTTTGACAGCAAAGAAGTTTGACAGTTTGACAACAGAGAATAAAAATCACTGTAGTATCTTTTTTAACATGTTATCGATTTTTCACATGATCTTAATGTATTTAACCCAGTGGAGGCAAAGACAGTTATAACTGGCTTCGACTTTCCCAAACTTATGGTTGATTACAACTCAACATCAAACATTATTTTTATGTACACTTCAGTTTTTATAAATAGATCAACATACATAAAGTTTATTATGTAAATGGGCTGTCTACCTCTTTCGTATTCTCAGCTCAGGAAATTTTGAAGTATTTCAATTAATTTGGAAGTCTCTTCCACTCTGTCAGGTTTTTCTATGGAATTATGCCTTAGTAAATAAAAAAGGTAGTCATAAAATTGAACAGTTTTTTAACCAGAGAATACTGCACCCCCAGACTCTCTTCAATGAAGTAATGTATATTAAACAAAAAAGTAACACTAGGTGGTGAAGAGAACTAAAAGTACATTATAATCATTTTAAGCAGCAATAACCAATAATATATTAAGCGTTACTTTCAATCTTAGACCTGAATTTTTGCTATTTTAAATTCCTCTGTGAGTTACTCTCATCTACTTATTAGGGGGATGTGTCTCATTCTAGTACTGAGTAAATAATGAACCCACATTCTGAAGAATAAGGTTGTATTCCTTGGTCTGCTCCCATTGACTTTTCCCATCAGCAGCTATCAGCAAAACAACTGAGACAGAAAGCTGGGAAGAGAGGCAGAAATAAATGAACGTGTGTCAGTTCATATTATGGGAAAACTACTATCCTAGGAGTTTAAAGGAATAGAAAAAATGTTTTAATATATTTAATATATATTATCCTTTCTGCTGAAGCCCTTTGTCAGGTGGAGAAATGTGATATATACATAAGGAGGATGAACATGACATGACCATTGAATCAGTAAACAGCACTTAACCCACCTCATAGTGGTCAGATTTGGTAGTTGATTCAAGCAGAGACAAGTCTGTATCTAGGTGTCCACTTACACTATTTAATATAAAACTGAATACAGGTGGTGGCACCTCTCACCAGCCTGTGCCCGTGATATATCTGTGAATTCCATTCTAACTTTAAGGCTAACCAAGTGGGCGTAGAGAAACATTATCTTTTACCACTTGGTATCAATGTTGAATTTTGTGTGGGGACTGCACCCCCTTAATTCAGTGATCAATCATACATCCAAATGCAAAGCTGCACTGCTTTTTTCCAGGACCCTGAGTACACACCATGGCAGACTAGACTCTTCTTCAGAGTGATACACTAGGGTGTCGCACAGCTGGAAAAATTACTTTAATTACCAGAAAATCAATCAGCAGTTACAATGTTGCTATCTTTTACAATCAGTGGGAGAAATTAAAACCTCATGCTTAAGCACCAGCAGCTTGGCAAATTATCTTCCCTCCCTGGGCCTCCTTCCTCATCTCTAAAATCAGAGATATACTATTCAGAGGGTTATTGGATTAGTTAAATCAGTTAAAACATCAAATGTACACTGTGTCAGGTGACCTAAGAAGTACTCAGGTATGTTATTTATACTACATTTGATCTTAGCCCAAAGGCTGAGAGGTGATTTATATCTTATTTATAAATAACTATTATGAAATCATTAGGAATTTGCAAGGATTGCACATTGATTTCAGTGTATCAAAATGCCACTGTCACTAATGGTATTGAGCTTGTATGTCCATGTCCTGTGGGTATCCATGTGTCATGTTCATCGTGAGATGAGCACAGGAACACACAAAAGAGAACATGCCTTGTGTCATTCAGCAAATCCTCATGGAAAACAAAAGAAAGGTGCAGACATTTTTTAGGTGTCTCTGACATGCCCAGTGTGAGCTAGAAATTTTGTATGGATTATGTCCTTTAAACTTAACAACATTCTCATGAGTATATAATTATCACTATTTTAGTATCAATGTAAAATGAGTAAGATTAAATAATTGGTTCAAGACCAATGTAAACTACCTTTAATTAGACTCCAAAATTTCACTCCTTTCTCATGATTATATTGAATCCCACAATTTACCAAGAAAAGTGTATGTAATATCTACTTCCAGAGCCATAAATCATTATTTAAAATAATAATAGCAATTTGTCACATTAACATGACATTTAAAAATATGCATTATGGCCAAGCTATAGAAACAGCCTAAGTATCCATCAACAGATGAATGGATAAAGAAGATGTGGTATGTGTGTGTGTGTGTGTGTGTGTGTATATATATATATATATATATATACACACACACATATATATTCAGCCATGAGAAAAAATGGAATCCTACCATTTGTGACAACATAGGTAGACCTGGGGCATCATGTTAAGTGATTAAATCAGACAGAGAAAGACAAATACTGTGTGATATCACTTATATGTGGAATCTTTTTTTAATAGTCTAATTCACAGAAACAGAGAGTAGAAATGTGGTTGCCAGAGGCTTGGTGTTGGGGGTAGGAAATGAGGAGATGTTGGTCAGAGTACAAACTTCAGTTAGAATATGAATAAATTCTGGGAATCTCATGCACAGCATTGCTATTATAGATAACAATAACAATGCTGTACAAAGTTGCTAAGAGAATAGGTCTTAAATGTTTTTATAGCACACACAAAAATAGTAATTATGTAATGTGATAAAGATGTTGGCTAACTCTAACACGGTAATCGTATTGCAATATATGAGAATCAAATCAATATTTTGTATACCTTAAACTTAAACAATGTCATATATCAATTAGATTTCAGTAAAGCTGGGGGAAGTATGCATTATCTCATTTGGTTTGCATGAATACCTAACTTTAGAGTTTCTAGATAATATGCTACCATTGATTAAGCAAGTTATAAAATATCCAGGAAAAAAGCAGGATAGCAAATAGGTTGTATATTTATGTTATTTCCCTACTCCTCATAGGTTTTTTAAAAAAATCATCCAGGAAATATGATGATATTTCATAAATCTATATATCATTTGTATGTTTTCCAGGGGTAGATAAAGGGAGATTTTAGTATTGAAAGGCATTGAAATGCGAGGTCTATCGGGAAAGTTCTCCTTCAAAATGTGCCTGTTCAGGTCTGTACTGGGAGCACGATTGCTCTCAAGGACACTTCACCTGTAAGCTTTGAATTGGTGTCAGGAGCTTAGCTTGATGTGCTCCCAGAGCTGTGAATAACCTCTGATGAACAGATCGCAGATCTTCCACATTGATATGGGAGCATTTTTTCTTTTGTGTTTTTTTTTTTTTTGTGTGTGGGGAGTCTTGGCTGCTCCCAAGTGACAGTCTTAGGGTAGAACTGAGGATATCGACCCATGTGATTCACTGTGAAGAATCAAACTAGACCCCAAACTTTTATCATTTCTTGCACTCAAGTGGTTGCTGGCTAATAATCTTACACATGGACTCAGAATCTAATGAAGGATTTGGTGCTAGACATAAATGCTTTTAATGGAAATACTGTTTCCTATGTAAGAATAAGAATGAGTAAGAAAAATTAAGAAGAAATAATTCTTCATTTCCTTTTGTTTATTTTGTTTTCTGTGTCTTTAAACTAGAATACACACAATATACCTAAAATTTTTCTTGGAGAATCTGCTGTTGGAAGAGATTGAAGAAAAATAAAATTTGTGCCTCAGTTTCACCAGAGGCATAATGAGATTTTTCTGAAGTAAGAGACATACCTTTTGGGGTGAAAATTAGAAACTAAGACCTAGGAATCTATAAACATGTTACATAAAACTGTAAATTTCTCTCGAAATGCGATTTGGACATAAGTAAATCAGAAATGATAGATGTTTTAATAAAAGACACTACAGCCAGCTACTGTATGTAATTATTGTTGGTTTCATTTAGAGAAATATATGTTTTCTCAGAATAAAATAGCAGAACACACACAGACAGGCACACACACGCAAATATGCAAACTAGAACCTAAAATCATTTTATTGTCTTTCTCACACACATACTTTTAAAATAGTATGTAAATAAGTACATAAATACATACGTGCATTAAAAAAGTAATTCATTAAAATACGACCTTAACTCATACTGTCTCCCCCAAAAATTTAGTAAGTGAAGACACACACACGTGCACGCCAGAGGAATAGATATCTAAACAAAATTAGCAATGTAAGGCCAGAGCTGAAATCGGGATACACTTGTGAAAATGGCAGAGCAGGGTGACAGAAGCCGGATATCAAGAAAGATTTTATGAAGGAGGAAGTTGGCTATAAAGGAGCAAGATTCAGCAATAAAACTTGTGGAACACAGGGCAGTCTGATGTTTTGACAACCTGGCTACTGCTACTTGAACCCTTTCCAACACAGCCACTTCAGAAGTGTGTGTGCATCTGGGGAAGAGCAGATGAAAGCAGATCTAAAAGAACTGCCTCACTGAGTTGAGTGACACCGTGCACCCTTTCAAATGGGAGACACAAAAGAAGAATTCTTCTCCTCCTCAATTTACTGCAGCTCTGGTCCATCTCAGCCCTGAAAGTCTTGGTAACCATAATGACCAGCTTGACTCTGAACCTATATTTTATATTTTTTCCCAGATCTGTGGACTCAAAGAATAGCCAGGTGTGGGGAATTAAACAGCAGACTGGCCGCAGTAGGGAATAGCCTACCTTGATTCTAGAGCTCATGTTGGAATCCCGGAAGTGCTAGTATGAAAAGCCTGGAAAATTGCAGTTATCCCGTGCAATCTGTTTATTAATTTTAATTGGACTGCATTAACTCCTGGAGACTAGTGTAGCCTGAGCATCTATGAAGACGTATTTGTAATAGTGCAGAAAACCACAAGTTCGGTCCAAAGCTTAATAATTGTCCTTCAGAAATTAATATCCTTAAGATGGACATTGTGAAATAAAGAGGTATTATATCAGCATAAATGTAGAATTCTTCAAAGTTTTACCTATGTCATTTTTGTATGTAAATTTTAGTAGTTTAGTAGCCTGTTATTTAAAAAAAAAGAAACAATGTTAGGAAGCTAAGTAGGAACCTAGGTGGGAGCTTCTGAGGAAGACTTTTAGTACCAAAGACTCACTAAAATTTCCGTTTACCTACCCCTAGAAAACACACAAATTATATATAGATTTATGAAATAATACATGTTTCCTGGATAATTTTTTTAAAAACCTATGAGGAGTATGGGAATAACATAAAAATACAACTCCTTTGCTATCCTGCTTTTTTTTATATTGTATAACTTGCCTAATCAATGGTAGCATACTATCTAGAATCTCTAAACTTAGGCATTCATGCAAACCAAATGAGATAATGTTCTTACCACACACACAGGAAATAGTAATTATATGATGTGATGAAGACATTAGCTAACACTAAAATGGTAATCGTGTTGCAATATATAAGTGAATCAAATCAACCCTTTGTACACCTTAAACTTATACAATGTCATATGTCAATTAGATTTCGACAAAACTGGGGAAAATATGCATTATCTCACAATTTTAGATATGGAGCATAAAATTATAAAATATCAGAACTGGAAGAGTTCACAAAGATCATCTTGTCTAAAACTGAAATTTACAGTTAAGAAACAGCTACGGAATTAAAAAGACAAAATCATGTAACTAAGATAAGAATATTAGTAATAAGAGTGAGGAAAAAATGCAGGAAGGAAAGGAGGAGGGAAAATTGTGATTTTTATTTGTGTATACTACATGCTGTACACACAGAGCAGGATTTGTTCTCTTAATTTTTCTACTATACCAGAACACTGAATGAAGATTTTCAAAAATATTCAGGCATATCACATTCATAATCTTCAAGAAAACCCAGTTCCTTTAGAAAAGAGGACCTCATTTCATTAGGGAAAGCAGAGATTGCATTTCTTTGCTTCTATTTGCATTTTGCAGCAATGTTCTCACAGAAGGAGAAGAGTCATGGAAATGTTCTGAAATGCAGGCTCTCCTTAGGTATTTTGTTAGAATATAATTTTCCTCACTCCCTTATGCAATTCAATCACTAGATATAAAGCAACATGAAAAACGTCTGTCTTCATTTTCATGTATGCTGCCTAATGTATTTGTTTTGTTGCTGTTGCTGGTTTGTTTTGTTTTTAACCTGTTAACCTACTACTTACTATTCTTCTATTCTTGCTTGTATTTACTTTAGGTTTACTTATATTTACTTTAAAATTTTGTATTAGTTGGAATCCAGGTTCAGTTGTTAGTGAATGAGACCCAACTGTAGTGACTTCAGAAATCAGGTTTATTCTTTCATATAAAGGAAGTCTGGAGGTAGCTGATCTAAAGCTGGCATTGCAGGTAATTCTGTGACATCATTAACCAAGGATTTTTTCTCCTCTGATATCATTAGTATTTGGCTCTCAAGCTCAAGGTTACCCCATGGTTTAAAATGGCTGCTGGGACTCAGGGCATCAAGTCAAATAAAAAACAATAATTACAAATTTTCCTAAGCCACAGGCAGAAATACAGAATCTTGCTGCAGAATTCAGGATTTTATTAGATATATATTATTTTGTATTACAGGTATGTAACAGCTAGTTTAGTTAATGAAACTCTTCGAGATAAGGTGTTAAAAAGCAGCATGGTAGAAATAGGTTTAAATAATCTAATTATATAATTGTTTTTAATTTTAAAGGGCAAAAATATCACCACATAATGATATTTAAGAAGGTATTATTTTTCACAAAGTCCTACCAATAATTCAAAAATATAAACTAAATAAAGATGAGAAATAGACTTTAGGTAGGTTCAAGCTTCAGGTGGACTCAACAGCTTAAATAAAAGGAGACATGTATTTTTCACAAATGGATTCAATTGTTAAATTAAAATTTAGTCAGAAAAATATGAATTGAAATATGAAATTTACAATTTGGAAAATAACCAAAATTTTAGAGATCCATATAAAAAAGTAACAATTTTTAACTCTGAAGAAGGCAACCAGCTCATGAAAGAACTCTAAGACCAAATTTCCTCAGTTATCTAAGAATCAAGAGCCAGTAGAGAAGGATACACGTAAACTAACTGCAAGCAAAAGGGCTCTCGGAAGATCCCGTTTACCATATTGATAGGAAACAACAAGAATTATCAAAACCTGTTCAGTTATATCCCTTTGAGGATAAAATTAGTACTCCAGAAACTTCCTGTCATTTTTCTTAACTCCCAAGTGGCATTGTCTGCAAATACAGAAAAATTACAGTATACTCATAAATTTAGAGCCACTCTATCCACAATTAATTCCAGCTTCGTAGAACAGTATATTCTTTAGAGGAAATGTAAGTAGTTAGAAAAAACTAAGAATGAAGACAAATTGTAATAAGCATAAAAGGGAAAAACAGAGTACTTTTTGTTTTAAAGTAAAACATCTGGTTGTATCATAAAATATAAGAAAACAGCAAAGGACAGAAGTTGTGTGTGTAGTCAGTTGTAGAAAGCTTGAGGGAAAATTGATTTTATTTTCTCTGCTTTACTGGAACTAATCAAGGAGTGGAACTTCGTAACAATCCTAAATACTTTTCAATTTCTAACATGGACCTTCAATTTGGGAACTGTTCTCATAGAATATTCCTTTCTTCTTTTTGATATAACCTGTAAAAATGTAATAAACAGGATTTATTCTGCAAATAGAACTGTCAGATAAAATATATTAAAATTTCATTTAATTTAACTGCATATAATCAGATTATAGCTGATCTAGAAATTAGAATACTACATTATGTATGAGACAGGAAATGAGCAAAGAATTACCCAAAGTCCCAGAATCCCTATGGAGAAAAGACTAATGGGGCATAGATAGAATAATTGGAGCAAAATCCATGAGAATCCAGATTGATTCTTCTTAGATTAATGTAGATCTTCATTTTGGTATCAATATGAAGAGGTTAAGATTATGCTCTTAGGGCATTAACTCAGGGCCCACATCAAAGATCTATTGTTTATAAAAACTGACTTCTGATCCAGTAGCCAGAAATTCTCCTTCTTGCCTCAGATCAATGAGTCCTCAACTAAATTAGTCAAAATATCTGCATGTCTTACACTAGGGTCATCTTTAAATCCAGTGCTACTATACTAAATGAATCACTGTGGCTAATGAAAAACACACATTTTTCTAGTTAATTATTTATAAATAAGTTTTGCTTTTTTCTTCTCATATTGCCATTCATTTTTGTAATGCTCCTAATCAAGCAACTCTATAAAGCTTACACAGTGAAGAATCTCATGACTGTGATTTTGTAGTTAGAGCAGTATCTGTACACAGGAAGGATTTTTGTCCATTCTCATACCAAAATGAGTCTTAATGTTTTGCTTCATGGCAATTATCTTAAAAGTAAAAAGAGTTGATACCAGCCTGGCTGTGCATAGTCAGTCTCTAGTCGAATTCCATTCCTAACCAGGAGCGAAATAAGGTTCAAAGGTTTAAAAGCTGGCCGTTTCTAGGGCATGTCAGTTTGCCATAAATATAGAGATAAGTATATACACCAAAAGTAAACATATTTGGAGTAATGATT
Organism: Delphinapterus leucas; assembly: GCF_059928025.1. NCBI lineage: Eukaryota > Metazoa > Chordata > Mammalia > Artiodactyla > Monodontidae > Delphinapterus > Delphinapterus leucas. Next base: position 80,174,049 of record NC_143142.1, read on the forward strand.
ATGTGATGCCTTTTGTCATTAGTGAAAAAGTCAGTAATAAAATGGTAATACAGATTATTAGCAGATTATCATGCTAAATAGGTTGCACTGGCAAAATCTTTATGCAAGAATCTTTTGTAAAAGAAACACAAAGCATGAGAAGGATCAAAAACTCCATCATAGGTATGGAAATGTGCTGTGATTCAAAAAATGAGCACTGGAAATTATCATATTTAAAATCCATGGGAATAAGATTTAGAAATGTTAGAATAGTCATCTGACTGCCCAGATAAAACCTCAGATGCACACTTGGCAAAACCCTCCTTGAAGCAACACAGTAGAGATTAACTGTAAACATTAAGCAAACATTGTGAGAAACACTCTGGGAGGAAACTTTTCTAAGATAGCAGAGCCTGGGGAATTCATGACTTTTATGTGATTGATGTAATAAGAAAAAGTAAAGGTAAGATTGAACTGGAACTACATCCTAAAAGATCCTTTCATCCTCTTCAAATAGGTTTTATAGAATTTCCTTCCGCTATGGTTATGGCAATATCCTAATAATAGTTTATTATCTGAACTGGTTGGACCATTTTCCTGTAGAACTACAACCCTCATAATGGCTAAAACAAAAATAGATACTCTGTTTCCCAGCTGGGACATTCAGATTCACCCACCCAGTGATAGAGGAACATATTTTACTGGGACAGCTGTTTATAAACTATGGAAAGATTTGTCACTTACTCAGAAGCTTAATTTCCTTATCATTCCCAATACTCTTGAAAAGTGGAAAAAAAAAATTTTAAAACTAAAATTAGCTAACCAACCAGATACCATTGAATTCCTGTGGCTTAAAGTACTACCCTTGGCTTATACGGCCTACATAAGGGGAATACATTGATTCGTGGGCTGTAACAGTAACTGTCATGATGACACCAAGAAACAACATATTACAGCTCAAAGAAGTTAATTATATCTCTTTTGAAGCTTCTGGATTATCTATGTGGGAGATTAGACTCTTCAGTGCGTGGGTTTAAGAATCATTGTTTCGTGGAGTTAGTAGTTAGATCACTCCAGTATCCTCACAAGGAGTCCAAAGGGATAAAAACGTTTGGGGTGAAATAAATAATAACTGGTAGAACAGATTTCTAAGGCTATCAATTTAATCCATAGTAATGACCATGGAACGTTAAGCATTTAAAAGGAAAGGGAAGAACTTGTTTTTCTAAAAATTGTTAGTATATTAAGACTCATAGACAGAGTGCTCCGTGGACCTGATCTGATTCTGCATCACATATCAGAGATGTTGTCTGTAGTAAATGGTGATCCCTTGGCTTCTAGTTACCTATCCAGTCTTGTTACCCATCAGAGAAAAAGGCCGTGTCTGGAGCCTGCGTGATTGACACAAGACTCTTCAAAGAAGTCAACTGTTTGTCCTAAAATGAATGTCTTATACTCTCTGGTAATAGTTATCCATGCGGGGTACTGACTTACCAAACAAAATCTTGCCTCTGACCTTACACTAAACTTTTAAAATGTGTTTTTGTAGGGAAAAAAAAGTCATCACAAGGAAGAGCCCACAAGTTTCACTTTTATGGAGATTCAGAATGTCACTGGGAAATGAAATTTGTTTAATTACTTCCTATCAGATTTGATAGTTTAAATGCTTAAATAGTAGATGCTGTTTTAAAGTATGCCAAAGTTGTCTCCTGGTATAGTTTGCTGATCATTACTTTTATGTGTGAAAAAAAAAGCAATTTTAATGAAAGAAAATTTAGTTATCCTTGTGGAAAGATTTCATCGTTACTGGTTCTACATGAAGTTTCCTCTAGACAGTGTTAAACTTTTAAAGTGGAAAATGATTGCTGATAAACTATAATGATATCCTTCTACATGCTTTATAACAAGAAAGAGCTTTGGAGGAATAGAATGATCACCATTTTAACGGTATCAATTATACATTCGTGCCCATCAATGCATGTTATAAGTTGAATTGTGACATTCACTGTAGGGCTTCATGGGAATATGCACAGCTTGGATAGAAGGGCTTAGGGACCATCAACTGCATCACAATTACCTATAAAACAGAGGTTAAAGAAATGTAAAAGAAATTGTGTCTCATTTTCTTCTATGCAAAATGCCTTTAAAAATCTTTCACATGATTTGCAATTTATTTTGTCCTTTAATGAAACTCAGTAATATATTTAAAACTTTGGAGTGTGTTCTATGGTCAAAAATCCCTGACTCTTCCAGGGTTCAGTAGTTTGCCAGGAGCTATTTTTTCTAAAGGTATATAATTCTAGATTTCGGTTGGCATATTTTGACCATGAGAGAAAACTGTCATGGTCAATGCCGTGAGTATTCCATTAGGTCTTATTACATATGGTGTCTTTTCTCATCCTTGATAACATTACACATGCCATATGGTCCAAGCAGCTGTCTGGACCTGCCATGGAGAACATCTGTGTCTGTGCTCCACTGAAAGCTGACACCTTTCCTGTCACCCACCATCTGCATTAAACTGCTGATGATCAATGGTGCAAAATAAACTGATAGATATTGTTTCAGTTTGTATTTTCTGTGGAGTAAGGGGAACCTGACTGCTTGATGAAAATTCTGAAAATAATTGCCAAGACACAAAATATTTGGATACTCTGGAGTAGATTTAATAATATATCAAATTCATTGATGGTTAATGCAAATACTAAATTTATAATTTAAAGAAACATTGAAAACAATCAAGACTTCAGTAAGTCCAGACTACTGGGTTTTATGGCAATTAAGCAGAAATGGTGTTAGAGTCGTTTCATTTGACAGAATGATTTGTTCCATATTGCAGTTAAGAAAAATGATTAAAGCTCTTCGATTCAGTTGGCAAAGAGACTTTGAGAGTTTTTAAAATGTATGCAACTGCTTTCTGAAACCCCATATCTATTTCCTATAACTGCTCACGAGATCTGCATACCAACAGGAGAAAACAGTAACAATTTTCAAGGTTAATCATCCAGACTTCTTTAGTTCTAACCACGCTGAATTTCCTGTTGAACTTCAGATCTTTTATTGATCACCCAATATTGATATAATGGTGTTGCTGCCTTCTTCCTAAGATAAAATCACTCTGGTATTTCAGCAGACTGGTCTCCTTCTCCTCTTATTTTACATTGTCCTTCTCCTCCCCCATCTTCTAAAATACCCTTGGATGCATGTTATTAATGATAATTGTTTCATAACACACCAATATTATTAGTCCATTCATGGCCCCTTCCTTCCCTTCCACCCTCCCTCCCTCCCTCCCTCTTTCTTTCTCTTTTTCTTTCATTCTTAAAATTAATAAGATGAACATCTGAAACCTACTACCTTTCCCAGCACTAGAACATTAAATTATGTCTGGGTTCCTCCCTCCTCCCATTCTTCTTACTCCTTCAGTTTTTGAGGATTAAGTAAAGAGAAGAGAAGGCAAATATAAAATGCTAATTTTGAGAAATTATCAGAAGAGAGAACATTAAGGAGACAAAGGATTGAGGTGAAATGGGCAGATGATGAACAGGAAGGAGTGAGAGTCAAAACGGAAAGAACAGGATGGACGAGGAAATACAAGAAGGAAGAGGAAGGAGCATCTCTTTTCTTCACCCTCTTATTTCCCTCTTGGAGGGTATTTATTAGAGAGTGTGAGTCTGAGAAAATGTGATGGCTGACAAGACATTTAATCTTCCAAGCCTCAGGATTAGTCATTTTTAAGATCTTTTCCGGTTGAGATATTATTCTTATAACTTCTAAATTTCTGCACCTCATGGGACGGATTATTTTGCCTTGTGGGACTAGCTTATGTAAAAATATTAGTGAAAGAGAGGAGTTTAAAGTAAACCTTCCCTATCAGTCCAGTATTTACCAGGTTCACCCAGAAACAACGGTGTCTTTTAAGGCTCATCCTGACTGGACCCTTCCTTCTTTAGGACAGAATTCCGTCTTAAAGTAAGACCATGTCATACTCAGCTAGTTTAGACATAATTTAAACACAGCTTTTTTTAAAAAATTCATGAATATTAAATGAAATGGAAAAAATATGCATCTGTTTTTCTTCCTCATTCATTATTGACAGTCATTAATGTATGTTGAAAACAACTGATGCTGTCACTGCACGATATCAGTATGACATTCTTTATGTAAATTTGAGGCAAATTCCATACCCTTACTTTTGAACACTTGAACCTTGTTCTTCATCACCTTCTAACATACAACATAATTTATTTACTGGGCCTATTGCTTATTTTTTACCCCTCTAGAATGAAGGTAGAAATCTTTGTCTGATGACTAATATATCCCAAGCACTTATAACTTCTTATACATATATTTATAGAGTAAGGGAAATGATTCCATTTAGAAACTATATATATTTCCACTTTAACAAAGTTTAATATTTTAATAGAATAATTCCTTTGAAATTTTCTCCATGAAAAAAATAAAGTTCTCAACTATGTTTTAGAGAGGAAATTCTTCCAACCTTTTATTACCCATCACTCAGTCAACTTGATGTAAAATTAGCTTTTTGTCAACACAATACTCAATTCAAAATTATTATTACAGGGGGACCTTCAAGGTGGTGGAGGAGTAAGATGTGGAGATCACTTTCCTCCCCACAAATACATCAAAAATACATCTACCTGTGGAACAACTCCTACAGAGCACCTGCTGAACGCTGGCAGAAGACCTCAGACCTCGCAAAAGGTAAGAAACTCCCCACGTACCTGGGTAGGGAAAAAGAAAAAAAAATAAACAGAGACAAAAGAATAGGGACAGGACCTGCATCTCAGAGAGGGAGCTGTGAAGGAGGAAACGTGTCCACACACTAGGAAGCCCCTTCACTGGTGGAGACTGGGGGTGGGTGGGGGGAAGCTTCAGAGCCACGGAGGAGGGCGCAGCAACAGGGGTGCAGAGGGCAAAGCGGAGAGATTCCTGCACAGAGGGTCGGTGGTGACCAGCACTCACCAGCCCAAGAGGATTGTCTGCTCATCCACTGGGGTGGGTCGGGGCTGGGAGCTGAGGCTCAGGCTTCAGAGGTCGTATCCCAGGGAGAGGACGGGGGTTGGCTGAGTGAACACAGCCTGAAGGGGGCTAGTGCGCCACAGCTAGCTGGGAGGGAGTCCAGGAAAATGTCTGAACCTGCCTAAGAGGCAAGAGACCATTGTTTCGTGGTGCACGAGGAGAGGGGATTCAGAGCACTGCCTAAATGAGCTCCAGAGACGGGCGTGAGCCGTGACTATCAGTGTACACACCAGAGACGGGCATGAGACGCTAAGGCTGCTGGTGCAGCCACCAAGAAGCCTGTGTGCGAGCACAGGTCACTCTCCACACCTCCCCTTCCGGGAGCCTGTGCAGCCCGCCACTGCCAGGTCCCGTGATACAGGGACAACTTCCCCGGGGGAACATACAGCGTACCTCACGCTGGTGCAACGTCACGCCGGCCTCTGCCGCCGCAGGCCTGCCCCGCACTCCGTACCTCTCCCTCCCCCTGGCCTGAGTGAGCCAGAGCACCCGAATCAGCGGCTCCTTTAACCCCGTCCTGTCTGAGCAAAGAACAGACGCCCTCAGGCGACCTACACACAGAGGCGGGGCCAAATCCAAAGCTGAACCCCAGGAGCTGTGCGAACAAAGAAGAGAAAGGGAAATCTCTCCCAGCATCCTCAGGAGCAGCAGATTAAATCTCCACAACTTGATGTACCTGCATCTGTGGAATACCTGAATAGACAACGAATCATCCCAAAATCGAGGCGGTGGACTTTGGGACCAACTGTAGACGTGGGGTTTGCTTTCTGTATCTAATTTGTTTCTAGTTTTATGTTTATCTTAGTTTAGTATTTAGAGCTTATCATTGGTAGATTTGTTTACTGATTTGGTTGCTCTCTTCCTTTTTTTTTAATACATATATATATATTTTTTCCTTTTTCTCTTTTTGTGAGTGTGTATGTGTGTGCTGCTTTGTGTGATTTTGTCTGCATAGCTTTGCTTTTACCAATTGTCCTAGGGTCCTGTCTGTCAGTTTTTTTGTTTTTGGAGTTTCTTTTTAGTATAGTTTTCAGCACTTGTTATCATTGATGGATTTGTTCATTGGTTTGTTTGCTCTCTTCTTTCTTTCTTTTTTTAATTCCTTTATTTTTAATAATATTTTGTTTTATTTTTTATTTTAATAACTTTATTATATATATACTTTTTCTTTCCTTCTATTTTTTTCTCCCGTTTCTTCTGAGCCATGTGGCTGACAGGGTCTTGGTCCTCCGGCTGGGTGTCAGGCCTGAGCCTCTTAGGTGAGAGAGCTGAGTTTAGAACATAGGTCCAGCAGAGACCTCCTGGCCCCGCATAATATCAAATGGCGAAAGCTATCCAAGAGATCTCCACCTCAACGCGATGACCCAGCTCCGCTCAATTACCAGCAAGCTACAGAGCTGGACACCCCATGCCAAACAACTAGCAAGACAGGAACACAGCCCCACCCATTAGCCGAGTGGCTGCCTAAAATCATAAGTTCACAGACACCCCAGAACACACCACCAGACGTGGTCCTGCCCACCAGAAAGACAAGATCCAGCCTCATCCACCAGAACACAGGCACCAGTACCCTCCACCTCCTGGTGGAAGCCTACACAACCCACTGACCTTAGCCACTGAGGGCAGACACCAAAAACAACGGGAACTACAAACCTGCAGCCTGTGAAAAGGAGACCACAAATGCAGTAAGTTAAGCAAAATGAAAAGACAGAGAACTACACAGCAGATGAAGGAGCAAATAAATGAAGAGGAAATAGGCAGTCTACATAAAAAAGAATTCAGAGTAATGATAGTAAAGATATCCAAAATCTTGGAAATAGAATGGAGAAAATACAAGAAACGTTTAACAAGGACCTAGAAGAACTAAAGTGCAAACAATGATGAACAACACAAAAAATGAAATTAAATATTCTCTAGAAGGAATCAATAGCAGAATAACTGAGGCAGAAGAACGGGTAAGTGACCTGGAAGATAAAATAGTGGAAATAACTACTGCAGAGCAGAATAAAGAAAGAAGAATGAAAACAATTGAGGACAGTCTCAGAGACTTCTGGGAAAACATTAAACGCACCACCATTCGAATTATAGTGGTTCCAGAAGAAGAAGAGAAGAAGAAAGGGTCTGAGAAAATATTTGAAGAGATTATTGTTGAAAACGTCCCTAATATGGGAAAGGAAATAGTCAAGTCCACGAAGTGCAGAGAGTCCGATACAGGATAAATACAAAGAGAAACATGCCAAAACACATATTAATCGAACAATCAAAAATTAAATACAAAGAAAAAGTATTAAAAGCAGCAAGGGAAAAGCAACAAATAACATACAAGAGAATCCCCATAAGGTAAACAGCTGATCTCTCAGCAGAAACTCTGCAAGCCAAAGGGAGTGGCGGGACATATTTAAAGTGATGAAAGGGAAAAACCTACAACCAAGATTACTCTACCCAGCAAGGATCTCATTCAGATTCGACGGAGAAATTAAAACCTTTACAGATAAGCAAAAGCTAAGAGAATTCAGCACCACCAAACCAGCTTTACAGCAAATGCTAAAGGAACTTCTCTATGCAGGAAACACAAGAGAAGGAAAAGACCAACAATAACAAACCCAAAACATTTAAGAAAATGGTAATAGGAACATACATATTGATAATTACCATGAATGTAAATGGATTAAATGCTCCAACCAAACGACATAGATTGGCTGAATGGACACAAAAATAAGACCCACTTCAGACCTAGGGATACGTACAGACCGAAAGTGAGGGGATGGAAAAAGATATTCCATGCAAATGGAAGTCAAAAGAAAGCTGGAGTACCAAATCTCATATAAGACAAAATAGACTTTAAAATAAATAATGTTACAAGAGACAAAGAAGGACACTACATAATGATCAAGGGATCAATCCAAGAAGAAGATATAACAATTGTAAATATTTGTGCACCCAACATAGGAGCACCTCAATACATAAGGCAAATACTAACAGCCATAAAAGGGGAAATTGACAGTAACACATTCATAGTAGGGGACTTTAACACCCCACTTTCACCAATGGACAGATCATCCAAAATGAAAATAAATAAGGAAGCACAAGCTTTAAATGATACATTAAACAAGATGGACTTAACTGATATTTATAGGACATTCCATCCAAAAACAACAGAATACACTTTCTTCTCAAGTGCTCATGGAACATTTTCCTGGATAGATCATATCTTGGGTCACATGAAGCCTTGGTAAATTTAAGAAAACTGAAATCGTGTCAAGTGACTTATGACCACAACGCTATGAGACTTGATATCGATTACAAGAAA